>NC_071985.2:51520937-51828593 GCF_028885655.2 Pongo abelii | reverse complement strand
GCGTGTTGTGTAAATGGGGAGACTTGAAAGAGCAATCACCTTTGGAGAGGGAGAAAGACAGCTGGAGAAGATACTGCAAGGAGGGAGTCAGAGGAAGAAATACCTTGTTCATTTCTCCTTCTTTCTTGAATCTCCTGTTGCAGCTTTCCTTAGGTTGGATCTAACAACAACAACAACAACAAACAGCTGGTATAAGAACTTATCCAGTCCAGGTGCAGTGGCTCATGCCTGTAATCCCATCACTTTGGGAGGCCAAGGTGGGCAGATCACCTGAGGTCAGGAGTTTGAGACCAGCCTGACCAACATGGTGAAACCCTGTCTCTACTAAAAATACAAAATTAGCCAGGCATGGTTGTGCATGCCTGTAATCTCAGCTACTTGGGAGGCCGAAGCAGGATAATTGCTTGAAACTGGAAGGCGGAGGTTGCAGTGAGCCGAGATCGCGCCATTGCACTACAGCCTGGGCAATAAAAGCGAAACTTCGTCTCAAATAACAACAACAAGAACAACAACAACAAGAAACTTATCCAAGTCAGTCTCCCAGAGCAGAAAGCAGAGTAAAGACGACTACAGGAGTCATCTAGAGGGGCAAATAGAAGATATTCAGCCCATGGTTCATTTTGTATTATTTAACATATTAAACTACTTCTACCCTTTTGAAGTAAGCAAGTCATAAATCCTAGATTCAAAATTGATGTATACTAAAATAGCAGCATGAATGCATTTGCTTATTTAACTTCATTTTTTTTTTCATCCAGCATTCAAATAGGCATTGAGGGAAAAACATTGAAAAGGAGAAAAAAAATCTTGATGACATGCTTATCCAACTGTTTCTTCTTTCTCTCAGACTGGTTAAAGGCCAAAACTTGCCCTTCCTATTTGTGTCCTCATGTTCTATGTACTTATTTGAATCATCCGAAGAATGTTAAGTATCATGCTTTCCTCCTATCCTGTATTTTCTTATCTCTGGACCTTCTTGGGTAACAATTAACTCATACTGAATTGTACTATATGACCAGGCTGTTCATGAAGTCTCAGTGACCATGTCTTTTAAATGAAAATGATACTCTTTATAATGTCCTTGAGCATGAAGCTAAAAGAATGAGACTCACATACTTGCCCTCAGACTGTCATTTAAATATAAAGAACAAAAACATATTTCCACTCCCTCCTCAAACACTGCTACAAGGATTGCAAAGAGGAAAAATGGCAAACATACACATAAACTAGAAAATATAATATATGCCAGCATACAAAAGATAAAATCTTGAAACAGAAAAGGGAATTGACTTAGGAGTCCAAAAGAAAGCTAAAATGTAAGCATCTATGTCCAAAAGATGAAAACCAGTTCCCATTGCAGATTTGTGGAAAGACAAAGGAATTGGAGGCAGTGGGTACTTCAGAAGACAGGGTTGTGGATGAGACTGAAAAGAAGAAGACTTGACAGTCTTTTAAAGTAAGTGGAATTTTAACTCTGATCTCTCCTACCTCATACAACGAGACAAATATGACTTCCTAACAGAAGATGCATTTACTCTCTAGAGCAGTCAAACCACAGGGGTTTAAGTACATCTGGCAGAGCTAATGTGGTTTGGGAGGTGGTGGGGAGGGTAAAGTAAAAGGGAGACACCCCAGACTTAAAATGAGAATTAGTAAAACCTAACATACTAAATGTTGCAATCTCTGGCTCCCTTTTCCCAAAACACTAGCAGCCAGGTCTGGACATGGTGGTTCACACTGGTAATCTCAGCACTTTGGGAGGCCAAGGTGGGAAGATTGCTTGAGCCCAGGAGTTCAAGACCAGCCTGGGTAACAAAGCAAGACCTCATCTCTGTTAAAAATAATAATAATATACATTGCTTCTACCAGCATCCCTGGAAGTTGGAAGATAATGGAAAAATGCCTTTAAAATTCTAAGGAATTTAAAATTCTATACCCGACCAAACTATTAGTCAAGTATGAGAATAGAATAAAGACATTTTCAGAAATACAAGCTCTTAAAATTTACCTCCCATGATCTCTTTTCCAGAAAGCTATTACAGAATGTGCTCCAATAAAACCAAGAAAGACAAAGATATGGGATTCAGGAAATGAGGGATACAACTTAGGGAAAATGTAAAAGGAATTCACAGAATGATGGAGAACAGAAATACCAAGATAACAGCAGTCAGCGGACATAGAAAAAGACTAGAATAGAGCAGGACAGAGGCCTCTAAGAGCAATATCTCTAAGAGGAATATAAAACTGATTGAGTATAGCTAATATTTACGAACATGTTTAGAGGAGAATTAGTTCTAATATTGGAATGAGATAATTGGCACAAAAACTAAGGAAATAAAAATATGAGGCAACTGTTTGCATCAAGTAAAAAAAGTATATGAAATAAAATATAGAGTAAACTATATGACTCAGCCATGAATATTATACTGTGATTATATTGCATGTTGATTTATCTAAAAATGTCACTATCACTACATAAAGAAGGTGAAATGAGGGGAAGCTGTGATAGAGACAGAGGATAGAGAAGTGCTGTGCAAAATAGAAAAATCCTCATCTACCATAGCAGAAAGTCAGTGGGTAATGCCCCATATTGAATTTCCCAAAAGCAGACTCTGAGACGGAGATTGACATGCTAGAATTTTATTGAGGAATGTTCTTCGGAAGGAGAAAAAAAGCAGAATTGGGCAGAAGGAGCAACTGGGCTGTAGTAGAGTCTCAAAGAAGGCCTCTGCTAATTCTACAGGGAACTGTGATGCTGGATAATTCCACAAAGTTGTTTGGCCCAAGTTGGGGCAAGGGGACTAGTCATTTATGCTCCTGTATATATAACTTCACTGAATGTAGGCCTCCCTGGTAAGAGGTTGTGGGGAGGGCAAAGGCATTTCTCTTCAGATGCAGATGCTGAAAACTTAGGGTTGTCTGACAGAAGCACTCACAGCAGCTAGGGGGGTAAGTCTTTTTATTCCTAAAGGTGCAGCTCATCACAGCATCCTCAATCAGTATATCAAAAAAGCTAAAATCCAGAAGTGCAGACTAGGCATACTTCTTAAAAGTACAGAAATATAAAAAACAAAAGAACTAAAAAAAATGAAGGTGCTAAATGGAATAGGAAGAGAGAGTGGGGAAGAATGGGGCAGGTACTGACTGCTGTTTTTCATTGTAAGGCTAGTACCATAGGACTTTAAAAGCTTGAAGGTCAGAGCTTTGGCCTTTTTTTTCTTTTTCCTTTTCTTTTTTTTTAATTTTTAAGTGTAGCTAAGGAAGTAGCCATTGAGATGAATATCACTATAATGATCATGGTCCTTAATCCTATTAGAACTAGAGGTCACAATGTAGAAAGGGATAGTGGTAGAGTTTGGGAAAGGAGGAACATAAATAACTTAAAGCATTCTGCATAATAATGTGGAAGGTTAACTCCATTGAACATGAGCAATTTAAACCTTTTGCATAGTAATGTAAAAGCTAACTCTGTGGAAGGCAGGGGTAGATAGCCTTGCAAAGGAAGAAGTTAGGAAAGTAATTTTCTTTCTCCTTAAGGGTCTAAAAAGTCTATACTCTTAGAACTAACATCTGTCTTGATTCAGAGATTACTATTTGGCAGGCGCTGCACTCAGCCTCATGAGATAAAGGCAAAAGGTATTTCAAATGCACTTCTCCACTTTGGCTTTTTGATGAGATTTGGAGGGCCAAAGCCTATCCCGGACTGGTCTGCTGAAGTTATTAAAACTGAATACCAGCTGGGTGTGGTGGTTTATGCCTGTAATCCCAGCACTTTGGGAGGCTGAGGCGGGTGGATCACTTGAGGTCAGGAGTTCAAGACCAGCCTGGCCAGTATGGCGGAACCCTGTCTCTACTAAAAATACAAAAATTAGTCAGGCGTGGTGGCACACGACTGTAATCCCAGCTACTGAGGAAGCTGAGGCAGGAGAATCGCTTGAACCCGGGAGGCAGAGGTTGCAGTGAGCCGAGATCGCACTACTGCACTCCAGCCTGGGCTACAAAGCAAGACTCCATCTCAAAACAACAACAGCAACAACAAACCCTGAATATCCAGGTTTAGGGATATTAACTATAAGACAAAAGAGGCTGGATCCTGGGATAATAACAAACTCTGATAAGTATGCAGTTATGAGTTCTCCAGAGACAAGTAAAAATTTTGCACAGAATTTAAAGGAAACAAACCCCCTGGAGGGGGACAGGGACATAAAACACAAGTTAGAAACTGAGACCATCTTCAGGATAATTCTAGGTAAACTGATCAACTTCTTTGGTGTTAGAACATGAGAAATGGTGTTTGAACCTTTGTGTCCCTTAAGCATGGGAAAGTTATAGCTAAGGAATCTTTTGACTATTTATTTTATTTGGTTATTTTTTCCTTCAAACCTTTATGTCCCAGTACCATAAGGAATCGTTTTACATTGTTTCCTTCCTCTGCTGTTATTCCTTTTATTTTCCCTAATCTTCAGTACAATTAAACATGTCTACCCTATTGTCAGGAATCTCCTAGACTGCATGGCCCTTCTGTGGTCTTTGCCATCACGTCAGAGTCTGCCATGACCCTGAGGGATACTGTGTAGTCTGCCCATCCAGCAAGGCCTCCACAATACCCAGCCGTCTTCCAGATTTAGACAATTCTTATGCTTGTTCATTCTGGTGTAGCAGCGGATGATGGGATAGGAAACCAACAGAATGGCCCTGTGCCTCTGTATCTCTCATCCATACCCAATTTGAGCTCCTTGGCTCCAAAACGTGTTTGGAGTTACTCTCCTGAGGGAATTTGGGCATAGCCAGTAATCTCTAAATTGAGTTATCAGTTGGGGGTCTCAAACAGGAAGCAGATGGCACTCTCAAATTGGGATCAAATTCAAGGAGGGTTGATTTACAGAGGGACTAATTGAAAAGGTGTGGCAGTGTTGGAAAGCCACAAAAGAACTTGGGCTAACAGCAGCAGAACTATCCCACCTCTAGGGCCAAAAGGCTGAAGGCAGAGATTATCAAAACCCAGGAGAGAAAATTAGATTGAGCAGAACAGTGACTTTAGAAGAGGGACATGGCCAGCTCGAGGAAGCTCCTCAGGAGAAAAGGCAGGGTTATTGATACCCTGTCCTCATTCTCTTGCTTCCTGCCAGGGATTCCCAGTGACTAAACCCTACTGCTAGTCAGAGGGCAGAGGCCCCTATTGATTTAATCCATTAAAGTCTAGCCTCATAGAGTAAGAAGCAAGGTGAAGGGTGACGAGTGGTAACAAGGGGCAAATGGAAGATACCCAGCACACCATAAAACCATTCAGATTCTGATAATTGACTGAAGTCATTAAGTAGCTCAAATTATGAATGATTAACATGTTTTAATACAGAATTTCTCAAACGAAGGTTAAAGAACACATATGTGTTCCCACATGTAAATGCTTTCCAAGAGGTATACAGGCAGGGATAATTGTAAAAGAATCAATTTCCAGATGTTCAACTTTCATATGTATACATTTTTAAAATGTTCAGCTTGAAAATGAGCTTCTCATTTTGCAAATGCAAGTACTATATTTTACTTATCAAATATCTTAAAAAAAGATATTTTACAAGGATATATAAAACTCCCTGGGCTCCAAATAATGGGAGAGCATTTCTTAATGAGAAAGCCCCATAAATCTCTGGAGCTTCCTGCCTCTTCCATTCTTACATTTATTTCTGTAAATATATGAAAGAATGGATTGTTAAAGTGGTAACAAGTTTTGTTATATGATTTTGCCTCTTCCTGTGTTTAAAATGAAAAATAATTCTTTTTGGCCATTATCAACATTCATCCATATTACATAGTTACTTGAAAATTACAGTTAGAATGTCATCAGTTAAAAAGTAAGGTACTTTTGAACAGTTGAAGAACTGTAGGTTCGTGATAACTCTTTTAAATATAACAGAAATACTTCCTGTGTTAAGAAAACTTATCCACATTATGAAAATAAGGCAAAATGATAATTACGTGCCTTTTAAAGTCATTCTGAAACATTGTCTTATCTTATAGACCAACCTAAAGAATGTCTAATTCTCTCAGGGAATGTACCTTCATAATTTTTTTTAGTGTTTATCTTTTATAAAAGAGACAGTAGTCTCACTATGTTGCCCAACCTGGTTTTGAACTCCTGGCCTTGAGTGATCCTCTGGCCTTGACCTCCCAAAATGTTGGAATTATAAGCATGAGCCACCATACCCAGCGATGAATGCACATTTGACTTGCAACTTACTAATGTTTATGGCTCAAATTAGGTAAAGTTAAATGTTAACCTGTAGAACATTGATACAAATAACTTTTGTTTAGCAGAGATGAAAATAACTTGTTGGTCCAGGCACAGTGGCTCATGCCTGTAAACCCAGCACTTTGAGAGGTAGAGGCCAACAGATCACTTGAGGTCAGGAGTTCGAGACAACATAGTGAAACCCCAACTCTACTAAAAATACAAAAATTAGCCGGGCGTGGTGGTGCACACCTGTAATCCCAGCTACTTAGGAAGCTGAGGTGGGAGAATTGCTTAAATCTGGGAGGTGGAGGTTGCAGTGAGCTGTGATCGCACCACTGCACTCCAGCCTGGGCAACAGAGTAAGATTCTGTCTCAAGAAAAAGAAAATAACTAGTTCCAGGCAGAATGATAACCCCCAAATTACAGTTGTATTGCCTGCAGATCATTTAATCAACTTTACACTGAAATTCTGCATTCTTATGCTAGCGTTATTTTTCTTGCATTGACTGTATATTCTCCAGTCTATCCTATATTCCTTTAAACCACATTGCCCATATTCTGGTTCCTTCATTATTAAAATAAATACATGTTTAATGTGTGGTCACTACTTGAAATATGGGACTATCAAAAATGTCAAGATACTTTAGATAAAACAGAAAAATAAATATTTTATCATGGTATGTGTGTCATTCAATTGGGTAATGAAACCTTCTTTAAAAATTATATTATGAAATATTTATTTTCTTTATAGTCAATTCTCATCTTATAAAATGTTTATTATCTTCTTTGTCATATTAACAGAAAAATAAAATCATATGATAGCTGCTGGACCAGTAAGTTTTAACAGTGTATATATTTCCTCTTCCATGAAATACATAAGAAATGTTTGATTATAATATTCAGATAAAGTAATGTAGTTATTCTTGATTTTTATAGCTAATTGTCATTTAATGATTCCCAAAATTCAAACATTGAAGTTTGATGTACTATATACATGTATACCCACACACATTAACTGAAGGAAAGATATACTTTATTTTCCTTTTCATAAATTAATAAAAAATTTTATCTGTACTTCATATTATTATTAATTAAGTAATGAGAAGGGACATTTTTATTTATTACTTTAGTAATCTACAAGATTGATAAATTATGTTTGTTTTTGTAGAGACAGGGTCTTTCTATGTTGTCTAGTTCCAAACTCCTGGCCTCAAGCAATCCTTCTGCCTTGGCCTCCCAAAGTACTGGAATTATAAGCATGAGCCACCATGCCCAGCCAATAAATTATGTTAAATACACATTTTAATCTTGACTGCTTTAATAACTTACTTATTTATTTATTTTTATTTTTTTTGAGATGGAGTCTTGCTCTGTCACCCAGGCTGGAGTGCAGTGGCACAATCTCGGCTCACTGCAACCTCCGCCTCTCGGGTTCAAGTGATTCTTCTGCCTCAGACTCCCAAGTAGCTGGGATTACAGGCGCCCGCCACCATGCTTGGCTAATTTTTGTACTTTTAGCAGAGACAGGGTTTCGCCATGTTGGCCAGGCTGGTCTCGAATGCCTGACCTTGTGAGCTGCCCGCCTCGGCCTCCCAAAGTGCTGGGATTACAAGCGTGAGCCACCACGCCCAGCGAATAACATATTTTTAAAGCATGTTTGGCAATATATTCCTGAGAGGTTTTTTTGAAGTGCATTGAAATTCATACTACATATTTACTTGAAAAATATAGGTAGACACTTTACAATATATTTGGCTATAAGATCTGGCTTTGGGAGGCAAAGCTTCAGAGATGAGGGTAAAGGAAGATGACCCAATAGAAGCCTCCAGCAATCATTCCCTGCTACAGGAACACCAAATTGAATGACTATCCACACAAAAAAGCACCTTCATAAGAATCAAAAATCATGTGAGCAATCACAGTACCTGGTTTTAACATCAATATTAAGGAAAAAGGCACTGAAGAGTGTAGGAAAGACAGTCTTGAATTGTCTACACCACCTCTCCCTCCATCCTCCATCAGTGGCTGCATGGCACAAAGAGAGAATCTGTGCTTTTGGGGGATGGAGAGCATAGTGATTGTGGGACTTTACATTGGAACTCAGTGCTACCCTGTCACAGCAGAAAGCATCGTAGCAGAAAGCATTCTAGAGCCTGTGGAGGGGGCATTTAGACCAGCCCTAGCCAGAGGTGATTCGACAATCCCAGCCATCAAAACCTAAGTTCCAGCAAGTCCTGCCACCATGAAGGAAAGTGCTCTGGGATCCTAAATAAACTTGAAAGTCAGTCTAGGCCTCAAAGACTACAATTCTTGGGCAAGTCCCGGTGCTGTGCTGGGCCCACAGCCAGTGGACCTGGAGGACACGTGACCTAGCCTGGGCAGCTAAAGGAGTACTTGCATGGCCCCTCTTCCAAGTCCAGGCAATACAGGTCACAGCTCCAGGGGAGAGTCCTTCCTTCTGTTGAGGAGAGGAAAAGGGAGAGGAAAGAGAGCTTTCTCTTGCAACTTGGAGACCAGCTCAGCCATAGTGGAATAGGGCACCAGGCAGAGTCCTGAGGCCCCCGTTCCAGGACTTAGCTTCTGGTGACATTTCTAGACACACCCACAGCCCATAGGGAAACCTCTGCCTTGAAGGGGAGGACTCAGTCCTAGCAGGATTCACCACCTGCTGAATAAAGAGCCCCAGGGCCCTGAATAATCATGAGTGGTGGCCAGGCAGTACTCACCGTGGGCCTTGAGTGAAACTCAGAGCAGTGCTTGCTTTAGGTGTGACCCATGATGTTTGCACTTATTGTGGTTACAGGAGAGCCTCCTTTTGCTTGAGGAAAGGATAAAGGAGACTTTGTCTTTCAGCTTGGCCACAGTGAAGTAGAGCACCAAGCTAGCTCCTGGGGTTGCCAATTCCAGGCCTTGGCTCCTGGCAGGCATTTCTGGACCTGCCCTGGGCCAGAGGGGCACCCGCTGCCCTGAAGAGAGAGACCCAGGCCTGACAGCATGCACCGCAGCTGACTGAAGAGCCCTTGGGCCTTGAGTGAACATCAGTGGTAGCCAGACAGTACTTGCTGTAGGCCTAGGGCAGTGGTGCCCATGGGGAGAGACTCCTCTGCTTGAGGAAAGGGAAGAGAAGAGTAGAAAGGACTGTGCCTTGAGGCTTGGGTGCCAGCTCAGCTGTACTAGAATAGAGCACCAGGAGGTTCCTATGGTTCTGAACTGTAAGCCCTGACTCCCAGACAGCATCTCTGGATCTGCCTAGGGCCGGGGGAATCTCACCACCCTTAAGGGAAGAATAGAAGCCTGGCTGGATTCACTCCCTGCTGATAGCATAGCTCTTGGGCCTTGAGTGAACATTAGCGGTAGCCAGGCAGTGGTCACTGTGTGCCTTGGGCAAAAACCAGTGCTTGGCTTGCTTTGAGTCTAACCTAGCACAGTCCCAGTGGTGGTAGCCACAGAGGGGCTCTCCCTCAGCTCCAGGAAGCTCAGCCCAGAGAGAGACTCCATTTGTTTGGGGGAAAGTAAGGGAAGAGAACAAGAGTCTCTGCTTGGTAATCAAGGAAATTCTCCCGGATATTACCCAAGACTACCAAGGTGGTACCTCTGTAAGTCTGTAAGAGCCACAGCATGACTCAGCTTTGGGTGCCCCCTAATGCAGATATGGATGCAATGATTAAAGACTTAGAGCACAACACCTAAGTCCCTTGGGATATTTGGAAAGCCTCTTCAAGAAGGACAGGTACAAACAAGCCCAGACTGTGAAGACCGCAATAAATACCTAACTCTTTAATACCCAGACACCAACAAACAAGCATCAGGACTATCAGGAAAACATAACCTCACCACACAAACTAAATAAAGGACAGTGGCCAATCCCAGAGACACAGAGATATGTGACCTTTCAGACAGAGAATTCAAAATAGCTGTTTTGAGGAAGCCCAGTGAAATTAAAGATAAGAGAAGAAATTCAGAATCCTATCAGATAAATTTAACAAAGAGATTAAAATAATTACAAAGAATCAAGCAGAAATTATGGAGCTGAAAAATACAATTGGCATACTGAAGAAGTATGAAGAGTCTCTTAGCAGAATTGATGAAGCAGAAGAAAGAATTAGTGAGTTTTAATACAGGCTATTTGAAAACACAGTCAGAGGAAACAAAAGAAAAAAAATAACAAAGAATGAAGCACACCTACAATATCCAGAAAATAGTCTCAAAAGGGCAGATCTATGAGTTCTTGTCCTTACAGATGAGGTAGAAAGACAGATCAGGGTAGAAAGTTTCTTCATAGGGATAATAGAGAACTTCATAAACCTAGAGAAAGATATCAATATTCAAGTACAAGAAGCCTATGGAAAACCAAATTTAATAAAGAAAATGGGGTACATATACACAATGGAACACTATTCAGCCACAAAGAAGAATGAGATCCTGTCATCTGCAACAACCTGGATGGAACTGGAGGACATTATGTTAAGTGAAATAAGCCAGGCACAGAAAGACAAACTTCATATGTTCTCAATTATTTGTGGTAGCTAAAAATGAAAACAATTGAACTCATGACATAGAGAGCAGAATGATAGTTACCAGAGGCTGAGAAGAGTAGTAAGGGGTAGGGGGAGTGAGGATGGTTAATAGGTACAAAAATATAGTTAGATAGAATGAATAAGATCTAGCATGTGATAGCACAACAGGGTGACTGCAGTCAACAATAATGTATTGTACATTTAAAAATAACTAAAAGAATATCACTGGATTGTTTGTAACACAAAGAAAGATAAATCTTGAGGTGATGGATACCCCATTTACCCTGATGTGATTATTATGAATTGCATGCGTGTATCAAAATATCTCATGTACCCCATAAATATATACACCTAGTGTATACCCACAGAAAAAGATCTGGCTTTGCCAGTTAGGTTACATAAGAGCACTTTTTGTAAACTGAATAAGACAAATATGCAATTGTAATGTTTTGTAATAAGATACATTTTATTATATTAAAGAAAACAAAAAACCCAAAAGTTTCATGAGATTAAACATTTCTATTTTCCGAAACTTTTCTTAATATATAAAAATAAACAATATGTCCCTAAGTGAAAGGGTAACTAGTACAATTAACAGGTATCTACTTCTTGGTAACAACTATTTGGTGTATATTCCAAAAATAGAAAAATGACTCTAATAACTACTAACAAATCACCTTTTACATAAGATGTTTTCCAGTTCATTGCTCTTAAAAAGGCAAAATTGAAAAAATAAGATCCAATACAATTGTTAGCTGATATATTATTAAAATAATTTTATTTTTAAATTGACAAATAAAAATTGTATATATTTATGGTATACAACATGATGTTTGAAATATGAACACATTGTAGAATGGCCTAATGAAGCTATTATAATTCACATATGCATTGCCTCATGTACTTTCTTTTGTGGTAAGAACACTTGAAATCTCTTTTATTATTATTATTATTATTATCATACTTTAGGTTTTATGGTACATGTGCGCAATGTGCAGGTTAGTTACATATGTATACATGTGCCATGCTGGTGCGCTGCACCCACTAACTCGTCATCTAGCATTAGGTGTATCTCCCAATGCTATCCCTCCCCCCTTCCCCCACCCCACAACAGTCCCCAAAGTGTGATGTTCCCCTTCCTGTGTCCATGTGTTCTCATTGTTCATTTCCCACCTATGAGTGAGAATATGCGGTGTTTGGTTTTTTGTCCTTGTGATAGTTTACTGAGAATGATGATTTCCAATTTCATCCATGTCCCTACAAATGACATGAATTCATCATTTTTTATGGCTGCATAGTATTCCATAGTGTATATATGCCACATTTTCTTAATCCAGTCCATCATTGTTGGACATTTGGGTTGGTTCCAAGTCTTTGCTATTGTGAATAATGCTGCAATAAACATACGTGTGCATGTGTCTTTATAGCAGCATGATTTATAGTCCTTTGGGTATATACCCAGTAATGGGATGGCTGGGTCAAATGGAATTTCTAGTTCTAGATCCCTGAGGAATCGCCGCACTGACTTTCACAAGGGTTGAACTAATTTACAGTCCCACAGAACACTTGAAATCTCTTAGCAACTTTCAAATATACAATATATTTATAAAATAATTTAAAATGATAGATCAGTTTTTGATTTTTGACGTATAACTTGAAAGACAGTCAAATAACTGAGTGACACTGCTACAACAAAACTTCCTTTCCCACTTATGTATTTGCGTGGGCAATTAATATTTCAGCACTTCCGTCTATAAAAACTATTCAGGCTGAAACTATGACAAATTCAGGTTTAATTTTGTTTCATATTAGCAAAAAGTCATATTTATTCACAGAGACATACACGATCCTTAAAGCCTATTAATTTTGTTAAAAGTTGAATTTCCATTAAAAATTTACTCATTTAACAGCATATTTATCTTTAAACTTAAAGAATTAAAACATTCACATTTAAATATTAATATTACCATTCGTAGCAAGTATTTATATTACATTTTAATCCTTTTGTACTAATCAAAATTCAGTCCAGAAAAAAAGTTTAACACTATGTCTAATACATGCAGCAGTTAAAATAAAATTTTAATATCAAATAAATATTTGAAAATATTCATATTTCATGTTAAAATATGAATTTATACACATTTTTGTGAATAGAAGTATAATAGAGTGTTCAATAAAGACTTTAAGGCATAAAAAATATTACATTGTGATAAAATGTAAATATGAATTTAAGGCAAAAAAGGGAAGAAATTAAATTTCCATATGTGGAAGCAAAGCTTGTTCATATATTTGTTAATTAGATGAAAGTAGGGATCAAATTGTCAGATATTTGTATTCCAATTAATACATTTATGAAAGTGAAGTAAACAGGTTTTTCTGGTGGTTGTTGTTGGTCTTGCTATGTTGCCCAGGCTGGTCTCAAACTCCTGGGCTCAAGAGATTTTATTAAAATTAAGAAACATTTTTATTAAAAGAGATTAAAAAGTCAAGGTACAGATTGGAGAAAAGTATATATGTGTATGTATATTCTCTGATATACAGATATTTGACATAGCTATATCTGGTCTATATAAAAAAGTATGACTAACAGGCTGGGTGCAGAGGCTCATGCCTATAATCCCAGCACTTTGGGAGGCCAAGGTGGGTGGATCATCTGAGGTCAAGAGTTCAAGACCAGCCTGGGGAACATGGTGAAACCCCTTCTCTACTAAAAATACAAAAATTAGCCAGGCGTGGTGGTGGCCGCCTGTAATCCCAGCCACTCGGGGGGCTGAGGCACAAGAATCACTTGAACCCGGGAGGTAGAGGTTGCAGTGAGCCAAGATTGCACCATTGAACTCCAGCCATGGCAACAGAGCGAGACTCTGACTCAAAAAAAAAAAAAAAAAGCTAACATATATATACATATATGTCTTCATCTGACATATATACAATTAAACCCAACATATATATTTTGGTATCTTACAAATGGCTCATATTCAAAATGTTTCAAAACCTCCTACTAACCAATAAAAAAGCAACTCAATAAAATGGGCAAAAGACTTGGTCACTTTGTAAAAGAAGATATCCAAATAAATAATAAGCACACTAAAAAACTGCTCAACATTATTAGTCATCAGGGAAATGTAAATTAAAACCAAAGAAATCTTACAGTATATTTTTCATAAGACTAAAATTATAAAAAGATTGATAATACCAAGTGTTGGCAAGGATTTGGAACAACTGGAACTCCTATACATTTTAAGTGGAAATGTAACAAGCTACAACCACCTGGAAAAAGTCTTTGGCAGTATCTATGGCAATGTGACATGTACAATACCCTACAACATGAAAAATTCCACTTCTAGGTGTACACCCAAGAGAAAGAAGTATACATATCCACCAAAAGACATGTCCAAGAATGTTCATAGCAACTCCGTACATAAGAGCCAAAACCTGAAAACAACTCAAATGTCTATTCATAGGAACTTATATAAATAAATTTGAATGTATTCATATAACAGAATACTACTCAGCAATATAAAGAATGTACCTTTTCTATATGCAACAACATGAATGATTCTCACAGAAATAATATTGAGCAAAAGGAGGTACTCACAAGAGTATATTCTGTATGATTCTATTCATACAAAGCTGAAGATTAGGGAAATTTAATCTATAATGATAGAAGTACTAACAGACATTGTCTGTAGAGAGAGTATTCGCTGGGAGGAGGAATGAGCGAAGCTTTTTAAGTGATGGAATGTTCTAATCTAGATCTAAGTGGTGGTTACTTGGGTGTATATATATGTGAGAATTTATTGAACTGTTTTCTTAATATTCATATACTTTACAGTATATAAGTAATGCCTCAGTTAAAAGGTTAAAAGAAGATTATCAAGTATAAATTCTTGTTTTCCTCTTTTCTGTCACAAAGTTAACATTTTCCACATTCCCAAATTACCACACAGAGAGGTACACTATTTAAGATGACAGAAGATCTCAGTTTATAATGGCAGATGTATTCTAAAAGTCATAGCCTCTTAAAGGTAGAAAAGGCCTAATATAAAAGGACGATATCATAAAAGTGCAATGGTACATAAATCAGTGAAGAAGAAATCTTGGCCCATCATACATACACAGTGGTACATAACAATTGTACATTCACACGTTTAGCAATAAGTCATTCAAAATGAAAGGATGAGGCACACTGTGGAGGAAAGATGATGGAGAACTCCAGAGCAGCCAATTAGGGTTCAAAGAGGAGTCTATTTCTGGAACCGTTCCTTAATGATCAGGCTCACCCTAGTCTGTGGGGAGAGGCCAGTGAATTGCAGAGTATTAACATCCTTTCTATTCTCATTCTGGATTGGAATTCTTAGAATGATCATATGGGACAGATGAACAATTGCAGCTATAGGCTGAGGCCATTTCTGTAATCCCCAGCCGAATTGCCCAGACTTTGAAGAGAATGAGGATCTACGACTTCCTAGACCAACGTTACTTCTAAGCAACAATAAAGATGACTGGACCAGGCAAAATATATTCATATTTAATCACAGGATTTATTATCTACACTTAGCCAAAGTCTCCAACATCCCACAGGCACTTGAGAATGCAGGCTTTATTTTACCTTTATAACCTATAACTTCACTTCTTTTCTTCATGATTTAATCTTTTTTTCTCTAGCACCACCACCTCCCAGACTAACCCCCCATAACTAGACATGTGTTACTGAGTTATAATTACTATTTGCTTAATTTGCATGCATCTTCTTTCATTTTAATGTCATTATCATGGGGAAGAGCCTTCTGCAAAGGCAACTAGGAACGCAGTATTTTTAATTTAACCTTTACTAAAACCCTGAATCTACTTGGGTACTTGGCTCATCTTATCTCTGTGGTTCAAAGAAAGTAAATACTCTAGAGTTTCTTTTCCTGGTGTTGTCTGTTTCTCTCCCAGCCTTGGTAACCTACTTATACTCCCCTGAATTCATACATTTTCTTTCTAGTCACTAGCCCTGATACAATATCCTCTCCTTCCCACCAAGACTACCAGTTCAACAAAGGGCATCTGCAGCAGGTTATCTCAGGGCTAAGAACTCTAACTAGTGCACAGCAATGAACTGCACAGTTCACTTCTGTCCAGCCCTTAATGAGACAAGACTGCAAACCCAGGACGGGGAGAAACAGGAAGAGATTAAAAAATATTATTCACCAATTATGTAAGAATCATATGTTAAATGTATGAGTTACTTTCTATGAATCCTTTTACAAAACAAAATTTTATACACACACACATACATATACACACATACATATGTATCTACTTATATACACACATACATATACACATACATACATAGGTATAATCACTCTCTAATTTGTCTCTTTTATATGATGTTTTCCAATTTTATGACTCATCCGTACAGCTGATACATTATGCCTAGGACTGACAATACTGTAGTGGCCAACTTTCTACTTTAAGACAGGGTTAAAGTATTTCCCCTCTAATCTGTACCAAGAAAACCCCACAATATCTACAATTTTAAGAAATCTTGCCATTTGAGTCTTTGTTGCAACTTAGACATTGCCTCAGAGTCCCTAAAGAGGATCTGATTTCTCTGAGATTTATTTCAACACAAAACCCTAGAATCAGATAATCCCCACCCAGATGCTACCATGCTGCTGCCTTGGGGTTTGGGATTTAGCCTTGGGGACTGTGGCAATATTCTAATTTCCAGAAATACATGTTGACAACCAAAAATTTCCTGGACTTACCATTAATCATCATGCTTTTGTTTATATCAAGTCCTTCTCCATGTGTTAATGATTTCTTTGCTGGGTTAAAGAGGGGCTATGTTCTAGTGAAAAGGAAAAGGTGCGAGAACATAGATGAAAACATTTAGGGAGATCAGGTGAAGACAGACTTTAAAGAATATTAATAGGTTCTGTGTTTATTTTTCTTGTCTTTTCTGGCTGATCGAATTAATCTTGTCCAAACTTAGATCAAAAACAAGTTTAATTAAGATAGAGTTCAAAGAAGTTAATAATACAGTGAATTTTTACAATCTAAAATTCTCTGTGTTCTGTGCCCACCAATTCATTTACTAAACCATATTTTAGAAATACAACTAAATGAGGCCCAAGAATTATTGTTTACCTAAATTTCAGCACAAAAAGTTGCTCTTCTGTATCTGATGTTGAGAGTGGCAAACTTTTGCCACTTCCAAGAAAGTGTGGTCTTGGAATATAAACTGAACTATAGAGAGCTTTAAAAAATGACAGGTGCCAAAACAAAATAGAGAAAAATGAGTATGTGGGAAAATAAAGCTATGGAAGAAAAGCTAAAAAATAAATACGGTATCACTAAAATAAATGCAATATTTTCAAAATAGCTTTCGAAAGTATTTAGTTGAAATAGCCAGGCATGGTGGCTCATACCTGTAATCCCAGCTACTTGGGAGGCTGAGTTAGAAGAATTGCTTGAACCCGGGAGGTGGAGGCTGCAGTGAGCCGAGATCATACCACTGCACTCCATCCAGCCTGAGTGACAGAGTGAGACTCCATCTCAAAAAATACATAATAAATAAATAAATAAAAGTACTTGGTTGAAATTAACCTATGTTTATTCAATATTATGCTGTAGAATTTAACATACAAAAGATGAGTTATCATTAGTGTTAAAATGAAACTATATATTAAAATGAAATAGGGATTTAATTAAGAAACATTTAAGTAGAGCTTAAAATAGCTGATTATTAAAGGATCACATTTGATATTGCCTTATTTCCTATGGCTGCTGTAACAAATTACCACAAACTCAGTGGCTTAAAACAATGCAAATGTATTCTCTCAGTTCTGGAGGTTAGAAATCTGAAATGGTTTATGGGGCCAAAATCAAGATTGACAAGGCTCTGTGTCTTCTGGAAGCTCTTGGGGGAGATCAGGTTCCCTTGCTGATGACCCTTATAGGAAGAATCTGTTCCCTTCTAGAGATCACCTGTATTCTTTGACTCATGGCCCCTTTCTCTGCCTTCAAAGCCAGTGGTGTAGAATCTTCAAATCTCTTTCTCTCTCTCTCTCTGACCTCTGCTTTTCTGTCGTTGTATCTCCTTCTCCATCCCTGATCTTCCTGCAGCCTATTATAAGGACTCTTTAAATTATATTGTCCCCACCTGGCTAATCCAGGATACCATCCCCTTTTCAAGACAATTTAATCACATCTTCAAAGTCTCCTTTGCCATGCAAGGTAACATTTTCACAAATTCCAAGGGTTAGGACATGGACACCTATGAGAAGATGGGAGAGACATTATTCTGCCCACCACAGGTATATTCATATTCTTAAATGAAATACAGTATACTATGTTTTTATTAAACACTGCACATTTGAAAAACATTTAATTTTAGCTTTGTTGGACAATCAATAGAATTCCAACATCATTTTAAAAACAGATTATCCCATAAAATTACACATGCTCTATGACACAACCATTCTACTCCTAGATATACAGCCAACACATCATGTATGTTATGTTCATCAAAATCATGTACTCCAATCTTTAGAGCAGCATTGTCCAAATATCTGCAAACTAGAAACTATCTGAATTCCCACCAACAATTGAACAAATAAATAAGTTGTGGTGTATTCATGTATGGGAATATTATGCAGCACTGAAAAAAATACCTAAATCTACACAAAATTATGAATGAATCTCAGAAACATAAGGTTGGGTAAAATAATCCAAACATAAGAAATTAAATAGTTCAAAAACAGGCAAATTGGTCAGAAGGGTGATTACCCTTGGTAGGAGGTAGTGACTAAAAGAAAGCATGGCAGGAACTACTGAAGTTCTGATAACATCCTATCTCTTAATCTGGATGAAGGTAAACTGAATGTGTTCATTTTGGAAAAGTTATAGAGATGCACACCTATGATTGACGCATTGTTCAGTAGCTGCATTTTATTTCAATAAAGAGTTTAATAATGTAAAAAGTATTGCTCTCATTTTTCTTTTCTTTTCTTTTTTTTTGAGATGAAGTCTCTCTCTTGTCACCCAGGCTGGAATGCAATGGTGCAATCTTGGCTCACTGCAACCTCCGCCTCCCACGTTCAAGTGATTCTCCTGACTCAGCCTCCTGAGTAGCTGGGATTACAGGCGCCTGCCACCACACCAGGCTAATGTTTGTATTTTTAGTAGAGAGGGGGTTTCACCATTTTGGCCAGGCCAGTCTAGAACTCCTGACCTCAGGTGATCTGCCTGCCTTGGCCTCCTAAAGTGCTGGGATTATAGGCATGAGCCACCATGCCCGGCTGCTCTCATTTTCTTAAAATATAAATAAATACGAATAGAGACTTCTTTCAAGTGGTAAAACTTAATGACAAAACTTACTGCTAAGATTTTTTTAATGCTATTTTTATATGTTCAAGTTATATACATTGTACCAAGAAAAATAAGCAAGTTAGCTCTTACAGTTTCATACTTGTCACAAATAAGGCTGCAATTGAAATGCTATCTCATACATGGCATTTATGAAAAGCCTAAGAAATATTTGCTAATATTCAAAAATATTAGCAAATAAAATTGGAAAGCAAGGTCTCTTTTTCTGATGCAGATATTGACAGTTGTAATATTCATATTAGCAAAGTAGAACCAAGCAAACAGCTTTTACACAACTATATCCAAAAGGATTTGATTGAGTCTATTTATTGAGCAAATAATTATTGACTTAAAAAAAATCTACTAAGGCACTGTGCTAAGCACTGGGGATAAAATGAACAAGAAAGATGAGTCTTTGTCTTCACAAAATTTACATTATTGTGGGTGAAACCAAAATGTACTTGAACAAGTGACAACAAGGTAGTGATAATGAAAGGTTTCTATCGAGCCATGAAAAGACATACCTGCATCTTAAATGCATATTGCTAAGTGAACGAAGCCAGTCTGAAAAGAATCTATACTATTTCATTTCATTTATATGACATTCTGGAAATGGCACAATTATAAAGATGGTAAATAGATCAGTGGTTACCAGAGGCTCAAGGGAGGGGGTTCTGTAGGTGATGTGGTTTGGTTCTGTGTCACCACCCAAATCTCATCTCAAATTGTAATCCCTATGTGTGGAGGGAGGGACCTGGGCAGGGCAATCAGGCAAGAGAAAGAAATAGAGGGTATTCAAATAGGAAGACAGGAAGTGAAATTGTCTCTGTTTGCAGATGACATGATTGTATATTTAGAAAACCCCATTGTCTCAGCCCCAAATCTCCTTAAGCTGATAAGCAACTTCAGCAAAGTCTCAGGATACAACATCAATTTGCAAAAATCACAAGCATTCCTCTACACCAATAATAGCCAAACCATGAGTAAACTCCAATTCACAATTGCTACAAAGAGAATAAAATACCTAGGAATAGAACTTTCAAGGGATGTGAAGGACCTCTTCAAGGAGAACTACAAACCACTGCTCAAGGAAACAAGAGAGGACACAAACATATGAAAGAATGTTCCATGCTCATGGATAGGAAGAATCAATATCGTGAAAATCAGAGGCAGAAGCCAAGATGGCCAAATAGGAACAGCTCCGGTCTACAGCTCCCAGCGTGAGCGACGCAGAAGATGGGTGATTTCTGCATTTCCAACTGAGCTTTGAAGAGAGTAGTGGTTCTCCCAGTACACAGCCTGAGATCTGAGAATGGGCAGACTGCCTCCTCAAGTAGGTCCCTGACCCCTGAGTAGCCTAACAGGGAGGCACCCCCAGTAGGGGCAGACTGACACCACACACGGCCGGGTACTCCTCTGAGACAAAACTTCCAGAGGAACGATCAGGCAGCAGCATTTGCAGTTCACCAATATCCACTGTTCTGCAGCCACTGCTGCTGATACCCAGGCAAACAGGGTCTGGAGTGGACCTCTAGCAAACTCCAAAAGACCTGCAGCTGAGGGTCCTGTCTGATAGAAGGAAAACTGACAAAAAGAAAGGACATCCACACCAAAAACCCATCTGTACGTCACCATCATCAAACACCAAAGGTGGATAAAACCACAAAGATGGGAAAAAAACAGAGCAGAAAAACTGGAAACTCTAAAAAGCAGAGCGCCTCTCTTCCTCCAAAGGAACGCAGCTCCTCACCGGCAACGGAACAAAGCTGGACGGAGAATGACTTTGACAAGTTGAGAGAAGAAGGCTTCAGAAGATCAAACTACTCTGAGCTACAGGAGGAAATTCAAACCAATGGCAAAGAAGTTAAAAGCTTTGACAAAAAATTAGATGAATGCATAACTAGAATAAACAATGCAGAGAAGTCCTTAAAGGAACTGATGGAGCTGAAAACCAAGGCATGAGAGCTACGTGACAAATGCAGAAGCCTCAGTAGCTGAAGTGATCAACTGGAAGAAAGGGTATCAGTGATGGATGATGAAATGAATGAAATGAAGCAAGAAGAGAAGTTTAGAGAAAAAAGAATATAAAGAAATGAACAAAGCCTCCAAGAAATATGGGACTATGTGAAAAGACTAAACCTATATCTGATTGGTGTACCTGAAAGTGACGGGGAGAATGGAATTAAGTTGGAAAACACTCTGCAGGATATTATCCAGGAGAAGTTCTCCAATCTAGCAAGGCAGGCCAACATTCAGATTCAGGAAATACAGAGAACGCCACAAAGATACCCCTCGAGAAGAGCAACTCCAAGACACATAATTGTCAGATTCACCAAAGTTGAAATGAAGGAAAAAATGTTAAGGGCAGCCAGAGAGAAATGTCGGGTTACCCACAAAGGGAAGCCCATCAGACTAACAGTGGATCTCTCGGCAGAAACTCTAGAAGCCAGAAGAGAGTGGGGGCCAATATTCAACATTCTTAAAGAAAAGAATTTTCAACCCAGAATTTCATATCCAGCCAAACTAAGCTTCATAAATGAAGGAGAAATAAAATACTTTACAGACAAGCAAATGCTGACAGATTTTGTCATCACCAGGCCTGACCTAAGAGAGCTCCTGAAGGAAGCACTAAACATGGAAAGGAACATCCAGTACCAGCCACTGCAAAATCATGCCAAATTGTAAAGACCATCGAGGCTAGGAAGAAACTGCATCAACTAACGAGCAAAATAACCAGCTAAACATCATAGTGACAGGATCAAATTCACACATAACAATATTAACTTTAAATGTAAATGGGCTAAATGCTCCAATTAAAAGACACAGACTGGCAAATTGGATAAAGACTCAAGACCCATCAGTGTGCTGTATTCAGGAAACCCATCTCACGTGCAGAGACACACATAGGCTCAAAATAAAGGGATGGAGGAAGATCTACCAAGCAAATGGAAAACAAAAAAAGGCAGGGGTTGCAATCCTAGTCTCTGATAGAACAGACTTCAAACCAACAAAGATCAAAAGAGACAAAGAAGGCCATAACATAATGGTAAAGGGATCAATTCAACAAGAAGAGCTAACTATCCTAAATATATATACACCCAATACAGGAGCACCCAGATTCATAAAGCAAGTCCTTAGTGACTTACAAAGAGACTTAGACTCCCACACAATAATAATGGGAGACTTTAACACCCCACTGTCAACATTAGACAGATCAACAAGACAGAAAGTTAACAAGGATACCCAGGAATTGAACTCAGCTCTGCACCAAGTGGACCTAATAGACATCTACAGAACTCTTCACCACAAATCAACAGAATATACATTCTTCTCAGCACCACACCACACCTACTCCAAAATTGACCACATAGTTGGAAGTAAAGCACTCCTCAGCAAATGTAAAAGAACAGAAATTATAACAAACTGTCTCTCAGACCACAGTGCAATCAAACTAGAACTCAGGATTAAGAAACTCACTCAAAACCGCTCAACTACATGGAAACTGAACAACCTGCTCCTGAATGACTACTGGGTAAATAATGAAATGAAGGCAGAAATAAAGATGTTCTTTGAAACCAACGAGAACAAAGACACAACATACCAGAATCCCTGGGACACATTCAAAGCAGTGTGTAGGGGGAAATTTATAGCACTAAATGCCCACAAGAGAAAGCAGGAAACATCTAAAATTGACACCCTAACATCACAATTAAAAGAACTAGAAAAGCAAGAGCAAACACATTCAAAAGCTGGCAGAAGGCAAGAAATAACTAAGATCAGAGCAGAACTGAAAGAAATAGAGACACAAAAAACCCTTCAAAAGATTAATGAATCCAGGAGGTGGTTTTTTGAAAAGATCAACAAAATTGATAGATCACTAGCAAGACTAATAAAGAAGAAAAGAGAGAAGAATCAAATAGATGCAATAAAAAATGATAAAGGGGATATCACCACCGATCCCACAGAAATACAAACTACCATTGGAGAATAGTATAAACATCTCTACGCAAATAACTAGAAAATCTAGAAGAAATTGATAAATTCCTCGACACATACATCCTCCCAAGACTAAACCGGGAAGAAGTTGAATCTCTGAATAGACCAATAACAGGCTCTGAAATTGAGGCAATAATCAATAGCTTACCAACCAAAAAAAGTCCAGGACCAGATGGATTCACAGCCAAATTCTACCAGAGGTACAAAGAGGAGCTGGTACCATTCCTTCTGAAACTATTCCAATCAATAGAAAAAGAGGGAATCCTCCCTAACTCATTTTATGAGGCCAGCATCATCCTGATACCAAAGCCTGGCAGAGACACAACAAAAAAAGAGAATTTTAGACCAATATCCTTGATGAGCACTGATGTAAAAATCCTCAATAAAATACCGGCAAACTGAATCCAGCAGCACATCAAAAAGCTTATCCACCATGATCAAGTGGGCTTCGTCCCTGGGATGCAAGGCTGGTTCAATATACGCAAATCAGTAAATGTAATCCAGCATATAAACAGAACCAAAGACAAAAACCACATGATTATCTCAATAGATGCAGAAAAGGCCTTTGACAAAATTCAACAACCCTTCATGCTAAAAACTCTCAATAAATTAGGTACTGATGGGATGTATCTCCAAATAATAAGAGCTATCTATGACAAACCCACAGCCAATATCATACTGAATGGGCCAAAACTGGAAGCATTTCCTTTGAAAACTGGCACAAGACAGGGATGCCCTCTCTCACCACTCCTATTCAACATAGTGTTGGAAGTTCTGGCCAGGGCAATCAGGCAGGAGAAGGAAATAAAGGGCATTCAATTAGGAAAAGAGGAAGTCAAATTGTCCCTGTTTGCAGATGACATGATTGTATATCTAGAAAACCCCATCGTCTCAGCCCAAAATCTCCTCAAGCTGATAAGCAACTTCAGCAAAGTCTCAGGATACAAAATCAATGTACAAAATTCACAAGCATTCTTATACACCAACAACAGACAAACAGAGAGCCAAATCATGAGTGAACTCCCATTCACAATTGCTTCAAAGAGAATAAAATACCTAGGAATCCAACTTACAAGGAACGTGAAGGACCTCTTCAGGGAGAACTACAAACCACTGCTCAATGAAATAAAAGAGGATACAAACAAATGGAAGAACATTCCATGCTCATGGGTAGGAAGAATCAATATCGTGAAAATGGCCATACTGCCCAAGGTAATTTATAGATTCAATGCCATTCCCATCAAGCTACCAATAACTTTCTTCACAGAATTGGAAAAAATGACTTTAAAGTTCATATGGAACCAAAAAAGAGCCCGCGTCACCAAGTCAATCCTAAGCCAAAAGAACAAAGCTGGAGGCATCACGCTACCTGACTTCAAACTATCTACAAGGCTACAGTAACCAAAACAGCATGGTACTGGTACCAAAACAGAGATATAGATCAATGGAACAGAACAGAGCCTTCAGAAATAACACCGCATATCTACAACTATCTGATCTTTGACAAACCTGAGAAAAACAAGCAATGGGGAAAGGATTCCCTGTTTAATAAATGGTGCTGGGAAAACTGGCTAGCCATATGCAGAAAGCTGAAACTGGATCCCTTCCTTACACCTTATACAAAAATTAATTCAAGATGGATTAAAGACTTAAATGTTAGACCTAAAACCATAAAAACCCTATAAGAAAACCTAGGCATAACCATTCAAGACATAGGCATGGGCAAGGACCTCATGTCTAAAACACTAAAAGCAATGGCAACAAAAGCCAAAATTGACAAATGGGGTCTAATTAAAGAGCTTTTGCACAGCAAAAGAAACTGCCATCAGAGTGAACAGGCAACCTACAAAATGGGAGAAAATGTTCGCAACCTACTCATCTGACAAAGGGCTAATACCCAGAATCTACAATGAACTCAAACAAATTTAGAAGAAAAAAACAAACAATCCCATCAAAAAGTGGGTGAAGGACATGAACAGACACTTCTCAAAAGAAGACATTTACGCAGCCAAAAAACACATGAAAAAATGTTCACCATCACTGGCCATCAGAGAAATGCAAATCAAAACCACAATGAGATACCCTCTCACACCAGTTAGAATGGCGATCATTAAAAAGTCAGGAAACAACAGGTGCTGGAGAGGATGTGAAGAAATAGGAACACTTTTACACGGTTGGTGGGACTTTAAACCAGTTCAGCCATTGTGGAAGTCAGTGTGGCGATTCCTCAGGGATCTAGAACTAGAAATACCATTTGACCCAACCATCCCATTACTGGGTATATACCCAAAGGATTTTAAATCATGCTGCTATAAAGACACATGCACATGTATGTTTATTGGGGCACTATTCACAATAGCAAAGACTTGGAACCAACCCAAATGTCCCACAATGATAGACTGGATTAAGAAAATATGGCACATATACACCATGGAATACTATGCAGCCATAAAAAATGATGAGTTCATGTCCTTTGTAGGGACATGGATGAAACTGGAAATCATCATTCTCAGTAAACTATCGCAAGGACAAAAAACCAAACACCGCATATTCTCACTCATAGGTGGGAATTGAACAATGAGAACACAGGACACAGGAAGGGGAACATCACACTCTGGGGACTGTTGTGGGGTGGGGGGAGGGGGGAGGGACAGCATTAGGAGATATACCTAATGCTAAATGACGAGTTAATGAGTGCAGCACACCAGCATGGCACATGTATACATATGTAACTAACCTGCACATTGTGTACATGTACCCTAAAACTTAAAGTATAATAAAAAAAATTTTTAAAAAAAGAAAAAGAAAAAAAGAAAATCACTTGTCAAAGGATTTAAGTTTTGGGTAACACACCAAAGCAGTACGGGGGAACACACACACACACACACACACACACACACACACACACACACACAGAGTACAAAAAAGCCACTTACATGAATTCCTTAAGGTTTATTTATACCCAAGAGATAGACTAAATTTGAGTCCTTGAAATATTTTCTACCTCTCCTCAAGGTAAAGCACATGCTACCTGAAATTCTTCACTTTTCTTCTGTCAGCTCCCTGAATGAGAAGATTGCTATCAGTTTTCTGATAGGCAAGCAAACTAAAATAGCAATCAGAGAAGTTTGGTACTGGGGTGATATAGTTTGGCTGTGTCCCCACTCAAATCTCATCTTGAATTGTAGCTCCCAGAATTCCTGCGTGTTGTGGGAGGGACCTGGTGGGAGATACTTGAATCATGGCGGGGACAGTTTTCCCCATACTGTTCTCTTGGTAGTGAATAAGTCTCATGAGATCTGATGTTTTTATAAGGGGAAACCCCTTTCGCTTGGCTCTCCTTCTCTCTTGTCTGCCATTAAGTAAGATGTGACTTTTGCCTCCTGCCATGATTGTGAGGCCTCCCCAGCCATGTGGAACTGTGAGTCCATTAAACTTATTTTTCTTTATAAATTACCCAATCTTGGGTGTGTCTTTATCAGCAGTATGAAAACAGACTAATACATGGAGTTTGTTTTTTGTTTTGGCAGTTTATCCATTAGCCAAGTAGCATATTTTCGGATTCAGCTTGCGTTTATCGAACCTACTATGTGCCAGGCACATTTTGTCATTTAGGACCCACAAGAGCAAGCTTAGGATCCTCTGTTATGAGGAATCAATGTCTGCTGTACTGTTCCTTCTTGGCACTCATCAAAATTATAACCAACTCATTATTAATGCAATTGTTTGTTTAGTATCTATTTTCTTCCATAGGCTATAAGCTTCACAAAGGCAGAATCTGTGTGTAAATTGTTCATTTCTATAACTTCAGTGCCTAACTCAGAGCACACAGTAAATATTGCTTGAATAAATGAGTTGACAAAAATAAACAAACAAAAACAAAAACTGAAGCTCAGAGGTTAAAACTGTACAAGACCATACTGTTTTGTTTTGTTGTTGTTGTTGTTGTTGTTGTTTTGAGATGGAGTCTCGCTCTAACACCCAGGCTGGAGTGCAGTGGCGTGATCTCAGCTCACTGCAAACTCTGCCTCCCGGGTTCACGCCATTCTCCTGCCTCAGCCTCCCAAGTAGCTGGGACTACAGGCGCCCGCCACAACGCCAGGCTAATTTTTTTGTATTTTTGGTAGAAATGGGGTTTCACCGTGTTAGCCAGGATGGTCTCGATCTCCTGACCTCGTGATCTGCCCACCTCGGCCTCCCAAAGTGCTGGGATTACAGGCATGAGCCACCGCGCCCGGCCACAAGACCATACTGTTAAATGGCAGAGCTGTGTCTAGAACTCAGAGCTTTACTCCAAGAGGAGTGCCCGTTCTCATGTTATTATCACTTATGTTTATCAGCTGCTTTTCAGAGATTAAGAGAATACAAGAAGGAACATGGAGGCAAAAGATGGCATCCCTGGCTTAACAAAGCAGTATAGAGGGTGTTTAATTCTCCCTGATTGCCCAAACTCCAGGTCACAAGTCCTTTGTAGACTGTTATTTATTATTTTATTTTTATTTATTTATTTATTATTTATTTTTTAGAGACAGGGTCTCACTGTGTCATCCAGGCTTGAGTGCAGTGGTACGAGCATAGCTCACTGAAACCTCAAACTCCTGGGCTCAGATGATTCTCCCACCTCAGCCTCCTAAGTAGCTGAGACTACAGGCAAACGCCACCCAGCTGATTTTATGTTTTGTAGAGAGGGGTTTCTCACTTTGTTGCCCAGGATGGTCTCAAACTCCCGGCTTCAGGTGATCCTGCTGCCTCAGCCTCCCAAGGCACTGGGATTACAGGCTTTAGCCACTACACGTGGCCTTTTCTAGACTTTTAAAGAATACTATTTCTGCAGAGAAAGACCTTTGGACTTGCACACTCTACTTACTATAGAATAAGGTGGAATTCGTCAGGTTCCCTACTGTACACTGCCAAAAGAAATCAATTAGGAAAATGGCAAAAGTGTTTCACTTGTAATTTGTCTCTTTTCTGCTGTGGGGTCCTAATTACAGGAGGTTCTAGGTTAGCCTGACTTGCTACAACAAGTTTAATACTTGAAAATGGAAATGTTTAAACCATAAACATTAGTAGATTCTAAATATATTGTTTTTTATTTTAAAGCATTTCACAGAAATACATTTATAATATTCTTCAAAAGAAAAATCTTCATAGTGAGAAAAAGAATTTAAAGTTTTAATAGCACACAATGAAGTCTGAAATTGTTTTATAGCATAAAATCCTTCAAAGTAATTCAGGAATAAACATCATTTTTCCTGCAAGTGTGAGTCAGGGATAAACATTACAGTAAAACATACTGTAGAGGAGTTTGTGGGACAAAGTCTGCTACTTTGTTCTGGGTTAAGATTCTGAAGTACTCTCATTCACAGTAATGATTGCCAAAATTTGGGGTCATTTTCCAAGAAATTTATGTTTCTTGGACTTTCTGCCCAGCTGGTGTATTGACTTCACAGTGTTCTGTTCCAAATCTCAGTTCCAGCTCATCACCAATTCAGTTCTGTAGTGATCACAAAGGATGGTGGTACAGGATCTTGAGCATGTGGAGGAGGGAAGAGGAAGGGAGGTGAAATCCATCTTAACTTTGAAAAGCCCAGTGTTGATCTGCATTTTTTAGGGTGATATAGTTGAGGTAGTGATATGTGTGTTTGGGGGTGGGGGGGTAGGGGGGTACTTGCTTGTAAGCATGGGGGGGAGGTTGGATGTGGTTAGAGCTCATTTAGACATGCTGATTGACTACAGATCCTCCCTGCTTCTGTTTTTTTTTCCACGCAAGAGAAGACAGGCTGTTTTCGCAATAACCTTTCTCACTTCTGCCCACACTGGTGACTCCACTCCATGCTTTAAATCATTGTGTTCATGAGGTTTACGTAAACCTCCTTCCAAAGCTGTTCAATTCAGTGGCATATTGTAAATCACCTGCTGACTTTTTCAATTGCCTGGGTATTATTTTGAGGGTCTATGATTATTTCTTTTTAAGCAGCAGATTTGTGGCAAAAGCTTGGCTGAATTTTCTTTATCATTCATCCGATTTTAAATTTTAACCACAGAATTTCCATTAATCTCAGTCGTAGTTTAATGGATGTGCTCTCTCTCATGTTCACTAAGTAATTATTTCATTTCACTAATTATGACATTGTTCTTCAGACACTTCTCGGGGGCTTATAATACCTCACAATGACTCCTAATCAGGTTCAAACTTTTCATGTGTTCTCCTAAAGCCTAGCGTTATGAAATCAAATGGTCAGCAAGCTTACCTCCCACTCCTGCAAAATTACTTTCACCCTTTCAGGGCCACCGTCCTCCACATACAGCATGCTACTGCTACTTTCATGCTTTTTCCTCATAGTCTCTACAGCTTCCTAGTATGCCGCCCCCATCCTCAAGTTCCATTCAAATGTCACTACTGGGACCCATGTTGGATTCCAACTCAGATTTCTCTTTCTTCCTATTCTTCGCTTTATTGTCCACAAACATTTTAGATATCCATTGTGTATCAGCTTGGGCACCAGACAGACCTAGGTTGAAGTACACGTTATACCCCTTATCAATGTGACCTTCTTCACATTGTTTCATACCTCTCACCTTCGCCCAGAATCTTTATCTATAAAATGAGAACAGTAAGAGATTCTTATGAGGATTATATGTGTATCTTGAGCAAAATGCCTAGCTCATATTATGTACTAAATACGTGAATCCCATTCCTTTTTACCCTATAATTTAATTGTTTTATGTGTCTAAGTCCTGGTATTTCAATGGAATCCCCCAAAAGAGGAGTATTATATACACTTTTTTTTGCAACCTACAAAAAGCCTATTTTATATTGAGGCATATAGGACATGAGGAAAAATAATAAACTGGAATAGAAATTGATCTGCTTCCTAAAAACAAATAAATGAAGAGTGTTCAAAGCCTGTGGACACTGGGCTATGAGCTCTTATGGTAGGAGAGGTCCCTAGTGAAGGTTGCTAACTCTAGTAGGGGTTGCTTAAGACTCTGGAGCCACACTGCCTGCCTGACTCAATGCTGACTCTGCCACTGACTAGCTGTCTGCCCTTGGGCAATGGCCCTGTGCCTCAGTTTCCTCTTTTGTGAAATAAGGGTAATGATGGTACCGACCTTATATGTGTGTTGTATTAAATGAATTCAGATATATATAAACATTGTGTGGCACATAAATGCCATATAAGTGTTTGCTGCTATTACAACATTGCTATTGTTGCTGTTGTTATTGAAACTGGATAAAAAGGGGTAACTGTGGTTAATTTGAGAAGCAATGTAACATAGTGGAAAGAGAATAGAGTTTAGAATCAGATAGACTTGGGTTCTAGAAGGCCTTATTTCTTACAAGTTAAAGTCTCCTGGTCTCAGTTTTCTAATACATAAGGTGACACTGATCCTCATATGTTTTTGTGAAGATTACTTAAGATACTAATTGTAAAGTACTTAGTACAGTGACTAGTACAAATAAGGTTCTCAAAAATGCAGCTATTTTTGTCATGAATATTGCATTATTTTTCCTAATCTATTATCAAATGAACCATTCTTTTGTTTCCCACCAAGAACAAAAGGAAATATTGCCAACTAAATAATGATGGGCCATAAAGGTAAATTTCATTTCACATGAATAAAAATGTGAAAAAATATTAAAATAGATGAAATGTACTAGTTTTGCTAAGTGAGGGATCACAATACAGCCAATTTCAGAGGCGCCATGGATTAGGAGGTTTAGGAAGTAGAGATAGTGCGAAGAAATGTGTAAAGGGCAGTCCCCTGCCTTGTCACGGGTTTCAAGGCCTGAATTCTTAGATGTCTAGCCTGAGTTTGTGACAGTACATCATGTTCATGGCCATATGCACTGTAGAAAGCTACCAGGAACTCATGACTTTGCACGCATTCTTTTTTCTTTCCAAAATATCTGGCCATAAGAGTTTCAACTAAGTAAACACCACTAAACTAAACTCTCTATGAAATATTTTATTATTGTCTCTTCTCAGGCATCTCCACTTTAAATTCAAAAATAGCCCAAACACAGAAATTGCATAAAGGATTTCTTAGTTTTCAAGGTTTTTCTTTTTAACTACAGCTGCACAAGATTTTCATTCCATTTCCTCTGAGTGACCATGAGAAAAGGCTCTCCTTTGTCTTTTTCTGGTTCTAAGACCCTAGAGAATAAATTGAGTTTTTGGGACATTGCCAGATATGTGATAGGTCCACAAGGAAAACAATAAGCAATCTTTTCTGTTTGGAAAGACTAAATTCAGAGACTACTGCCCTGACAGGTTAGACATAAAACTAGTCCTCTCTCCTCTCCTCCAGCTCCTCTTCTGATTAGCTTTCCTTTGAAGGTTGACGGATATGAGTTAGAGTATCTTTTCTAATTCAGATCCAGTGGGTGTGGGGGCGTTACAATTTACACACAGAACTAAAAACTTTGCAATGCCAGATTCTAAATCATCACTATCACTGAGTTTAGTCTAGTGCCACTGGCCTCATCAGACACATATTTCTCTCTGTCATAAGGGATTTTTGGTCAGCTTATTTTAAAGTTTTAGAACACAACAGTTTCCTTTTCATTCCTACACATTCTTCATTCAATATTAATCTAAACCACTTTTTAAAAACTATACCTTATTTTATTGCCCAGAAATGCTGCAATGTTCATTCCTATTCCTATTTCTAAACATATGGCACTCATCTTCTTGCCACTATAGGGAAGGGAGGAAAGGGCTGATTATCGGAGATCAGGAAAGGGATTTCAGAACAGTAACGTGTGTGGTAGAAACAGACAAGCACTCCACACGTATTTGCACAGCCTTTCTATTTATAGATGCAGCAGCACTTAGATGCTGCCCCCAGCAAACGGGGACACGGCTGATGTAGACAGCGGAGTCCCAGCTAACTAGCTAAATATTGGAAGAAATTTTCCCACTCACATAACAGTCATTTCCTAGGGCCATTTTGAAGTAATGTGGGAAAGATTCTTTGTCACCAATAAGGAATGATTTCTCCCCTTAAGTAAATCTAGGGACAGTCATTTTCTAGAGGTAATGGTGTTACCACGTAAAACTGGAAATAAAAAGTTTCTCGGCAAAGCTAATTTGATCAAACCAAATAAGATAGAATACAATCAATTGGTCAAAACACTCCTACAAAGTATCTCTTGCCTTGATTCTAGTTTGTAAGATTCTTAATAGCAAGGACAATTTTACTTGTATTTGAATCCCCTTACTGTTTTAGAATGACATCTGGCAAGTTGTGAGTTCTCAACAAATGTTTGTTGAATTGAATAGAATTAATGTTCAAGTTCCCAGCCATTGTTATAAACACCTATCCTAAAGAAACATACTTTTTTACATAACTCACATAAAAGTAGAGTAAGTTAATTATAGATCAATGATAAAATACAGATAAGTAAACAAAAATTTCAGCCACAATTTTACCAACCAAAGCAACTTCTTTCTTTTTCTTCCTTTTTTTCCTTTCTTCTCATTTCCTTTCCTTTCTTTCTCCTTTCCTTTCCTTTCTTTTTCCTTTCCTTTCTTTTACCCTTCCCTTCCCTTCCCCACCCTTCCCTTCCCTTCCTCTCCCTTCCCATCCCCTCCCCTCCTCTCCCTTCCCCTTCCCTCCCCTCCCCTCCCCTGCCTTCCTTTCCTTTCTTTTTGAGACATGGTTTCACTCTACCTCCCAAGCTGGAGTGCAGTGAGGCCATCATGGCTCACTACAGCCCTGATCTCCCCGGCTCAGACGGTCCTCCCACCTCAGCCTGTGTAGCTAGGACTACCTATGCGTGCCACCATGACCAGCTAATTTTTTGTATATTTTGTAGAGATGGGTCTCACCATGTTGCCCAGCCTAGTCTCAAACTCCTGGGCTCAAGAGATCCACCTGCCTCGGCCTCCCAAAGTGCTGGGATTACAGGCTTGAGCCACTGCGCCCAGCCCTGACAACTGCACCTAATATTTCAGCAAATAATTGCTTTTAGAATCGAGTCTGAATTCAGTGTTCAGAATTCCAAACTCAGTGGAATTGTGTGCAATCCCTACCATAACATGATCATGATCAGCAATTCCAACAAAAATGCAAAGGACTCATGTCATAGAACTTTTTAAATAATAAAGGAAAAAATCCTGTTCTAACTCAAAGTCATAAAAATTAGTGAAGGTGGGGTTCCCCAGGAAGCAGACCCTGAGATGAAGTCAGGTGTGCAAAAATACTTATTGGGGCTTAACATCTAAGAATGAAAAAAAAAGAGAGCAGGACTGGGCTACCAAACCAAAAGCAGATTTGATACATTTCTACGAGCCCAGGAGGGACTCCAGAGCAAAGACTGCCTATCCAAGGAATCCCGTGTTGGGTGGAAATGGCTTGAACATTGACTACCATCTTGCTCACTCACTGTCTGGTGGCCCCCACAAGAACAGCATGAACATGAGCTAAAAGCTGACATGGATCCAGACAAAGCTAACAGCTAGAGGCTGACAGCTTTCCACACTTATTGCAGCTGACCAATGAGACCTTTACTGAAAATGGATCTGGGTGATGCCTCCTTGTTGGCCACATAGATACTCTCTTACATTTTCTTTCAGAAGAAAAATGTGGGCTGGGCACAGTGGCTCATGCTTGTAATCTCAGCACTTTGGGAGGCCAAGCGGGGAGAATGGCTTGAGCTTAGAAGTTTGAGATGAGCCTAGGCAATATGGTGAAACCCTGACTCTACAAAAATCTAAAAAAAATAGCCAGCCATGATGGCAAGCACCTGTGTTCCCAGGTACTTGAGGGGTGGGGGGCATTGCTGAGGTGGGAGAATCTCTCGAGCCTAGGAGGTCGAGGCTATAGTGAGCCATGTTCATGCCACTGCACTCCAGCCTGGCGGCAGAGTAAGACCTTGTCTCAAAAAAAAAAAGAAAAGAAAGAAAAGAAAAGAAAGGAGGGGGAAAAAGAGAAAGAGAAAGAAAAAAAAAGTGGAAACGTGGGATTTCAAGACCAACCAACCTGGGCAACATGATGAGACCCCATCTCTACAGTAAAATATATTTTTTAAATGCCTTGTCCTTTGACATCTTTAATCAAATATTGGAAGAATATATCCTCAACTTTTTATGCTATTTGCAATCAACGTAATGGCTATAGACATGAAACACTTTTTTTTATTATTATTATCATTTTGAGACAAGGTCTTGCTCTGTCAACCAGGTTGGAGTGCAGTGGTGTGATTATAGCTCACTGCAACCTCAAATTCCTGGGTTCAAGTGACTCTCCCAACTCAGCCTCCAGAGTAGCCAGGACTACAGGCCTGTGCCATCACACTCAACTAATTTTATTGTATTTTATTTTATTTTGTAGAGATGGGGTCTTGCTTTTTTGCTGAGTCTAGTCTTGAATTCCTGGCTTCAAGCGATCCACCTGCCTTGGCCCTCCAAAGTGCTGGGATTACAAATGTGAGCCATCATGCCCAGCATGGCATGATACACTTTAAAAATTAATCTGCATTATTAACATTTTCCCCTCACTTTCTCAAATCTAGACCACCAACAAAACAATAAATTAAGTGCTGATTTGTATTATAGAAGTGTCCAATTTCTGTGGTGTAAATACTCCCATCATGCTAATTTCAAGCTACCAATGTGATGCCACTCAGCTCAGAGTTGGGAAGAGATGAGTGGTAGCATGCTGTTACATAGTATTTCCTCCATACAGATTTACAATAGATGTACATAACCCCAAGAGCACAGATAATTGTAGTATGTACAATAGGAACATAGTAAATTGGAGTAAAATAATTAGCAAGTGATGAATTTTAGGTATTTATTACTTTTGTTCTTAATATAATTTGCATAATTATAAGTTTATAGAATTTAATTTTTAATAATTTTTATTTTTAATAACCACCTTACAGAATTTTGACAATTTAATAGGTTCCCATGAGATAGCATGAGTTAACTCCAGCACACAACTGCAACTCAGAAATTTCCCTTTTAAGTACCTACCCTGGAGTAACTTGAGTCCATATGTACAAGGACTCAGGCACAAGAATACTCATTGCAGTGCTACTTATAATACGAAAAAGTGAAACTGACATACTTGTCCAAAAGTAAAGATATTGATAAAATAAAGTGGGATTCATTCATATAATGCAATATTAAACTATAGTTTTAAAAGATGAATTATATTCTCATATATTGACATAGATCAAACCCAGAAGAAAGCTGTAAGTGCCTTCATGCAATGTGATAACAAATGTGTAAAATTTTTAAACATAAAAACACTTTTTTTTTTAGATAGGATCTGGCCCTGTTGCCCAGCTGGAGTGCCACGGCATGATCATGGCTCACTGCAGCCTCAACATCCCAGGCTCAAGTGATCCTCCTACCTCAGCCTACCGATTAGCTGAGACTACAGGCATGCATCACCACACCTGGATAATTTTTTTATTTTAATTTTTGTAGAGACAGAGTCTCACTATGTTACTCAGGCTGGTCTCAAACTCCTGGGCTCAAGTGATCCTCCTGCCTAGGCCTCCCAAAGTGCTGGGATTACAAGAGTGAACAATTGCATCTTACTGTAAACACAGTTTAAATCTAGTTTATAAAAATCTGCATATATAGCCCAGGTGTAAAAACATGTATGAACACAAAACATACGAAGTTCAGAATAGTATTTACCTCTAGGGAGGGAAAGAAGGTGGGATAGGACTTTAATGGTATCTATAACATTTTACTTCTTTAAAGAGAGGATGATAAAAGAGAAAATGCTCAGATGATCTTAGCAGTAATCATAAGAGAAAGATAAAATCAACATTATATGCCCCAAATAGAAGTACACAAGGTATTTATGAAATATTCTTGCTCAAAAAAAGAGAGCTTATCTCCATATAAACGTTTAGATTCAACCCCTAATTTTCTGAAAAACAGGGAACACAGAAAAATGTTAAATGGAGCTATTGGGATGCAATCAGAAAAATTTAAGAGTGTATAAATTATGAGAGCTAAGCAATCTATCAACTAATTGCAATGTATGGACATCACTTTGGTTCTGATTCAAACAAACTTATAAATTATGAAAAACACAGGAATTGTTGAATACTGAGTGAATACTCAAGGATGTTAAGGAATTACTATTAATTATTTAGGTGATATATGGTAATGTAGATCTTTTTTAAAATTAATCCTTTTATTTTAAAGATTGATGTTTAAAAATGTATGGATGAAGTGATAATGATGTCTAGGACTTGCTACCAAATAATCTAAGGAGATAGAGAAGTGGGTAGTTATATAGATGAAACAAGATTGTTGTTTCTTCTTTTGTATGTTTGAAATGTCCTATTAATACTTTTTTTAAAAAAGGAGGAGGAGAAAAAAGAAAAATGGATGCAAGCAAGAAAAATGTAAACATCTATTACAACCAAGTGGTTAAACATGTATCATATCTAAGTGAGTGTCATTTTATTTTTTGTATATTTGGTGAGTTTGAAATATTATATAATTTAATTTTTTAAAGATTTAAATTTGTATAAATACCTCCACAGTGCCACAAACATAAAATATACTCTGACTATATTTTAAATACCATGATCCAGCCTCAATGCAGGGAGACAGATATGTTATCAGCAGTCAAACGAGGGCTTCCCACAGCCTGCTGCTCATATACACCAGACACTTTTGATTTACCCTCCTACCGGATTCCCCCGGCCCCTCCTCAGATAGTGAACCACCACTATCTAGTGCCATGAACCAGAAATTAACCCTTCACATCTACCTAAACAAAAAAGCCTTAGTTCTAGCTGAGTAGCTTGACTGTCTCTTTCAGTTAAATATACCTTCAAATTATTTATACTTTGCTCCCCGGTGAATGTCAAAGTTACAAGATTAGTTCATCAAAGACAGTGTTTTGTCCCTAGAGTGCAACGTGTCTTGTTCTTGTGTATGTGAAGAGGGTATTTTCATGTTCTGTTGTGTTTGCTGCAGTGTTTATAATTTAGGTATTTGAGTTGACCATAATGGACCCCCATCAGAAGTTTTCTATAAATTAGTCACATATTTCTAAGTCTGTCCAGCCATCTAGGATGAGAACAGAACATTAAAACATCTGGTATGTTACTCTGAAGTGTTATCAGGCCACTTAATTGTTGCTGAATAGTTTCAAACTCTAAAGAATGATTTAAACATTCCCTATGCAACAGATACTCTCATATTCATTAGGACATATTAAAGACTATAAGATAATCTCCTTCATAGCTATTCATGAAGAGAATAAGTAAGGCATCTTCAAAATTAAATTAATTTAAAAAAATGCTGATCAGAGGCAGAGAATAGCTTCCACATCCTTCCGAAGACATTATGCTTGACTTTTTTTTTTTTTTTTTTAATGTAAAAACCTTCTTTCTGAGCTTGGAATCATCAGAACCTTGTTAATCTAATTTTGTAGTAAAAACAAAGAATTTTCCATTCATCTGCAGATATATAGAGGTGCCTGAATGCATCTCCACGTGAAAAACCAAAAGGTACAGAGGTCACTGGGTCAGGCTGCTCTGTGATAAATGATTCACTGGAGAGGCAATATGGAGTTATTCAGAGTACAGATTTAGAAACCAGAATGCTTGTGTTCAAATTCCATCTGTATCATTACTAGTTAATTGACTTGGGAAAGCTACCAAACTTTCTTGTGTCTCACTTTCCTTTCTTTATAATATGGGGATAATAAAGTTAATATATGTAACGTACTTAGAACAATGCTTGTCATATAATAAATGCTACATAAGCATTAGCTATTGTCATTTAATTCTCCAAATGACCAGCACCATTTTACAGATAAAGTAACTAACTTGTTCAAGATTAAAAATTTAATAGTCGCAGAACAAGGGTTTGAATCCAGGTTCTGTCCAAAGCCTGTGTTTTCTTCACTGCACATCCTGTCTTCCATGTCTTTGTGAGTACATACCAAGCTCCTGTGTCAACAGGAGAGCCATGCTTATAATATGACATGACATTTAACCTAAAACTTAAATGACTTTGAAATATTTTAGAATAAGGGAACTGAAAATGACAAAACTTAATTGTTCAATTAATAGATTGAGAGATTCTGATCAGACATTGAGAGAGATTTGGAAGAGAGTTTGGGTATCAGATGATGAACACTTTGATTTAAATGTTCAGAATACGTAAACTATTTCATGTTGCAAGACTTTTAGTGAAGAAGTTGTATTTCACATACTAGCAATAAATATTAATGGTTCCAGGATTAAATATGAGACAATTATGAGTCATAATAATTCCCTTCAATTCATCATGAAAAGAAAGATGCATAGTGAAAGAAATGACAAGTTTGAAAACAAATGAGAAAATGTAAGAAACGTAAGAGATAGACACAAGGAAAAATACTGTGTGAAGAAAGAGGCAGAAATTGGGTGCATCAGCAAGCCAAAGATCATCAAGGATTCCAGACAACCACCAGAAGCTAGAAAAGAAACATGGACAGATCTCTTTCAGAACCTTCCAAAGGAACCATCCCTGCTGACACGTGGACTTTGGACGTCTAACCCCTAGAACTGTAAGAGAATAAATCTCTGTTGTTTAAAGCAACCCAGGTTATGGTATTTTGTTAGGGAACCCCTAGGAACCTAATGCACATATATACATAGGCTAATTCAATGACCACTACCAGTAAATGATCAATGATTTAATAGAAGATTTCTGCACGGAGAATACTCTGCTTTAACACACTATTTTTAGCTGCTCTCATTTGAAGTGTGTCAGAATAGTTTAAAAAACACAAATGAACATGTACATAAAAAAATTGGACTTGAAAACCTAAGAGATGACAGAAATATGATTTGGCATTAAAGACTATTTAATATTAAACACATTAAACACGAACCATTCATCAAGTAAAAGAGTATGCCGATAAGAATAGTGCAATCATAAGCACATTTTTTTAAAAAGACCAAAAAAAGCCTGCTGACAGAAAATGTGCAATTACTTGAAGATGCCTTTAAAAACAAAGGCTTTAGGGCGTGGTGGAGGGCGCCTGTAGTCCCAGCTAGCTGGAAGGCTGAGGCAGGAGAATGGCATGAACCCGGGGGGAGGAGCTTACAGTGAGCGGAGATCGCGCCACCGCACTCCAGCCTGGGTGACAGAGCAAGACACCATCTCAAAAAAGAAAAAAAAGGCTTTAATTATCCTTACTTTAAAAAATCTTATAAAAACATAAATAAACACTGAAGGAATAACTTGAACCTAAAGCATAAAGATTTTATCAAGTTACCTTCTACAGAGTACCATCTTAAGTCTTTTAGTAAACAATTTGATAAATTCCTGACAATTTGCTTGCTGCCTAGGACAAAAAGAAAGATAAATAAGTATCTTTAAGAGGCATCGCACAGATTAGATTAATACTTTGTTTCTTGTGCTCTCTGCACCTAAGCTATATCCAGAGCATCTTTAAATATAAGTAAACAAATACAAACATCATTTCTTTGTCTGCTTGTTTATATACATTACTTAAAGATGCATATGGCTACTTGCAGTGAACATAAATATGGAAAACATAAATGTCGTAAACATAAAAATTATACTTCTGAGGTTTGCTTTTAGACTTGTTTTTGTATTTGCTGTGTTTTTCTTTGAATTAATTATTTATTTCCTTATCGACAAGCCAGTGATATAACATGTTTAAGATTTTCACCGAAGAAACAGAAAACTCATAAAAGGGAAAAAATTTTAAACAGTATCTTAGGGATTCAAATCCAATTATAAGTATGGAGATGTTGGGTTCATGAATTCTGAAAGACAGAAGAACATGAATCCAAAATCTATATGATTTTCTTTTCAGCAGATGCTACAATGTCAGGAGAAAAGAGATGCAGATAAATCTCTTGTGCAACCTCAGAAATCAGGCATTTCAACACGTCAAACATATTCTGTTCAAGAAAATGATATGAGAAAACATATAAGTGGTCCCACTGAAATGGCAATGAAAAATCGAAAATACATAAACTTAGTTTTTCTTCCATTAAAAAATTAAGCAATGTGAAGCAGAATTTGAGTTATATAATTAATTCTGTAAAAAGTTTTCACAGCATTTGTACACATTTAATTTCATCTCCTATACTTTGTAGCATTTGCATCAGACTTACTTAGTGAATCTTTAAATATATATATAGTTTACCCTTGAACAACTGCAGGGGTTGGAAGTACCAACGCTTGCGTAGTCAAAAATTGGTGTATAAATTCAACTCCCGAAAACTTAACTACTAATAGCCCACTGTTGAACAGAAGCCTTACTAATAATATAGTCAATAAACACATTTTATATGTTATATGTATTATATACTGTATTCTTATAATGAAGTAAGCTAGAAGAAGAAATGTTATTAAGAAAATCATGAGGAAGAGAAAATGTATTTACTATTTATTAAATGGAAGTGGATCATCATAGAGGTCTTCATCCTTGTCTTCATGTTGAGTAGGGGTGGCAGAGATGGAAGAAAATCCAAGTATAAGTGGACCTGTGCAGTTCAAACCCATGTTGTTCATGGGTTAACTGTTCCCGGAGTAGTGAGTTTACATAGAGCTGACACTATATTGGGTCGTCTAAGAAGCAGATACTGGTATAGGGTTAGGAGAGCCAACAGTTTATTAAGAAATAACACCACTAAAAGATTAAAAAGAGGAGGCTGAAGAATTGGGCAGGGAAAGCCTTCAGACCATGATGCTTTTGTGAAAGGAAAGGGAGAAAGGAAGAATGTGGTTCTAACCAGGAGGTATCTCTGGTAAAGTCTCAAGCAACCCAATGGATAGCTTGGAAAAAGTATTGCCTGATAGAAGAGTCCCATGTTGGACAGAAATAACAAGGTCTTATTACCTCTTTAGTGTTCAGTTACTGGTTGGAAGCTGCCCAGGAAGAGCATCTCCTCAGCCCCAAAGCTAAGATGTATCCTGAAGGCACTGCAACTGGAGGCTAGCAGCTAGCTCTACTCCTTTCAGCTAAATTGCCCTTATTCTTGAAGGTAGAGCTGAGTAATGCCTGGCTGCTACACATAGAAAACCTTGCAGCTCTCCTTCCCACACCACTGGAGACTTGATCCACACCCTGTCCTGCATCGCCTTTACAGCCCCACCCCCAATACTCTCACTCCTCTCAGCCCTCTATAAATGTTACCATTTGTACTGTCTATTAGAGAGAACCCACTTTTCAGACACCCTAAACCTCTCCTTACCTCCAGTCTCACTCATATACACGTTGAGAACGATTGAAGACCACACAGGCTCTCAAGAATTGGAAGTTGTATTACAGCCAACTACTTATGGGTTAAAAAGGCTTTTGCCAGATGGCCTAGCATTGCACTTTAGGTAAAGATGTAGTTCAATCTTTTAACAAGTAACAAACAATTTCATACCCTGCCTACTTGCAGGTAAGTTAGAGAGAAAAAGAACTTCCTACTTCCTATCTCATTTCTTTGTTTGACATATATCTATTTACATCATCATCAAAATAACTCTATATTTTCAAATAAATTGAATTAACTTTCTATTTTTTTAAAAAGAGCTCTGCAACATCACTGATCATTAGAGAAATGCAAATAAAAACCACAATGAGATACCATCTCACACCAGTCAGAATGGCTATTACTAAAAAGTAAAAAATAACAAATGTTGGTGAGGTTGTGGAGAAAAAGGAACACTTATACACTGTTATTGGAGTGTAAATTAGTTCAACCATTGTGGAAAGAAGTGTGGCAATTCCTCAAAGACCTGAATACAGAAATATTATCTGACCCAGCAATCCCATTCCTGGGTATATACCCAAAGGAATATAAATCATTCTAATATAAAGACACATGCATGCATATGCTCATTGCAACACTATTCATGATAACAAAGACATAGATTCAACCTAAATGCCCATCAATGGTAGACTGGATAAATAAAATGAGGTACATGTACACCACGGAATACTATGCAGCCATAAAAAAGAACGAGATCATGTCCTTTGCAGGGATATAAATGGAGCTGGAGGCCATTGTCCTTAACAAACTAATACTGAAACAGAAAACCAAATACCACATGTTTTCACTTATAAGTGGGAGCTAAAAGGTGAGAACACATGAACACTTAGAGGGGAACAACAAACACTGGGCCCTTTCAGAGGATGGAGGGTGGGAGGAAGGAGAGCATCAGGAGAAATAACTAATGGGTACTAGGCTTAATATCTGAGTGATGAAATAATCTGTAAGATAAACCCCCATGACACAAGTTTACCTATGTAACAAACCTGCACTTGCACCTCTGAACTTAAAATAAAAGTTAAAAAATAAATAAATAAAATAAAATTTGAAAAACAAAAGTTTTGACTTTGAACTAATAATTATAGTGGTTTACTTCTTATGCAAATGAGTCCATTATACTCCGCTCTCTAGATTCCTCAGAATATATCAGAGAAGAAATGCTCACTTCAACATTTATACAGTAGCAAGTTGGTGGCAGGGTAAATTATCTCATGATGCCTGAATCATAGCTCCCATATCCTACTACTGATAAACAGTCTGGCTTTATTTATTTATTTATTTATTTATTTATTTATTTTTATTTTTTTTTGAGACGGAGTTTCGCTCATTGCCCAGGCTGGAGTACAAATGGTGCAATCTCGGCTCACCGCAACCTCTGGCTCCCAGGTTCCAGCGATTCTCCTGCCTCAGCCTCCTGGGTAGCTGGGATTACAGGCATGTGCCACCATGCCCGGCTAATCTTTTTTTTTTTTTTTTTTTTTAGTAGAGACGGGGTGTCTCCATGTTGGTCAGGCTGGTCTCGAACTCCCGACCTCAGGTGATCTGCCCACCTTGGCCTCCCAAAGTGCTGGGATTACAGGTGTGAGCCACTGTGCCCGGCCAGTCTGGCTTTCAAAATCTAGTTGCATTTTCAAAACCCTGTATAGATTTTATCCATTGTTTCCCCTAGCTTTTAAAACTACAGAGGAGGAGTTGAGCAACCATTTTTTTTTCTGGTTATTCCAAAAACAACCACTTATTGGGAAGTGGTTGTTTTTGTTTGTGTGTTGTTGTTGTTTGTGTCACTGTTTTTGTGCTATGTGTTAAGGCAGGAGTTGCAAACTCAAGGCCTCATGAACTAGGTAGGTATCTCAAATTAAAGAGATGGGCCATAGGGACGGGGGGCACAATAATAGTGAACTGGACCACACAGGTCCAGTTGAAAGCCTGAAGCTCTTGCTCAACTGCTGCACATTGTTTACCAACTAGGAATTTAGGCCCAGGATGGCCAAACTTTCAATTTTCCAAGAGAAAACAGAAATACAGATTTTTATGTGGCAAACATTTTTGGAAGGCAATTTGTGAATCTACCAAATTATAAATTGTGCATTCTCTTAATGTTTCCTGTAGAAAAACCCTACTGGGTACACAAGGATATATGTAAAATTGCATTTATTTATAATAGTGAAAGTGGATGAAAAGTTAAAAGGTCAGCAATATAGGATTGAGGAAACAGATTGGGTATACTACAAAATGAAAAAACTATAAACATGTCTATCAAAGCATTTTTAATTATTTTCTTTCCTTTTTCCTTTTTCTTTTCTTCTTTCCTTCATTCTTTCTTTTCTTCTTTCCTCCCTTCTATCAGTCTATAAGTGGAAGCACCTAAATTTTGCTCATTAAAGCATCTGTCACAAAGAACAACAACAAAAAATTGTTGCCTCCAAGCTGACTTCCCTTTTCTGCTAGCCTTCAAGTGGTACTATTTAGTTATGCAAATGTAAGACAAGAAGGCACCTGCTTTTGGAAAGAATAACAGCACCTTTTATTTAACAAGGTTGTCCTCTTCCTGGCACATAAAGAATCAACTTGCATTAGACGCCACTGAGAAGGAATGACCTGTACCCCAATTCCTATTCTCTGATACTCAAAGTCTACAAGACTTCTGGAAAAAACAGATGGGCTCCTTCCAAGATGCAGTGGTAGAGCAGGGTGGTAAAATCCTATAAATAAATTTACCTTGAGGTAACAAAGAAAGAGCATGGATAAGCCAGCATATGCAACTGAGTCTTTGAGAAAAAGGGAACTGTAGTTCTTGAAGCACTTTTGCAGTCCTCCTGAGGCTGACTTCAGCACTGGGTGAAGTGACTGTGTGGAAAGTCAGAGCGGGTCATTAAGAGCTATAGGCCTTGTGATCCCAGGCGAGCTTTTCTTTCCCCAAGGAATCACTTTCCCTCCCAGGGCTGCTCTGGAGGGGCAGGGCCTTGCCTCAGCATCTGAGATAGTGGCCAAACTGGGCATGTAGTGTAATTCTTTTTTAAAAAATATCAACTTTTATATTAGATTCAGGGGGTACATTTGCAGGTTTGTTACATGGATGTTGGTTACATATGTGATGCTGAGGTTTGGTGTATGAATGATCCAGTCACCCAGGTAAGAGAGCATAGTATCCAACAGTTAGTTTTCTAACCCTTGCCCCCTTTGTTCCCTCCTCCCTCTAGTAGTCCCCAGTATTTATTGGTCCCATCTTTATGCCCATGAATACCCAGTGTTTAGCTCCCACTTATATATGAGAACATGCGAGATTCGTTTTCTGTCCCTGGGTTAATTTGCTTAGAATAATTAATTGGATAAAGAAAATGTGGTACATATACACTATGGAATACTACACAGCCATAAAAAAGAACAAAATCATGTCCTTTGCAGCAACATGAATGCAGCTGGAGGCCATTATCATAAGTTGAATTATTTACGCTGTGGATTACACCCTTGAAGATGGCTGCTCCTTCAGAGAGAAAAATTCCTGTAGGCTAGAACCTTTGGAGACATTTTCGGGAAGTCATTAGGCATTTGAACTGAGTCAAACACTAATCATCCCAAGAAAAATACTTTAACTATTTCACAAAGTTTGACCAAAATAAATAAAAACAACCATGATAAATTTAATTCAACAAATATTTGTTGAGACAACAACTGAGTCTGCTAAGTATAAAGCTATATACTGGGCACGATGGGATATAATGGGGTAAAAAAGATAACACAAAGTTGGTCACTGGCTTCAGGGAACTTACTGTCTAGAATTAGGCTGTCCAATACATAGCCACTTGTCTCATGTAGCAATTTAAACTTAAATTAACTAAAATTAAGTAAACTTTAAAATCCAGTTTCTCAGTCACAGTAACCACATTTCAAGTGCTCTATAGCCACATTAACATCACAGAAAGTTCTACTGGACAATACTGGTCTAGAGTTGGGGGGTGGTGGCTGTGGTTTTCAGCTTTGCAAACCATACAATCACTATTGTAACAACTCAGCTCTGCTGTTGTGGCACAAAAAGCAGCCATATACAATAAGTAAATAAACGAGCACGATTATATCCAAATAAAACTTTATTTTCAAAACTAGGTGGCAGGCCAGCTTGTCTTGTGAACAACAGTTTGCTGAGCTACTATCTACAGAAAGAAACCACTAACTATAGTATAAGGGTGCAAGATAAGAATAGAGAATTGAGTAACTTTCTGTGGGAATTCAAATGGTCTTTATGGATGCATTACCTGCAATAATAAAGTATTTTTGTCTTAAGCCACTAGCTTTGGGGTGATTTGTTAGACAGCAATAGATAATAGATAGAGTTAATCATGCTATGCCCTTAATACCTTATATAAACAATTTTCTGAATATCAAAATATAGTTTATTTACCATATTTTATATCTCCCAATGCTCAAAATTCATATCCTTTATGGAGCCTTTTCCACTTCTCCATGCAAATCTGTGAGTCTACCCTCCAACATTTTAAAATCTCTACTACTGCACATTGAATTATAAGTATTTGTTATACGCCTTTCTCCCTATGTATGGAAGTAAGCTCTTCAAGAATAAAGTTTATGATTTTATCTTTGAATCCCTAGTGTCTAAGACAAATTTGGCACCTAATAGGCATTTAATAAGTGTTTGTTAAATTAGTATAGCCAATGACTTGATATTATTGTCAGCAGCCTCAGAGCTTACATACTTAGCATTTTATACAGCTTTTGCACACTAGGTATATAATAATGTTTATTTAGCCATTGCTTACATCCTTGCAATAGCTCAATATTTTATCTGTTCAAAGAGTCACTGAAGGACAGGCACAGTGGCTCATGCCTGCAATCCCAGCACTTTGGGAGGCCAAGGCAGGCAGATCACTTGAGGCCAGGAGTTCAAGACTGGCCTGGCTAACATGGCAAAACCCCATGTCTCCTAAAAATACAAAAAAAAAAAAAAAAAAGATGGTGGCACACGTCTCTAATCCCAGCTATTTGAGCCGAGAGAGCGCCACTGCACTCTAGCCTGGGTGACAGAGCCAGACTCTGTCTCAAAAACAAACGAACAAATTAAAAAAAAAATCACTGAAGCCATAAATCTCTATGTATTGTGCTTGATTTATCTAAATTTTCAATCCACGCCCTTTTTTTTCATAAATATAACAATCTTGAAAGAAATTACAGTTACAGTTTTTGTGTTTTTTTTCCTGAAGAAAATTATGCACACTTATTTTATAAAGTGGCATGATTTACGTTTTGGCATTAGCTGAAAGGTAGCTTTGTTTTCACCTAAAGCTGCTGTGAATATATTTACTGAAGTGAATTTAATTTGCATATTAAATTTGCATTTTTATGACCAGGAGTTGTAATTGAAAACGAGAATTAGACACACACAAGAAAATGGGAATTATTTACTGTTTAATAATTCAATTGTATCTAGTTGAAATCCTTCTAGTATAGTAAAAGTAATCACAGTGTTAGATTTTAAAATATTACCAGATTAAATTTATTTTCACAAGAAACGGCCCAAGTAAATGATTGTATTCATTTTTCACAGTGGAGGAACCCATTGTGTTATAAGTAATCGCATTATGTTAAAAGTCTAGGTAAATGACCAGGATTGTCTATTATTGAACAAATAAATAAATAAATGACTTCCTCCTTAAAATTAGTGTTTCTTTAAACGAATAAAGTTCATTATCTGGTTGATATAACCTTAAATCTTTGATTAATGTTAAATAATAAATCAGAAAGCAAATAGACCAGCAAAAAAAAGATATTATAAGGGATATATTTTTAAACACACAGTTATTACTTCAAAGTAGATATTAAAAAGGGGCCATTCATAATGGCCTTCCAGAGTCACACAGAAATATGAATCAGATAAAACTGCCCTAGACTGTATTTATTTTCTATGTATTAAATTCAAATATTATTAATTTGTATCACATGATTTACTCTTAAAATTTGCAAATTATTGAATATATGTATCAGAAAAAAGCAGTCAAGAAATAAACATTTACATCTCTAATTGTCTAAAAAACAGTATCACATTAAATGTTTTCTATGATTTACAAATAATCATTTTTATTAATTTGTGGCTCCAGTTATAGCAACTACTGCAGATGTGTCTTTTTCCTGGAGCAAACTGATAACACTGGCACATGACATGCAGCTATTGGGGCGGTAAATACTTTCATTCTATGCTAATCAAAAAACACAGTTTCTTTCACCTGAAAGGACAGCAGGATACCTTTTTCTATCTTGTTCCAGAGTGGTGACAACTCACTGGTTCTGTGCCACAATTGAGCTCATGGAGACATTTATTGTATTGTCATTTCACAGGAGTTCATGCTGGTCCCTTACATTAATGTCAATGTAGTGGCAGATATGCATGATGCCTTGATAAAATTCTTGTGTGCCAGAGCATTGGATAGTAATTCCACCAAAATACAGGGATCTGCCACTTCCAAGAAATTCCTGAAGAGCCAGTGAAATTGAGTATGTCAAGATACCTTCTCCAAAGGAAAGGAGAAATTCTTGTACCTTCTCACTGCCTACTATAAAAAAAAGGCACAGGGCTTGGTAAACATCTTTTCATTTTGGAAGTAATGAATATCATATTTAAACATATGATTTATATCCATTTGTCAGATTTGCCAAAAGACCGAATACTGTTTTTTTGAGACAGAGTCTGGCTCTGTTGCCCAGGCTGGAGTGCAGGGACAGGATCTTGGCTCATTGCAACCTCTGCCTCCTGGGTTCAAGCGATTCTCCTGCCTCAGCCTCTGGAGTAGCTGGGATTACAGGTGCACACCATCACACCAGCTAATTTTTGTATTCTTAGTAGAGATGGGGTTTTGCCACGTTGGCCAGGCTGGTCTCGAACTCCTAGCCTCAAGTGATCCACCTGCTTTGGCCTCCCAAAGTGTTGGGATTACAGGCATGAGCCACTGCACCCGGCCAAGACTGAATATTTTTAATGGATCCCAGTGCAAGTGTAAACTGAACAAAAATGTAATGCAATTACAATGAAGCTTTAATCATACTCAAATGTCTATGATCAGTTGTGACACTTTTGGCAAATCTGGAGGAAAAAAATCTAGTGTTGGCTCCCAAGGAATAAGAGCAAAGCCATGTATTTTAGCAATAACAATCCTCTTTTCAGAAACAGCTCTTAACTTGATTGGTCCCTGTCAGAGAATGAAGTCTGACTTTGGTATGTTCATAATGTTAGGTTCAGAAATAAAAACAACAACAAAAAGAAAATCTGACTTTGGAACATCGGGTGGCTCAGAAATAAAAACAACAACAAAAAGAAAATCTGACTTTGGAACATCGGGTGGCAACATGACACCATTGCTATAACAAACTGGGGTTATTTGACTTCCTAGTCATAGATTTAGACAAACTCAGTGGCATTACATTATTCAGATGGAAGTGAAATATATGGCTCCAGACAAAGTAGACCCTGAAAACGCAAGTAAATTGAGTTAACAACTGATTTTCATTCCCAACTTGCCTGTATTATGCTCTGCCATCCTCCTTCAATCTCTATTTATGACTCATGGGGAGTTTCTTATTATTAATTGACCAGAAGGGGAAAAGTTCAAGCCTTATTTACAGGTATTACTGTATAATTTACTGGCACCAGACAGAAATTCACAACTGACACTTTACAGCCCCATCCTGGGTTGACCCTTTAAAAAGCATGTGTAGGAGAGTATGAAGACAAAACCTTTTAATGGTTTATCTTGTCCCCTCTGCCTTGAAGGAGAGATAGCCTTAGGCAAATACCTATGCTTTTCTTTCCTTGAGTAATCACCTTCCCTCCTGGGACTTCTCTGGGTCCTGTCCTAGCATCTGCGGTGGTGTTCAAAGCTGGGAACTTAGTTGGAGCCTCCGTGTGATGAACTAGAGGTTTGTAGGTGACATACTTTCTGTTATGGTGAATCTGGGATCTAACCTTTTGGAAACACCAATACTTACGGAAGAAATGGTTCCTCTAGGTACACAAAAATGCTACTATTAAATTGGAAGCCAGACTACCACTTGGATATTTCAGATTCTTCATGCCTTTAAGCAAATAGACCAAAAGTGAGCTGATCTTTATTATTGGTTTGGATGATGAATCCTGGATATTAAGAGAAAAAGAAATACTAGAGACAATGGGATATGAAGCTGTATAGACAGAAGCCAGAGAAAACAATAGATCTTCAATTTTCAGTGTTAAAAATTAATGGCATTTTAATTTTGACTATCATGGAGTAACAGGGGCCAGATTAATCCTCCAATGTTAAAGAACTGGAAACATTAGATGACAAACAGTATAGAACAATAATCTTTGAGAAAAGGGAAACAAAAGAAGCCCCCTACAATTACCCCAGTTTATTGTTTAAAGAGAGGGCTTCCAGGCTATAGCAGTGAGAAGAGGCCCCAAACAGACCCTGAAAGTAGTGCTGAGCTGAAAAGACAGAATTCAGAGTCAAGAAAGGCAAAACAGCTAGATTTCTGGGTGTAATTTCAGGAAGAAGAGTGCTGCACAAAAAACAAACAAGCAAACAAACAAACAAAAAAATGGGCTCCAAAGATCTGTCCAGGTCCAGGAGTCTGCTTTAGTCTATGGCAGAGTATTGATCTGAACATGGAGATTGTGGAGGAAACTACATAAAGCCTCAGAAAGGATCAATGAAAGGGAATAGGTGGACTTTTCCCTGGAGATCCAAGGGATAGGGAATCTTTCATGTTCTAATCAATCACAGGGGAAAGACCCCTGATTAAGTAGGGAATTGAGTAGATTCCTTAGACGATTATTACCTCAGCAGTGGAAATTGCATAAGTCCTCAGAGGAAGAGCTGCTCTGGACCTGCCCTAACAAAGTTTGGAAAAAAAGACTTAAAAGGGTAAAATTGTTTACAAGTAATTTAGCAGAATCCTAGAACAAAATCTAATAATATCTAAGAAGATTCAGCAAAATACAACAGCAACTACAATGTCTGGAATTCAGTCAAAAATTTGCCATACAAAGATACCACTACATACCCACTAGCATGGCAAAAAATTAAAGCTGTAAAAAAATTAACCCTTTTCAATACTTTTATTTTTACTAGTGGGGTTAGCACTGTTATTCTGAGATGTCTGTGTGTTTATTGAGAATATGGCAAATAAGCAAGTATGACATAGTCTAATTATATTGTCCTTTATAGCCTTGAGAACTAGGATTATCAGCAGTGTAAAGGATATATTGATGTGAAATAGAAGCATTACAGATGTAAGACTGCTCTAACTCTGAGTTGAAAACATAAATATGAGCTCATAATATATTTTATTTGAAAAAATAATCCCTACTGTGTTCACTGAAAAGGCCTGGAAGTAGTCACCCTAATAGAACTAAAAACCCACTAAAAAAAAAAACAAACTAAAAAGAGCCTTGGCTAGTGCTATTATTTTGCTGTGTCCCCATCCTAATCTCATCTTGAGTTGTAGCTCCCATAATTCCCAAGTTTTGTGGGGGAGATCTGGTGGGAAATTGAATCGTGGAGCGGTTTCCCCCATACTGTTCTCATGGTAGTGAATAAGTCTCACGAGATCTGATGGTTTCATAAGGGCAAACCTCTTTTGCTTGGTTGTCATTTCTCTTTTGTCTGCCACCATGTAAGATGTGCCTTTTGCCTTCTGCCATGATCAGGAGGCCTCCCCAGCCATGTGGAACTGTGAGTCCATTAAACCTCTTTTTCTTTATAAATTACTCAGTCTTGTATATGTCTTTATTAGCAGTGTGAAAATGAACGAATACAGCTAGTTCTAAGACAGAAAAAGTACAAAATGAGTGTGGAACACCTTGTCATACCAAGTAGCAAAGAAACCATCAAAGGTTATTAAGATCATGTCGACAGGACTCACACCATTTAGAACATTGGCCAAGAAGAGCATCAATACGAATAATAGCTGCATGCTGGGCATGGTGGCTCACGCTTGTAATCCCAGCACTTTGGGAGGCCAAGGCGGGCGGATCACCTGAGGTCAGGAGTTTGAGACCAGCCTGCCCAATATGGCAAAACCCCATCTCTATTAAAAATACAAAAAATTAGCCGGGCATGGCGGCAGGTGCCTCTAATCCCAGCTACTTAGGAGGCTGAGGCAGGAGAATTGCTTGAACCCGGGAGGCAGAGGTTGCAGTGAACTGAGATTGCACCACTGCACTGCAGCCTGGGCAACAAGAGCAAAACTCTGTCTCAAAAAAAAAAAAAAAAAGAAAAAAGAATAATAGCTACAATGGCTTAAAACATAACTAAAATATGTTTAAACCCATATGTTTGTAGTGATTAAAAAAAAAAAAACTCTTAAAAACCTAATTAATCACTGTTGGATGATTCTAGGGAACAAATACATTATGAAAACTGGTAAATAAAGGGATACCATCAAACATTTATCTTGATTTCTTTATATGAACTGTAACACTGAGTAACTAAATGATAGATAAGTAGAATTTTTCTCTTTAGAGAGATATTTCAGCTAATAAAGAACAAAGGTTACAATTAGAATATCACTATTTTGTGATAAATTAATGGAAGTAGATACTAAGCATTAACAGCCAATAACATCACAAAAAGAGAGCCAGTCAAATATTTCGTGCCTCCCAATAAAATATAACAATATCTATAAAGTGTCTTGGCAAGAAAAAACAAACTAATCTAAATCTGATCAGTCTCTAGAGCCGAAGTAAAAACAACTCAGTTTATTCAACAAATAAATTTCAAAGGTGTACTAGGAGAAATTTACACATTAAACACTATTAAAATTATGGCATTAAGACACAATTAGGAATTTCAACAGTACCTATTTGTTGATATTAAGAAAATATCCCTCTTTGTTTAGGTACACTTATAGTATTGTGATTATGTTTTAAAAGAGTTCATATCTTGTAGGCATAAATACTTAAACATTTACAGTGTTTGGCATCTGCTACAAAACATATTTAGAGGATAGATGGGCTGTAGATGAAACAAGAATTGCTATGATACATGGGGATTCATTACATTTTTTCTGTATGCTTTTGTATTTCTACAGTAAAGATTTTAAGGTTATAAAAAAAAGAACAAAAATAGAACTCAGAAAACTAATGGAAGACATGGCCAGGAGCGGAGGCTTACGCCTATAATCCCAGCACTTTAGGAGGTCAAGGTGGGTGGATCACTGGAAGTCAGGAGTTCGAGATCAGCCCGGTTAACATGGCAAAGCCTCATCTCTACTAAAAATATAAAATTTAGTGGGGTGTGGTGGCACATGCCTGTAGTTCCAGCTACTCATTAGGCTGAGGCAGGAGAATCACTTGAACCTGGGAGGCAGAGGTTGAAATGAGCTGAGATCCCGCCAGTGTACTCCAGCCTGGGTGACAGAATGAGACTTCAAGTCAAAAAAAAAAAAAAAAAAAAAAAAAGAATAAAAAAGAAAAAGAAAAGTAATGGAAGACAATAACAACCCTAAAAAGATTCACCCAGAAATCAAATCCTTCAGAAATGATATAAGTTGTTCAACTACAGAGTTTACATAATTTTTTAAAACCTTAAAGATATACCATTTTAGGAAAAGAAATTTCAATTAGTTTATATGAATGTTTAATAATAGTTAATTGTTACTACTACATGAAAAAATCTTGGTTATATTTGCCTCTTTTTAATGAATTTCAATTAATTAATGTATTTTATTCTTTTTTTTGCCCTTTTCCACATAAAGTCAGAGTCAAAATATTCTAGTTTTCTTTTAGAGCACATGCCATTATTGCTTACCATAAGAAGAAATACTGCTGCTGCTCCTAATATTTATCAAAAAGGAAGGAAGGAGGGAAGAAAGTAAGGAAGGAGGAAGGAAGGAAGGAAGGAATGAAGAAGGGAGGGAGGGAGAAAGGAAGGAAGGGAAGAAGGCATTTGGTTTTTGTGTTCTTTCTGAACAGCATGATCTAGGAAGCTCTATGTCACTAGAAATGGCAGAACTTTACCGTATATGAGTCGGAGGGCCTGTATTCTACTTAAAAATAGTTTTTTACAAAATATTTTTAGAGTTTGAGGTGAAAAAGGGAAAAAAATGAACTGCTTTTTTGTATCACTTTCAGACTTGTAAAACATTTTGACTGGTAATATGTTTCCATTTTCACAAAAACACTTTATTTTTTTGAGGGGAAGTGGGAATGAAAAAGCATAAGGAAGAAAGTTATAGAGGAGGCAGAAGAAAAAGGAATAATAATAAGGACAGGAAGGGAGAGTGGGATTATTTTTCTCAAGAAATTTGCATTGTGCCAGAAATTTCAGGAGAAGGAATCAAGTCTCCAGCCTTAAGACATAAAACATTAAAGGGAAAGATTAACATAATACCATTATATTTTCAAAGTCCCAGTCAAATCCATCAGTGAAATGCATGTTCGTATTGTGCATGTATTATAGCAGGTATATTTTTGTAATTATTAAGTTCTTTAAATAAAATTATTTCCTTCTAGTTTTTCATTCCAAAAAATTTCATTTATTGCATGTAAAAAAATGTGAAAACATATATAGATAACACTGATTCTCTTTTAGCCCCAACACTGAGGTAACCAAGGTCATCGACCTGGTGACCACCCTCACGTCTCTCTTTACATACAAAAGCATGCAAAGGCAGTTTGAAGTTTTTGTTTGTTTGTTTGCTGTTTCAAACATCAAATATACTATAAATATTATGCTGGAACTTACTTTATTCACTTAGCAGTACATCACGGACCTCTCGTGTCAATAGATAGAAATCTAAATCATTTTTTTAAACAGTCACGTAATAATATTCCATTGTAAGAGCTTACCACATTTAAATGTTGCCCTATTAATAGACAATTATATTGTTTCCATATTTTTACTACCATAATTAATGCCACAATAGAGGTTTCTTAATGTGGCCTTAAATAATGATATGTATATATGTATATATATGTGTGTATCTATATGTATGTGTGTATGTATACGTATATATACATATATACACATATAGGAAAGCCATTTAAAAGTGGAGTTGGCAGGTCAAAGAGAATATATATTTAAAATTATAATAGACATTGACAGCTTTCTTTCCAAAATGTTTGCAATTTATATTCCCACTAACAATATATTACAGTGTCCATTTTCCCATTTATGTCTTACCAACAATGAATATTATAACCCTTTTTAATTTTTGCCATCAGATAGGAAAGATTGTAAATTATCAAAAAAATTGTTCTGCAGTGTTTTCCTTAAATTGAATTCACAGTCTATCTGTTTAGGTCTCTGGCATCTATAGCTGGTTTGCTTCATAAGGTCAGCATGTAGACTGGACTTAAGCAGTGGTTTTCTTTGCCGTACTCTGAGGTCCCAGATTGACTACAGGAGACTGTATCATTGGAATTGAACTACCAAAAAAAAGCATGTTATATAGGTTAATACCACCATTGTCATATATGAAAGATACCTTGATATTCACTGGAAACAAAATAATAGAAACACAAATCTGAGGGGTTGAGGGAGCTATCCAGTGCTTGAATCTTAACTATAAAATCTCTACCAATTTATTATTTCACCTCTGCTTAAATTCCTCTAATGATGGAGAACATACAAAAGCAGACAGCCTATTCCATAATAATAAAGCTAACTTTTATTGAACGTTTATTCTGTACCAGACAGAATTGTAAGTGCCCGGCAGGAAGTATCTCATTTAATCCTCACAAAAACCCAATGGGGGAGGATTTACTATTATACCTATTTCACAGAATAAACCAAGGCACAGATCACACAACAGGCGAGTGGTTGTATTGGATTTGAAGTCAATGGGAAGCCATACTCAACCTCTACACCCTACTGCCTCCCAGAGGCAGATTTAGAAAACTGTGAATGCTAACTCTATACAAAGCCCAACATTTCTTCCTGTAGCTTTGTTGTATTGCTCTTAGTTCTACTGTGCTGGTTTCCAAGAATTCTCTTTAAACCTTTGCATATGAAAATACTACCAATATTTGCAAATAGCGATGAGATTATCTATTTGTCTTTAATTCTAGAAATAAAAGTGTGTTTAATAGAAGCCTAAGAAAAATCAGCTCATAGAATCCACCCAATGGCAAGAGACAGAAAAGATAAGTGACCAAATCTCTTACTTATTGCAGACCCCAAATCAAGCTAGCTATGAGTCTTTATAGGAAATAGGGCTAAAAATTTCAGGAGGAGGAACCAAGTCTCTAGTCTTAAGACATAAAACATTAATGGGCAAGATTAACATAAAACCATTATATTTCCAAAGTCCCAGTCAAATCCATCAGTGAAATGCATGTTCCTAAAAGGACTTCCAAGAATACCTCAAATACCAAAGGATTAAGGTCATTTAGTAGTACAATAACAAATGAGAGTACGACACTTATAAGAGACAAGTTTAATAATGTTCCAGTTAGAGGAATTCAAAGATAATGGAGGGTACAATCATAAAATTAAAACAACCATAATTTCCACATTTATCACAAGAGAATGGATTCCGTAGAAACACAAATAGAAAACAAACAAAACCAGACGATAAAATAGAAGTAAAGTGTGCCTGTGATGAACATCTGGTATGTCAGTCAAAGATTCAGCAAGAATACACTAATGTAAGGCTGACCTTACTAATGTAAGGACTCTCTCTCTCTCTCCCTCTTTCTCTATCTCTCTTTCTCTATCAACATATGCTTTTTGCTCTTAAAATACCTGAGATTTAGATCATATTTTCCATTTATAATCTCTTTAGTCACAGAATTATTTCTTCTCACTTTTTTCTCTATTCTTTGCACTCTCAGAAAAGAGAATAAAATTAGCATTTTTCTTAAAATTCAGGCCACATTAACAGTATAGCTCTTTTATTTTGCTAAATTAATTTGTACACACATGAGGTCAAGAGCTCATGGAGCTTTATTCCTGCAACTGCCTTGCATTTTTTCACTGCTTGTTTTTCAATGCATTCATCATCACTTCTTTACATTCAAGATAACAGCCTAATCTGTATTGCAGTCTTGCATTGCAATAATTTAGAACTAAACACTAAACATTCCTTCCAAACATTAAAATAAAAACTACAAAGGAGGAGCTTTGTTAGGTGATTATGGATTGTATGTGTGTGTATCCCACTTATCTGTAATTTGTAAAAAAATTTATATATTTATAAAAATTTGGTTTTATTTATTTTTAAGTAGTGGACTCTTAAGATAATTGTTAAATCTATCTGAATATCCCTTTTATTGGTTTGCTTTCAACTTGATTATTAATTATTAATTGAATAAATTGAAGACAATTTAACCAGATACTATCACTTTGGAGATTTTAAAATATTTTGTTTTCTAAATTTAAGTGAAGTAAATAAGCTTTTTAAAAATATGGACTTTAATGAAAAATAATATATGTATTTTCAACTTCTGAACCACTATGCTACAGATAAAACATAACCATTGATGTATTTATTTATTTCATAAATTTTTAACAATTGTTTTGTAGAACATATAATAGAGAATTGGCTAGCTTGAGACAAACATTTTAAATATACTTATAGAATAACTTTTTTCCTGTTTGCATCAGAGAATGTTAAGGTTAAAAAGACTTACAATTTTCAAAAGTTGTGCTATTCTTATTATTTGGGATCGTTTTTGTCAAGTCTTTTACCTATTCTTCTATTGGCTGTCAGTATTTTACTTAATGCTTTGTAAAAAAAATTTAATGTATACTTTGGAAAACTTGCCATATTTACTAAAGCTGATGTATTTGTTCATTTTCATGCTGCTGATAACTGGGAAGAAAAAGAGGTTTAATTGGACTTACAGTTCCACATGGCTGGGGAGGCCTCAGAATCATGGCAGGAGGCAAAAGACACTTTTTACATGGTAGCAGCAAGACAAAAATGAGGAAGATGCAAAAGCAGAAACCCCTGATAAAACCATCAGATCTCGTGAGACCTATTCACTACCATGAGAACAGTATGGGGGAAGCCACCCCCATGATTCAAATTATCTCCCATTCAGTCCCTCCTGTAACATGTGGGAATTATGGGAGTACAATTCAAGATGAGGTTTGGGTGGGGATACAGAGCCAAACCATATCATTCTGCCCCTGGCCCCTTCAAATCTCATGTCCTCACATTTCAAAACCAAGCACGCCTTCCCAACAGTCCCCCAAAGTCTTAACTCATTTCAGCATTAAGCCAAAAGTCCACAGTCCAAAGTCTTATCTGAGACAAGGCAAGTCCCTTCTGCCTATGAACTTGTAAAATCAAAAGCAAACTAGTTACTTCCTAGATACAATGGGGGTACAGGCATTGGGTAAATACAGCCATTCCAAAGGGGAGAAATTGGCCAAAACATAGGGGTTACAGGGCCCATGCAAGTCCAAAATCCTGCAGGGCAGTCAGTCAAATTTTAAAGCTCCAGAATGAATCTCCTTTAACTCCAGGTCATGCTAATGCAAGAGGTATATTCGCATGGTCTTGGGCAGCTCCACCTCTGTGGTTTTGCAGGGTACAGCCTCCCTCTTGGCTGCTTTCACAGGCTGGTGTTGAGTGTCTGTGGCTTTTCCAGGCGCACAGTGCAAGCTGTCAGTGGATCTACCATTCTGGGGTCTGGAGGACGGTGGCCCTCTTCTCACAGCTCCACTAGGCAGTGTCCCAGTAGGGACTCTGTGTGGGGGTTCCACCCCACATTTGCCTTCCGCACTGCCCCAGTGGAGGTTTTCCATGAGAGTCCTGCCCCTGCAGCAAAATTCTGCCTGAGCATCCAGGCGTTTCCATACATCTTCTGAAATCTAGGTGGAGGTTCCCAAACCTCAATTCTTCACTTCTGTGTACCCGCAGGCTCAACACCATGTCAAAGCTGCCACTTTGGGGCTTCCACCCTCTGAAGCCATGGCCCAAGCTCTATGTTGACCCCTTTTAGCCATGGCTGGAGTGGCTAGGACACAGGGCACCAAGTTCCTAGGCTACACACAGGTTGGGGAGTCTGGATCTGGCCCATGAAACCACTTTTTACTCCTAGGTCTCCAGGCCTGTGATGGGAAGGGCTGCCGTGAAGACCTCTGACATGCTCTGCAGACATTTTCCCCATGGCCTTGGGGATTAACATTGGGTTTCTTGTTACTTATGCAAATTCTGCAGCTGGCTTGAATTACTCCTCAGAAAATGGGATTTTCTTTTCTATCACATTGTCAGGCTGCAAATTTTCCAAACTTTTATGCTCTGTTTCCCTTTTAAAACCGAATGCCTTTAACAGCACTCAAGTCACCTCTTGAATGCTTTGCTGCTTAGAAACTTCTTCTGCCAGATACCCTAAATCTTCTCTCTCAAGTTCAAAGTTCCACAGATCTCCAGTGAAGGGACAAAATGCTGCCAGTCTCTTTGCTAAAACATAACAAGTCACCTTTGCTCCAGCACCCAACAAGTTTCTCATCTCCATCTGAGACCACCTCAGCCTGAATTTCATTGTCCATATCATAATCAGCATTTTTGTCAAAGCCATTCAATAAATCCTAGGAGGTTCCAAACTTTCCCACATTTTCCTGTCTTCTTCTGAGTCCTCCAAACTGTTCCAACCTCTTCCCATTACCCAGTTCCAAAGTTGCGTCCACATTTTTGAGTATCTTTTCAGCAACGCCCCATTCTACTAGTACCAATTTACTGTATTAGTTCGTTTTCACACTGCTGATAATGACATACCCAAGACTGGGAAGAAAAAGAAGTTTAATTGGACTTACAGTTCCACATGGCTGGGGAGGCCTCAGAATCATGTGGGAGGCGAAAGGCACTTCTGATATGGTGGCAGCAAGAGAAAAATGAGGAAGATGCAAAAGTGGAAACCCCTGATAAAACCATCTCAGATCTCATGAGACTTATTCACTACCACGAGAACAATATGGGGGAAACCACCTCCATGATTCAAATTATCTCCCACCAGGTCCCTCCCACAACACATGGGAATTACAGAAGCTACAATTTAAGGTGAGATTTGGGTGGGGACACAGAGCCAAAACATATCAGCTGAGCACATGCATATAGTGTGATCCAGCAATGAACTCTACTCATAGTTTTATACTTAGCAGAAATATGTGTGCATGTGTGTCACCAAAAGACATGAACAAGAATGTTTATAACAACACTGTTCATAATAGTAAAACTGGAAACTAAATGTCCATAATAGTAAGTAAATAACATTTAGGTGAAAATAATCAATTGCTATTGAAAGTGGAGATGTAGCAGCTAGGGGCATAAGGGTGTTTGGAGGGTATTGGTAATGTTCTGTTTCTTAATCTAGGTGCTGGTTAAACAGGTGTGTTCAATTTGTGAAAATCTGTCAATCCATACAATCTATTTACAATCCACATGATCTATTTTTGACATATACATCATAAATCCTTAAAGATCATCTGGTACAAACCATTTCTTCAGGGATTTACAAATTACTCACTTATAAAACTATGAAGATTTGTTGCCCATTTTGCAAACTGAAACTCATATGTATTAAACAGAGATAACTTTCCTGTGTTTAAAAGAGAATGGATGGGGTGATTGAGTGTCTATCTGGCTTTGGCTTTAACTTTTAGGTAAAGATTTATGCAGTCAACTTTTCAAGGTTTTAGAGCTAGATCTGCATTCAAATCCTGAGCTTACTACTTACTATCTACATTTCATTACCTGTAAAATGGGGGTAATAATAGTTAATTTGAAGGTTATTCAAAAAGTTAAAGATAATGTTTGCAAAACGTCTGCCACAGGTGGGCAATCAATAAAGAGTAGGCATTAATTTTAGAGAGTCTCACCCAACAAAGAATAGGCCATAAAGAATGTAGCCGGAGTGTACTAGTGAAGCAGAGAAATGTTTTCTTTCAAATGGAATCTAAAAACAGAAAAAAAGTACACCTACTAACACATGTGTTTAAACCAAAATTAGATCACCCAAGTAGAAAAGACACGATTACACCACCCTCCTATCATTTATTATTTGGGGAAAGGAGGAAACTAGGGGGCATAAATATTTCCAACATATTTTCTTCCACTGAACACAAAAGATTATATGAAGCAGAGAACTGACATGTACATTGTTTTGAACTAATAAGTACTTTCTCCAGAAAAAGAACATTGTTTTAGAACAGGGTTTTTAAAAGTTATTTTTATTTGTGGTAAATACTCATAAAAATTATCATCATAACCATTTTTAAGTGTACGGTTCAGTGGCATTAAATACATTCATACTGTTGTGCAATTATCACCATCATCCATCTCCAGAACTCTCCATCTTGCAAAACTCTGCACTCATTAAACAATAATTTCTCATTCCCCCTCTACCCAGACCCTGCCAACTACCATTCTACTTTCTGCCTGTATAAATTTGACTACTTTACATACCTAGTGTAAGTGAAATCGCAATGTTTCTCCTTGTGTGACTGGCTTATTTCATTTAGCATAATGTCTTCAAGGTTCGTCCACATTGTATCATGTCAGAATTTCCTTCTTCTTTAAGATTAAATAATATTCCATGGCTTGTTTATACCACATTTTGTTTATTTATCCATCCATGGACATTTGGGTTGTTTTTACCACTTGGCTATTGTGAATAATGCTGCTATCAACATGAGCATACAAATACCTCTTCAAGCTCCTGCTTTCAATTATTTGGGGTATATAACAAGAAGTGGAATTGCTAAATTGTATGATAATTCTATTTTTAATTTCTTAAGAAACTGCCATACTGTTTTCCAAAGCAGCTGTACCATTTTACATTCCCACCAACAAAGCATAAGGGTTCCAATTTCTTCACATTCTCACCAACACTTATTTTCTGTTCATTTTTATATCAGCCATCCTAATAGGTATGAGGTGGTATTTCTTTATGGTTTTAATATGTATTTCTAATGATTTGTGTTGTTGAGCATCTCTTCATGGACTTATTGGCCATTTATATATCTAGTTTGGAGAAACGTCTATTTAAGTTCTTTGCTCATTTTGGAATTAAATTGCTTGGGTTTTTTGGTTGTTGAGTTTTAGGAGTTCGCTATATATTCTGGATATTAATTTCTTATGAAATAGATGATTTGTAAATATTTTTCCTTTTGGTTGTCTTTTTACTCTGTTGATAGTTGTCTATTGATGCACAAAATTTTTACATTTTCATGAAGTTCAATTTTTTTTTTTCTTATACCAGGATAGGGGCTTGCGATGTTGCCCAAGCTAGTCTTGAACTCCTGGGCTCAAGTGATCCTTGCAATTTGGCCTCCAAAAGCGCTGGCATTACAGGCATAAGCACCACACCTGGCCATGAAATTCAATTTCTCTCTTTTTTTTTTTTTTTTTTTTTGAGACAGAGTCTCGCTCTGTCACCCAGGCTGGAGTACGGTGGTGTGATCTTCATTCACTGCAACATCTGCCTCCTGGGTTCAAGCGATTCTCCTGCCCCAGCCTCCTGAGTAGCTGGGATTACAGGCATGCATCACTGTGCCCAGCTAATTTTTTTGTATGTTTAGTAGAGACGGGGTTTCGCCTTGTTGGCCAGGCTGGTCTTGAACTCCTGACCTCAGGTGATCTGCCTGCCTTGGCCTCCCAATTTGTCTTTTTGTTATTGTTATTGCCTGTGCCTTTGGTGTCATATCCAAGAAATAATTGCCAAATCCAATGTTGTGAAACTCTTGCCCTGTGTTTTCTAACAGTTTTCCAGTTTTAGGTCTTACATTAGCTGGTGGATCCATTTTGAATTAATTTTTGCATATGATGTTAGATAAGGATCCAGCTTCATTCTTTTGGATGTGGATATATCCAGTTTTCCCAGCCCCACTTCTTTAAAAAGACTGTTTTTTCCCTATTGAATGGTCTTGACACCCTTGTCTAAAATCATTTAACAATATATGCAATGATTATTTTGGAACTGTCTATTCTATTCCATTGGTCGATATGTCTGTTTTTATGCCCCACTGTTTTGATTCCTGTAGCTTTGTAGTAAGTTTTGAAATCAGGATATATTCTTTATTCTTTTTTTGCAAGATTGTTTTGGCTATTTGGGGTCACTTGAGGTTCCATTTGAATTTCAGAATGGGTTTTTCTATTTCTGCAAAAAATAAGTCATTAGGATATTGACAAAGATTGCATTAAATTTGTAGATCACTTTAGGTAGTAGTTACATCTGCACAATATTAAATTTTTAGATTTATTTATGCTTTCCACTTATTTATATTTTATTTAATTTATTTTAGAAAGTTTTTGTAGTTTTCAGTGTACAACCTCCTTATCCTTGGTTAATTCCTGTCTATTCTTTTTAGTGCTATTGTAACTGGAACTGTTTTCTTACCTTTTTTTTTTTTAGATTTTTCATTGTTAGTGTATAGAAATGCAACTGATGTATGTTTACTTTGTATCCTGTTATTTTGCTGAATTTCTTAATTAATTCTAATATTTTTGTGGAATTTTTTGTTTTCTACATATAAGACCATATTGTTTGCAAACAGAGATCATTTTACTTCTTCTTTTCCATTTGGATGCTTTATTTATTTTTCTTATCTAATTGCTCTGGCTAGGACTTCCAGTACCATGTTGAATAGAAATGGTGAAATTAAGCATTCTTGCCTTCTTCCTGCTTTTAGAGGAAAAGCTTTCAGTGTTTTATCACTGAATATGATATTTGCTGTGAGTTTTTCATGTGTGACTTTTATCATTTTGAGGTAGCTCTTTTCTATTCCTATTTTTTTGAGTGTTTTTGTCACAAAAGAGTGTTGATTTTTGTCAAATAATTTTTCTGCATCAATTTAGATGATCAGCTTTTTTCCCTTTCATTCTGTTAATGTGGTGTCATATTTTGATCAATTTTCATATTTTAAGCCATCCTTGCATTCCAGGAATAAATCCCACTTGATGAATAATCCTTTTAACATGCTGCTGAATTTGGTTTGCTAGTATTATATAGAGGATTTTTGTATCAATATTCACAAGGGATATTGATCTATAGTTTTCTTGTAATGTAATTTTCTGGCTTTGGTATTGGGGCAATGTTGGCCTCATAAAATGTGTAGAGAGTGTTTCTTTCTCTTCAATTTTTTTGGAAATGTTTGAGAATGATTGGTGTTAGTCCTTCTTTAAATGTTTGGTAAAATTTACCAGTGAACCCATCAGGTTCAGGGTTTTTCTTTGTTGAGATATATTTAATTACTGATTTAATCTACTAACTAGTTATAGGTCTATTCAGATTTTTTACTTCTTTGTGGCTTAGTGGTGATAGGGTTTGTATTTCTAGTAATTGGTCCATTTTATAGGCTTTTCAGTTTGTTGGCATATAATTGCTAAAAGTATTCCTTTTTGTTTCTATGGAATTAGTAGTAACATTTCCACTTTATTTCTGATTTTAGTAATTTGAGAATTTGAGTCTTCTCTCTTTTTTCTTAGACTATTTTGTCTCATATTAGCATAGTCACTCTTAATCTCTCTTGATCAATAGCTAAATATTTGTCAATTTGGTTGATCTTTTCAAAGAACCTATTGGTTTCATTGATTGTTCTCTATTATTTTTACTCTGTACTTTATTTAACTCTGCCCTAATCTTTATTATTTCGTTTCTTCTGCTGGCTTTGGGTTTACTTTGTTCTTTTTCTAGTTCCTTAAATTGTAAAGTTAGGTTGTTGATTTGAGGTCTTTCTTGTTTTTTAATGTGAGCATTTATAGCTATACTTTGTTTTCCTTAGCACTGTTTTCACTGTGTCCTATAAGTTTTGGTATGTTATTTTTATTTTCATTTGTCTCTTAGTATTTTATATTTCCCTTAAAATTTATTCTTTGATCCAGTGGTTAAGAGTATTTTGTTTAACTTCCACAAATTTGTAAATTTTACAGTTTATCTTTCTTTATTGACTTCTAATTTTGTGCTGATGAAGTCAGAGAGGATACTTTGTATGATATCTATCTTTTTAAACCTATTGAGACTTAATTTGTCTCATGTGGTCTACCTTGGAAAATACCCCATATGCACTTAAGAATATGTATTCTGTGTTGTTAAGTAGAGTGTTCTGTATATGTGTTAGATCTAGTTGGATTATTGTGTTGTTCAAGTCCTCTATTTCTTTACTTATGTTCTGTCAGGGTGTTCTTTTTTTTTTCTTTTTCGAGACAGTGTCTCGCTCCATTCCCCAGGCTGGAGTGCAGTGGCACAATCTCGGCTCACTGCAGTCTCTGCCACCTGGGCTCCAGCAATTCTCCTGCCTCAGCCTCCCAGGTAGCTGGGATTACAGGCATGTGCCACCACTCCTGACTAATTTTTGTATTTTTAGTAGAGATGGGGTTTCACCATGTTGGCCAGACTGGTCTCAAACTCCTGATCTCAGGTGATCCACCTGCCTCAGCCTCACAAGGTGCTAGGATTACAGGCATAAGCCACCATGCCCGGCCTTCTGTCAGGGTATTCTATCAATACTGAGGGTGGGGTATTGAAATATCCAGCTATTATTGTGGAACTGTCTATTTCTCCTTTTGATTTTGTTGATTTTTTTCTTCATATTTTGATGATCTATTATTGGGTACAAAAATGTTTGTTGTAATTGTTATATCTTTTGCTGTATTGAAGCTATTTATGAATGATGTCCGTCTTTGTTATTGTAATTTTTTTGGATTTAAATTTTATTTTGTCTGAGATTAGCATAGTCACCCTTAATCTCTCTTAGTTACTAGTTGCATGGTATATGGAAAGAAAATATCCTTTTCCCCTACTTCACTTTCAACCTATTTGAGCATTTGGATCTAAACTGAGTCTCTTATATTCAACATATATTTTGGTCATGTTTTTTTAAATCCATTCTGCCAATTTCTGTCTTTTGATTGGACAGTTTAATCAGTTTACATTTAAAGTAATTTCTTTTTTTGTTTTTTCACATTCTTTTTTTTTATTATTATACTTTAAGTTCTAGGGTACATGTGCACAATGTGCAGGTTTGATACATAGGTATACATGTACCATGTTGGTGTGCTGCACCCATCAACTCATCATTTACATTAGGTATTTCTCCTAATGCTATCCCTCCCCCAGACCCCCAACCCCTGACAGGCCCCAGTGTGTGATGTTCCCCGCGCTGTGTCCAAGTGATCTCATTGTTCAATTCTCAGCTATGAACAAGAACATGTGGTGTTTGGTTTTCTGTCCTTGTGACAGCTTGCTGAGAATGTTGCTTTCGAGCTTCATCCATGTCCCTGCAAAGGACATGAACTCATCTTTTTTATGACTGCGTAGTATTCCATGGTGTATATGTGCCACATTTTCTTAATCCAGTCTATCATTGACGGACATTTTGGTTGGTTCCAGGTCTTTGCTATTGTGAATAGTGTGGCAATAAACATACATGTGCATGTGTCTTTATAGTAGCATGATTTACAATCCTTTGGGTATACACCCAGTAATGGGATTGCTGGGTCAAATGGTAATTCTGGTTCTAGATCCTTGAGGAATAGCCACACTGTTTTCCACAATGGTTGAACTAATTTACACTCCCACCAGCAGTGTAAAAGTGTTCCTATTTCTCCACATCCTCTCCAGCATCTGTTGTTTCCTACTTTTTAATGATTGCCATTCTAACCAGCATGACATAGTATCTCATTGTGGTTTTGATTTGCATTTTTCTAATGACCAGTGATGATAAGCATTTTTTCATGTGACTGTTGGCTGCATAGATGTCTTCTTTTGAGAAATGTCTGTTCATATCATTTGCCCACTTGTTGATGAAGTTGTTTGTTTTTTTCTTGTAACTTTGTTTGAGTTCTTTGTAGATTCTGGATATTAGCCCTTTGTCAGACAGGTAGATTGCAAAAATTTTCTCCCATTCTGTAGGTTGCCTGTTCACTCTGATGGTAGTTTCTTTTGCTGTGCAGAAGCTCTTTAGTTTAATTAGATCCCATTTGTCAATTTTGGCTTTTGTTGCCATTGCTTTTGGTGTTTGAGTCATGAAGTCCTTGCCAATGCCTATGTCCTGAATGGTATTGCCTAAATTTTCTTCTAGGGTTTTTATGGTTTTAGGTCTAACATTTAAGTCTTTAATCCATCTTGAATTAATTATTGTATAAGGTGTAAGCAAGGGATCCAGTTTCAGCTTTCTACATATGGCTAGCCAGTTTTCTCAGCACCATTTATTAAATAGAGAATCCTTTCCCCATTTCTTGTTTTTGTCAGGTTTGTCAAAGATCAGATGGTTGTAGATGTGTGGTATTATTTCTGAGGGCTCTGTTCTTTTCCATTGGTCTATATCTCTGTTTTGGTACCAGTACCATGCTGTTTTGGTTACTGTAGCCTTGTAGTATAGTTTGAAGTCAGGTAGAGTGATGCTTCTGGCTTTGTTCTTTTTGCTTAGGATTGTCTTGGCTATGTGGGCTTTTTCTTGGTTCCATATGAAATTTAAAGTAGTTTTTTCCAATTCTGTGAAGAAAGTCATTGGTAGCTTGATGGGGATGGCATTGAATCTACAAATTACTTTGTGCAGTATGGCCATTTTCATGATATTGATTCTTCCTATCCTTGATCATGGAACATTCTTCCATTTGTTTGTGTCCTCTTTTATTTCGTTGAGCAGTGGTTAGTGGTTCTCCTTGAAAAGGTCCTTCACATCCCTTGTAAGTTGGATTCCTAGGTAATTTATTCCCTTTGAAGCAATTGTGAATGGGAGTTCACTCATGCTTTGGCTCTCTGTTTGCCTGTTATTGGTGTATAGGAATGCTTGTGATTTTTGCACATTGATTTTATATCCTGAGACTTTGCTGAAGTTGCTTATCAGCTTAAGGAGATTTGGGGCTGAGACAATGGGGTTTCTAAGTATACAATCATGTCATCTGCAAACAGGAATAATTTGAATTCCTTGTTTCCTAATTGAATACCTTTTATTTCTTTCTCTTGCCTGATTGCCCTGGTCAGAACTTCCAACACTATGTTGAATAGGAGTGGTGAGAGAGGGCATCTTTTTCTTGTGCCAGTTTTCAAAGGAAATGCTTCCAGTTTTTGCCCATTCAGTATGATATTGGCTGTGGGTTAGTCATAAATAGCTCTTACTATTTTGAGATACGTTCCATCAATATCTAGTTTATTGAGAGTTTTTAGCATGAAGGGCTGCTGAATTTTGTCAAAGGCCTTTTCTGCATCTATTGAGATAATCATGTGGTTTTTATTGTGGTTCTGTTTACGTGATGTATTATGTTTATTCATTTGCATGTGTTGAACCAGCCTTGCATCCCAGGGATGAAGCCAACTTGATTGTGGTGGATAAGGTTTTTATTTGCTGCTGGATTTGGTTTGCAAGTATTTTATTGAGGATTTTCACATCGATGTTCATCAGGTATATTGGTCTAAAATTCTCTTTTTTTGTTTGTCTCTGCCAGGCTTTGGTGTCAGGATGATGTTGGCCTAATAAATGAGTTAGGGAGTATTTCCTCTTTTTCTTTTTTTTTTTTGAGATGGAGTCTCACTGTCGCCCAGGCTGGAGTGCAGTGGCGTGATCTCGGCTCACTGCAGGCTCCACCCCCTGGGGTTCACGCCATTCTCCTGCCTCAGCCTCCCGAGTAGGTGGGACTACAGGTGCCCACCACCTTGCCTGGCTATTTTTTTTGTATTTTCAGTAGATACGGGGTTTCACCATGTTAGCCAGGATGGTCTCTATCTCCTGACCTCGTGATCCACCTGCCTTGGCCTCCCAAAGTGCTGGGATTACAGGCGTGAGCCACCGCGCCTGATTGGAATAGTTTCAGAAGGAATGGTACCAGCTCCTCCTTGTACCTCTGGTAGAATTCGGCTGTGAACCGTCTGATCCTGGACTTTTTTTGGTTGGTAGGCTATTAATTATTGCCTCAATTTCAGATCCTGTTATTGGTCTATTCAGAGATTCAATTTATTCCTGGTTTAGTCTTGGGAACGTATATGTGTCCAGGAATTTAGCCATTTCTTTTAGATTTTCTAGTTTATTTGCACCGAGGTATTTATAGTATTCTCTGATGGTAGTTTGTATTTCTGTGGGATCAGTGGTGATATCCCCTTTATCATTTTTTATTGCATCTATTTGATTCTTCTCTATTTTCTTCTTTGTTAGTCTTGCTAGCAGTCTATCAATTTTGTTGATCTTTTCAAAAAACAAACTCCTTGATTCATTGATTTTTTGAAGGGTTTTTTGCGTCTCTATGTGTTTCATTTCTGCTCTGATCTTCATTATTTCTTGTCTTCTGCTAGCTTTTGAATTTGTTTGCTCTTGCTTCTCTAGTTCTTTTAATTGTGAAGTTAGGGTTTCGATTTTAGATCTTTCCTGCTTTTTCCTGTTAGCATTCAGTGCTATAAATTTCCCTCTACACACTGCTTTAAATGTGTCCCAGAGATTCTGGTACATTGTGTTTTTGTTCTCATTGGTTTCAAAGAACATCTCTATTTCTGCCTTCATTTTGTTATTTACCCAGTAGTCATTCAGGAGTAAGTTATTCAGTTTCTATGTAGTTGTGAGGTTTTGAGTGAGTTTCTTAATCCTGAGTTCTAATTTGATTGCACTGTGGTCTGAGAGACAGTTTGTTGTGATTTCTGTTCTTTTACATTTGCTGAGGAGTGCTTCACTTCCAATTATGTGGTCAATTTTAGAATAAGTGTGATGTGGTGCTGAGGAGAATGTATATTCTGTTGATTTTGGGGTGGAGAGTTCTGTAGATGTCTATTAGGTCTGTTTGTTGCAGAACTGAGTTCAAGTCCTGGATACCCTTGTTAGCCTTCTGTCTCATTGATCTGTCTAATATTGACAATGAGGTGTTAAAGTCTCCCATTATTATTGTGTGGGAGTCTAAGTCTCTTTGTAGGTCTCCCAGGACTTGCTTTATGAATCTGGGTGCTCCTGTATTGGGTGCATATATATTTAGGTTAGCTCTTCTTGTTGAATTGATCCCTTTACCATTATGTAATGGCCTTCTTTGTCTCTTTTGATCTTTGTTGGTTTAAAGTATGTTTTATCAGAGACTAGGATTGCAACCCCTGCTTTTTTTTGCTTTCCATTTGCTTGGTAGATCTTCCTCCATCCCTTTATTTTGAGCCTATGTGTGTCTTTGCATGTGAGATGGGTCTCCTGAATACAGCACACTGATAGGTCTTAACTCTTTATCCAATTTGCCAGTCTGTGTCTTTTAATTGGGGGATTTAACCTATTTACATTTAAGGTTAACATGATTATGTGTGAACTTGATCCTGTCATTATGATGTTTGCTGGATTTTTGGCTGCTCATTGATGCAGTTTCTTCATAGCATTGATGGTCTTTACAATTTGGCATGTTTTTGCAGTGGCTGGTACCGCTTGTTTCTTTCCATGTTTAGTGCTTCCTTCAGGAGCTCTTTAAGGCAGGCCTGGTGGCGACAAAATCTCTCAGTATTTGCTTGTCTGTAAAGGATTTTATTTCTCCTTCACTTATGAAGCTTAGTTTGGCTGGATATGAAATTCTGGGTTGAAAATTCTTTTCTTTAAGAATGTTGAATATTGGCCCCCACTCTCTTCTGGCTTGCAGGGTTTCTGACAAGAGATCTGCTGTTAGTCTGATGGGCTTCCCTTTGTGGGTAACCCAACCTTTCTCTCTGGCTGCCCTTAACATTTTTTCCTTCATTTCAACTTCAGTGAATCTTACAATTATGTGTCTTGGAGTTGCTCTTCTTGAGGAGTGTATATATATATATGTATGTATGTATAAAATCTGGAGATTAGATTTAAAGAGATTCGATGACTTGCCTGATGTCACCCAACTGGCAGTAGCAACCCTAAATGAACCTCAGACCTTTTCCCAACATTCTTAATGGACATTTTAAAGGGATTCTTAGTAACATTAATGCATATTTCTCATCAGAAACTTTGAAGGCCACAAGGCAGTGAGCTAATATATTCAAAACGGTAAAAGAAAAAACCCTGTCAACAAATAATACTATGTTTGGCAAAAATTGTCCTTCAAAAGTAAGACCTTCCCAGATAAACACAAACTGAGAACTGACTGAGTGCAGTGGCTCATACCTGTAATCCCAGCACTTTGGGAGGCCGAGGCTGGTGTATATTTGAGGTCAGGGGTTCAAGAGCAGCCTGACCAACACGGTGAAACACTGTCTCTACTAAAAATCCAAAAAAAAAAAATAGTTGGGCATGTTGGTGTGTGACTGTAATCTCAGCTACTCGGGAGGCTGAGGCTGGAGAATCACTTGAACTCTGGAGGTGGAGGTTGCTGTGAGCCAAGATCATGCCACTGCACTGCAGCCTGGGCAACAGAGTGAGACTCTGTCAAACAAACCAACCAACAAACAAAAAAAAACCAAAAACACAAACAAAAACAAAAACCTGAGAACTGCCCTGCAAGGAATGCTAAAGTGAGTCCTGCAGGTTGAAATAAGGGCTACTAGACAGTAACTTGATGCCATATGAAAAAATAAATAGTAAGGGTAAATATATGGGCAATTATAAAAGCTAGTATTATTATAACAATGGTATGTAACTCCACTTTGTTTTCCACATGATTTAAAAGACAAATACCATGAAAAAAATTTTTAAGTTTCCTTATTCTTAGATACATAAAAGGCTATGACTTTATTCAAGTAGCTGACCTACCTTGTTATCAACTGGTTTGGAGTGTGAAAGATATGAATGTAGTAATCTAAAGGAGACTTACTAGATTCAGAACTTCACCCCTTACAGTGAGTTAAACTACCTATTCATTTTCTATTTTTGCTTTATACCAGTTGTAGAGATGATGAAATGGATCAACTATTTGAATAAAGTCATATCCCTTCCTACCTTTAATAAAGGAAATTAAGTTCGGATCTTTCACTTTAGAGTAAACCTTATCTAGCCTATCAGTTTATCTAAATTTACTCTATTTATAAACACATTTACCTTACAAGTTTAACAAATGTCGTTATTTAGAATTTAGCAAACATCTGAGCAACAAAAAATAATTTGGAACCACACAAGTTTTGCTAAAAGAACAAAACAAAGTACTAATGGAGCTCTTGTTCATAACTGGAGACATCTCCTGAGTAGCCCAGTTTAAGTAAAAAGCAAATCATGACATTATTTTTCAAAAAAACTCAGCAAAAGGCACTCACAAAGCATTTCGATCACATAAACTCCCATTTTTACCTGAGTAATCCAATATATTCATAGGAAAATCTGAAGACTCAGAGCTAGTCAACTAAATTTATTTTTCCCAGAATACGTGAAACCTAAAACTTCTATTTGTATCCCTACGTTATTCACGACATGACCAATATTCTGTCGGTGAGGGAGATGAATACCCAGAAGGGCAAGAAGAGGTTAGAGCTTATCCCACTTACGCCCCTCGTGTAGTACAAGGCAGGTATTTTCCTCGAAATTCGTCTCCCATCCGGTGAAAGAAGCAACGAAGGAATGAGAAGGCAGAATGGCAAGGTAGGAAGGTGGGGGAGGCGGAGGCAATTTTGAGTAAAACGAAGGGAAAAAACAAAAACCTAGAGAAAACCCAAAGGGCGCGCCAGGGGAGCAGGGGTACGGGTGGGGATGGGGAGAGGGCAGTGGTTGGGGAGGGGAGAACGGAGCTTCCGGAGGAGACTTTGCGGCCGCGGCAACGGCGGCGGCGGCGATGACGACAGCGACGGCGACAGCAATGGAGGAGGTTTTCGGCGCCATCGGGCCTGGAACAGGCGCGGAGTCGCGCGCCCGACGGCGCCGGCCTCGAGCGGCTTCACAGAGTTATGGTGCTCCGCGGGGTTGCAGGCGTGGTGCAGGTGGACCAGGGTGAGGATCTTCTTGGCGGACTCCTCCCTGATGACGACGACGGGCGAGTCGGCTTGGATCGCCTCGATGGGGGACTGCAGGACATGTGACAGGGCCCTCAGCTCCCGCTGGCCTCCTCACGACGCGCTGAGCACGGTGTAGTTGCAGTAGCTCATGAAGTCATCGCCGCCGTAGGCATCGCCGGTTCCGGGGTTGCTGAAGAAGGGCAGCAAGCTGTCAATGTGCCTCTGCGTGTAGTTGGCGGTGCGGCCCGCGCAGGCTCTCCGCGGACACGGAGAACAGCAGCTGGTCTTGGATGGCGCGGCACATACCTGGCGCTCGGCCGGGATATCTTTCATCTCCAGATTCCTGGCCCCAAGGAAGACGACGAGCTTCTCCTCCTCCTCGCGCCTCAAACTGGCCAAGTGCTGCATCTCGGCCTGGAAGATCCTCTCCTGGGCTCCCTCTCCAGGACCACCCTTCTTTCTCGCCTTGAAGAGGCGGGGAGGCTGGTTTTCCAGATCCATCTTGGCTAGATCTTCAGCGACAGAATCGAGGTTGCTGTTATCTTGGAACTTCCCCAACTCCTGCCGGTGCTTCTGCTCCATCTCGGTCACGTCCCAGAGCAACTGCTTTCTTTTCTTCTTGTCGCTTTTGGGGACGGAGTTCATGCTCTGGATGCGGGCCTGTGACTTTCTTCTCGCACTGGTGGCGTTGCAGCATCCGCTGCTGTTCACTCTGCTGATCTCCCATTAATGGCAAGCGGGAATCGAAATTTGGTGGCAGTTGAAGTACTAAAAGACTGCAGGTCCTCAGCCTGCCGTAACCATTGCTCTCTCTCCCACACCTCTTTTATTGTGAAGTAAGTCCCTTCGTTAGATGCTATGTTGCATGGGATTCCAGGCCTATGGATCAGGCATTCTGTAAGCCCCTGGATTCTGGTGCTGGCTGAGGCAGAAAGGCAAGTTATACTTAGAATGAGGTATATATCCCTGTGAGGATAAACCACTGATCCTACAAATATGAAAGGGGCTCAGTATACTTGACATGCCACCAAGTAACCAGCTGATGTCCTTGAGGGGTACTGCCACATCAGGAGCTCAGTGCTAGTTTCTGTTGCTGACGGGTTGAACATTCAGAGGCAGCAGTAACTAGATCAATCTTATACGTGGTAGTCTATTCTGCTAGGCCTATCCATAGCCCCCCCTCTTTGCCAACATGGTCACTTCATATATGTGTTCACCATACCAATTTCACCAACTAAGTCATTTTGTCTACTTGGTTGCTTGATGTCTCTTCTATGGCGAGTGCTGTCTAGTAGATGTTAACAAAAATCACTGTACTCTGTTCCTATTCTCATATGTCCATCACCTGTAACATGGACCTTCTTGTCTTCAACCTTCCGTTCTTTTTTTCTGACTCCTGACTAGATGGCCATGTCAAGGGCCATTGCCCATGAATCTTTATATATCTTATGGGCAATGGATGAAGCCACTTCTTCTGTCATGGAAAATAAATAATCAGGTGCACTCCTCACAGCTTCACCCATTAGGAAGATTTTTCATCTTCACTGTCTTTCAAGGTTACCCCTGAGATATGTCTGTGATGCAGCTCGCATCCATTTTTAGTTTATACTCATGTAATGCTTGACCTTTCTGTAAACCAAGCTCATGCCTCTTCCTCCTCCTTCAGCTGGTCCTATGAAACCCCCCCATATGGTCATAGTGACAAGCTGTGGAAGGGATACACTAGTTCAGGTGTTGTGGATAACATGGAGTCTGAGATATATTTTATCTTAGTTCAGGCTGCTATAACAAACATACCATAAACTTGGTGGCTTAAACAAACATTTATTTCTCACAGTTGTGAAGGCTGAGAAGTCCAAGATCCAGCTGCCAGCAGATTCATTATCCAGTGAGGGCCCATTTCCTGGTTTGCAGGTGGCAGTCATCTCTTTGTGTCTTCACATGGTGGAGAGCAGAAAGAGCAAGCTCTTGTATCGCTACTTCTAAGGGCACTAATCCCATTCATGAGGGCTCTACCCTCATGACTTAATTGCCTCCCCAAAGGCCCCAGCTCCTAATACCATCACACTGGTAATTAAACTTTAATATATACATTTTGGAGGGACACAAATATTCAGACTATAACACTGCTCATGCAGCTTACTCATGTCTTTTGGTCCTGTTCAAGCTTGATCCCAATATATCATTTCTAGCTTAAGATAGACTATTGCTGGGCCCACCTGACTCCATGACTTGGTGGGTCTGGTCTAGGTCATAGTGTGTTATTCTAGATGTATAATACTTTTGTGCCCCATGGTCAAGTATTCTTTCTCTGTGAGTTCAGTAACAATTCAAGATCTGTTTTTCAAAAAAACAGATCACACTCTGCTGCAGATGCTCTCTTGTTCCAGAGGCATCTGTGATGATTCTCCTCCTGGGGCTTGTCATTAGCATGCTGTGGTATCTTTTCCCACCACTCACACCATAGAGTTTGTTGGATTGTATGATCCAAGTGGTAGGGCTGCTTGTATTGGAGTTTAAAACCTGCTATGGAATTTTTTTATGCTCTGGACTCCACTCAAAGCTAGCAACCTTCCACGTAAATCAACACATCACCGAGACAGGTACTCTTATGTGTGGAATATGTTGCCTAAAAAACCCAAAGAAGCCTGTCAACTATTGTGCTCCCTTCTTTGTGGCAGAGGATTCAAAATAAGACAATTTTATTTAGTAGGAGATATGCCAAAACTCTCCTAACTACCAGATTTCTAAAAACTTCACTGAATTGTCAGATGTTCTTAGGATTTATATCCCACCCACTGGAATGCATGTGCCTTACAAAATTCTCCATTGTACTAGCCACCCCCTGCTCTTTGTGTCCAATCAGCATGATGTAACCAATGTAATGGACCAGAGTGATTTTCTGTAGGATGTTTAGGTTGCCCTGATCTATTCAGACTATATTATGACACGGGGCAAAAGAGTTAACAGAGCATTGTGTGCCCAAAACTGTAAGTGAATAGTGCTGTCCATTCCATGTGAATTCAAGCTGTTTTGTGTTCTCTTTTTCAAAGTCAGCAAAATTTTCTGTAGTGGGCCAGGGAGTAAGGATTTATGGCTTCAGATATGGTCTCTATTGCAACTACTCAATTCTGAAGTTGTAGAGTGAAAGCAAACAGACAATAGGTAAGCAAATGATCATGGCTGTGTTCCATTAGCACTTTATTTACAAAAAGAGACAGCTGGCTGAATTTGGCTAACAGGCTATAGTTTTTTGACCCCAGCTCTTTTCTAATCAGAATGAAAAGGAATGAATGCTCTACTTCAATGGCCTTATACTGTGTACCTGAGACCATATTAATCTGTTCAATCCTTGGTACCACATCTGACATAGCAACACAATGAGGCTTGTTGAGTCTGCAGTAGTCTATAGCTGTTCTCTAGATTCTACAGAAGACAGACTGCTGATGTGACAGGGAAAGTCAGCCCTGCATCCTTTAGGTCTTCAATTGTGACAAAAATCTCCATCATGAACCTTGGGATGCAACCATGTTTTTGGATAACTATCTTGGTAGAGAGGCAGGTGGTTGATGAGGTTTCCACTTGGCCTTCAGCACTGTAATAGCTATTATACCATAGGATAGGGACTCAATGTTTGGGTTACTCCAATCACCACACATAACAATACTGGTAAGACATTCAGGGCCTGGGTATGTGACCACTGGATGGATCTGCAGACCCACTGTGTGTCCACAATGGACAAGACCTACTATGAGCCCGACTTTATCTAGAGCTTCATTTGTTACTTAGCTCCTACAATTCCCACTCTAAAAGGGACCATTGTGTTGGTGAAGTCATTCAAGAAGCAGAAACCAAGATAGGGTTGAACATGCAAGAAATGTATTCAGAGGGGAAAACCTATGGGGAGACAGCCAGAAGAGACTGGGAGGGCTATCAAACCATGACGCAGTTCTGACTGACCTCAGTTGAAGGACAGAGGGCAGGAAGATCGGGCGGAAGTGTCTTAGCATTGCAATTCTAAGTAAAGTTCAACAAGGCTGTGTGGGGGTGTTCAAGCCCAAAGTTGCTGGTCAGAGGAATCCCACACCTCCCAGGAGTGAGCCTGCATTTGTATCCCTGCCATGCTCAGTCATCATGAGGGAAGGAGTGCAGCCTCAGCATGAATGTGGTAGTGTATTTTAGACCACAGCAGCTGGGGCTATCAGGCAGAGAACCGAGAGATGCATTCTCATAGATGCTTCAGATCTCTAAGTACCAAAATAAGCTCAGATTCTGTATCCAATAGATCTCAAAATACCTAGGATTCATCTCTACCTAACATACATTCACTCAAGGAAATGGCCTCTACAGAGAAGGAGTTGAGGGAATCATTACAGCATGTTCTTGACACGGTTCACATGGTCCTTCTCAGGAACCTGGCAATCTCTTCAGTTAATGAGTTCTGGAACTGAAAATTGGCTCAGGTAACTGAGCAAGAGATTGGACATTTTACTGGGTGGCCATCCTTAGCATCATATTCTTCCACTCTTGACACTTTTTGTTGTTTGTAGATATTAAGTAGTAGCTTTGTTGGCTATCTATTTTGCCCCTAGGAATGCTATGCTCCATTAACCAGCTCTATAACTTCATGTGGTTCAAAGCGTTTTGGCTGCCCCTCCAACTTAGCCAGACATTATGGTAATTCTGGCTTCTTGGTCCCTGGTGCTTAAGCCCCATCACCTGGCCTCTGTTCCATCAAAGCTCCATTATCCCCTTGGATTTCAGCAAGCTCAGTTTACTACCTCCCCTTCTCTCTGGCTTTTAGAGGAGAGCCATAGCTGATGATGCTGGCAACTCTCTAACCAATGCATTCCTAAAATGGCCTTAGTGAATAGTACGTTCTCTGGGCCATTCCAGAGAACATATTTCTCTTATGAGTCTTCCGCCCTCACAAAATCTATCCACTCTCAGCATCTTTGTTCCCTCCTCTGCCTTTTCCTAGGCCATCTTGGGAATTTGCACTCCAGTCAGTGTTGTCCTTCACCTTTTTCAGCTTTGTAAAAGCCACTCTAGGCCAGGCACAGTGGCTCACGCCTATAATCTCAGCACTTTGGGAGGCCAAGGCTGGCAGATCACTTGCGGTTAGGAGTTCGAGACCAGCCTGGCCAACATGGCAAAACCCCATCTCTACTAAAAATACAAAAATAAGCTGGGTGTGGTGGTGTGTGCCTGTTATCTCAGCTACTTGGGACGCTGAGGCAGGAGAATAGCTTGATCCTGGGAGGCGGAGGTTGCAGTGAGCCAAGATTGTACCACTGCACTCCATTCTGGTTGAAAGAGCAAGACTCTGTTTCAATAAATAAATAAATAAATAAATAAAAGCCACTCTAGCAATGACATCCTGGAGCCCTTGACAGGGTATTAAATCCTAAGAAGGATTCTCTAAGTCAAAAAATTATTCGAGTCTTATTTTCTAGCCATGAAAATTCAGTCTCAGAGATTCTCATCTGACTTCTCCTGGTACATGACATTAACAATTCTTGTACTTCCTTGGTGGGTTTTCTCTTTTGTCTCTTATTCAGCTGTCATCAGCTGGATTATGCTGGAACTTAACCCTAGATATCAGCCTAGAAGCCAGGAAAAGAGGTGGGGGTAGCTTCTGAGGGAGGCACTATTTGCCTTGTGGAGGAGAGGCTTCTAAGGCAATTTCCAGCACAGGGGAATTTCCAGCCATTATTAGAGAAGGATGGGCCACCTCTTGCAAGCTTTGAAGTTTCAGGGTACTCCAGGTATTGAAATTCAGGTATTTCCATCCCATGTTTCAAGATTCCAGGTCTCCCCAACCAGAGTACTGACTTTAGTACACCAGACCTGTCTAGGCTGAGCATCCAAACATATTCTATCAGACTTACAGTCTATTGTTCAGCTGTGTCTGCTCTTCCACTGTAGAAGATAATGGTCTGTTTTAAGCTACCCTAGAGTCCTTCAGGCACTCACACCTAACCCTTGGCTGATTGTTAATTGCCCTCAATTTCTCATTTTCTTTCTGCAGGGAACTAATTCAGCTTAGCTGTAATCAGCTAACTCTACTATATGTAAACACTTCCCCACCATAGCTCAAATACCTGAATCACCACACCTGAAGGACATTCCCCTCCATGAGATGTTTTCCTAGGTCACTATTGGTGAAATCTTTAGCAATTAGTCACCACAAGGACTATTCACATGCCACCTGCCTACCAACTAGGATGACATTCTCTTTGTTCCTGGTAGTGAGTGGGCCAGTTAAAAATCTTCATCTTACTACTTGTTTTCTCAGACCATGCTCAGTGCCACTTGTGTTAGGTTGGGCCTACCAAGAAGCAGAGATGCTTCTTGGTAGGCCCAACCTAAGACAACATTGCTTAGACAACATTGCTTAGACAACATTGGACATGCTAAGACAACATTGGACATGCAAGACACTTTTTGGAAGAGACAGCAGGAGAAGGCGGGGAGAGCTTTAAGACCATAGACAGGTCTGACACCTATGGAAGGAGAGAGGGAAGGAGGGAGAATTGGGTAAGAAAAGTGTCAGACTGCAATGCATTTCCAAGAAAGATTCAGACAGGCCCTGAAACAAGTCCCACATCTTACCCAAATGGGCCTGCCGTAGTGCTCCAGTGGTGCTGTCATTTCTGGGAGAGTCTTTGTCTCCACATTTATCAAGAGGGGCAGCAGCTGGGTCCATCAGTCAATTATGCTGCTTGCAGCTGGTGATTTGAGCAGCATATTTTATGGCCCCTACATTAAGTAATTAGGGAGACTTCTTATATTTAATATGTATCAAAATAAATGACAGCTATAATTATTATCACTCATTTAATTTCTCTATAATAACTCAATTCTCTGGTGTGTCAAACAGGAGTAACTTAGCATCTATTGAATCTAATTTATGAGAGTTTTTGAGGCTCAAATATAACACTTCATTTAAGAGAGCACTGAGACATTTAAAAATTATAAAAAAGAGTACTAGTGAAAAGTCTATATAACTAAGAACAGCTCATAAATTTTCCCTTTTCTTTAGGGAAACAAGATTGAGATTGGGTGAGGAGATACTAAGTACCTCAAGCAAAGGAACCAGAATAAATATTTAGGTGTCAGTTTAAGTAAGAGGGTTGAGTATTTGCTGACCAAATAAAAATTGTTGATTCTAAAAATTAGAATCAACAATATATATTCATAATTGATTCTAAAAATTAGAATCACCAATATATATTCATATGTAGCAATCTGAAAACATGTCATAAGGCAATGCTTTTGAAATTATTCCACCAAAGTGGTTACCAAAATATCCCTTTGGTACTTTGGAAAAGAAAAAAAAATCATATATCCAAAGAGAGATTGATTTGAAAAAACTTTCACTCAACATATTTAATGGCTAAGTGCTATGGGCAAGGAATGTATACATGTTTAGTTGGAACAACCTAATGCCCAATTGTAAGATTCTCTTCTAATTTTTTTGACTAAGTTTTATTACAAAGGCAATATCAAAAAACGTAGATAATCACAAGGATAACATAATGAATTTACATAATCCCATCTACCCTGAGAAAATTCAGCTAATACTACTAAGATCTTTTTCTATGCTTATATATTTGTATGTATGTATATGTGTGTGCTATATTTTATTTAAAAATTGGATTATCCTATACATATATTTTAAAACCTACCATAATTTAAGTAATCCACTAATTGTTGGACATATGGGGTATTCCATCTTATTCTCTATTGTTACATACTTGGCCTTTGCCTCTACTTTTCCTAATAAAAATGGCAGAGCAGAAATAATTAGTCAAATAAACCAGAATATTTTTTAAGTATAAAAAACTTTTTGGTTCATTTTTTCATCAGAAAATTGCTTAAGCATTTAATCAGACATACAATTGATTTCCAAGAAGAGTTTTGTGGCTTATATTCCCAAAACATCCTTGTCCTAGCCAGCGTGTGGGACAATCTTTTATTTTAGAGTGTATATATTTTATGAAAACTTGTATTTCAGTATATATGTACCAAGTCTTGAAGCAAACTTTATTTTTCACTGTGTGTCACTGTCAATGAGGTCTGAAAAACACTTCTTTTTTTATCATTATACTTTAAGTTATGGGGTACATGTGCAGAACATGCAGGTTTGTTACATAGGTATACATGTGCCGTGGTGGTTTGCTGTACCCATCAACCTGTCATCTACATTAGGTATTTCTCCTAATACTATCCCTCCCCTAGCCACCCACCCCCCAACAGGCCCTGGTGTGTGATATTCCCCTACCTGTGTCCATGTGTTCTCATTGTTTAACTCCCACTTATGAGTGAGAACATGTGGTATTTGGTTTTCTGTTCTTGTGTTAGTTTGCTGAGAATGATGGTTTCCAGCTTCATCCATGTGCCTGCAAAGCACATGAACTCATCCTTTTTTATGGCTGGAAAGTATTCCATGGTGTATATATGCCACATTTTCTTAATCCAGTCTATCATTGATGGGCATTTGGGTTGGTTCCAAGTATTTGCTATTGTGAACAGTGCTGCAATAAACATATGTGTGCATGAGTCTTTATAGCAGAATGATTTATAATCCTTTGGGTATATACCCAGTAATGGGATCACTGGATCAAATGGTATTTCTAGTTCTAGATCCTTGAGAAACCGCCACACTGTCTTCCACAATGGTTGAACTAATTTACACTCCCACCAACAGTGTAAAAGCTCCTATTTCTCCACATCCTCTACAGCATCTGTTTCCTGACTTTTTAATGATTGCCATTCTAACTGGCATGAGATGATATCTTAATGTGGTTTTGATTTGCATTTCTCTAATGACCAATGATGACGAGCTTTTTTCATATGTTTGTTGGCCAAATAAATGTCTTCTTTTGAGAAGTATTATCTGTTTATATACATCACCCACTTTTTGATGGGGTTGTTTTTTCTTATAAATTTGTTTAAGTTCTTTGTAGATTCTGGATATTAGTCCTTTGTCAGATGGATAGATTGCAAAACTTTTCTCCCATTCTGTAGGTTGCTTATTCTCTCTGATGATAGTTTGTTTATTTATTTATTTATTTATTTATTTATTTATTTATTTTTCTGAGACAGAGTCTTGCTCTGTCACCCAGGCTGGAGTGCAGTGGCGTGAGCTCGGCTCACTGCAAGCTCCGCCTCCCAGGTTCATGCCATTCTCCTCCCTCAGCCTCCTGAGTAGCTGGGACTACAGGTGCCCACCATCACGCCCAGCTAATTTTTTCTATTTTTAGTAGAGATGGGGTTTCATCGTGTTAGCCAGGATGGTCTTGATCTCCTGACCTCGTGATCCGCCCACCTCAGCCTCCCAAAGTGGTGGGATTACAGGCGTGAGCCACAGAGCCCGGCAATAGTTTCTTCTGCTGTGCAGAAGCTCTTTAGTTTAATTAGATCCCATTTGTCCATTTTGGCTTTTGTTGCCATTGCTTTTGGTGTTTTAGTCATGAAGTCTTTACCCATGCCTGTGTCCTGAATGGCATTACCTAGGTTTTCTTCTAAGGTTTTTATTGTTTTAGGTCTTATGTTTAAGTCTTTGATCCATCTTGAGTTGATTTTTATATAAGGTGTAACGAAGGAATCCAGTTTCAGCTTTCTACATATGTCTAGCCAGTTTTCCCAACACCATTTATTAAATAGGGAATCCTTTACCCGTTGCTTGTTTGTGTCAAGATTTGTCAAGGATCAGATGGTTGTAGATGTGTGGTGTTATTTCTGAGGACTCTGTTCTGTTCTGTTCTGTTCTATTGGTCTACATATCTGTTTTGGTACCAGTACCACGCTGTTTTGGTTACTGTAGCCTTTGTAGTATAGTTTGAAGTCAGGTAGTGTGATGCCTCCAGCTTTGTTCTTTTTGCTTAGGATTGTCTTGGCTATGCGGGCCCTTTTTTGGTTCCATATGAAATTTAAAGTAGTTTTTTCCAATTCTGTGAAGAAAGTCAATGGTAGCTTGATGGGGATAGTATTGAATCTATAAATTACTTTGGGCAGTGTGGTCATTTTCATGATATTGATTCTTCCTATCCATGAGCATGGAATGCTTTTCCATTTGTTTGTGTCCTCTCTTATTTCCTTAAGCAGTGGTTTGTAGTTCTCCTTGAAGAGGTGCTTCACATCCCTTGTAAGTTGGATTCCTAGGTATTTTATTCTCTTTGTAGCAATTGTGAATGGGAAATCACTCATGGTTTGGCTCTCTGTTATTGGTGTATAGGAATGCTTGTGATTTTTGCACATTGATTTCGTATCTTGAGACTTTGCTGAAGTTGCTTATCAGCTTAAGGAGATTTGGGGCTGAGATGATGGGGTTTTCTAAATATACAGTTATGTCATCTGCAAACAGAGACAATTTGACTTCCTCTTTTCCTAACTGAACACCCTTAATTTCTTTCTCTTGCCTGATTGCCCTGGCCAGAACTTCCAATACTCTGTTGAATAGAAGTGGGGAGCAGGGCATCCTTGTCTTGTGCCAGTTTTCAAAGGGAATGCTTCCAGTTTTTGCCCATTCAGTATGATACTGGCTGTGGGTTTGTCATAAATAGCTCTTATTATTTTGAGATACGTTCCATCAATACCTAGTTTATTGAGAGTTTTTAGCATGAAGTGGTGTTGAATTTTCTTGAAGGCCTTTTCTGCACCTATTGAGATAATCATGTGGTTTTTGTCATTGGTTCTGTTTATGTCATGGATTACATTTATTCATTTGCATATGTTGAACCAACCTTGCATCCCAGGGATGAAGCTGACTTGATCGTGGTGGATAAGCTTTTTGTTGTGCTGATGGATTCAGCTTGCCAGTATTTTATTGAAGATTTTCGCATCGATGTTCATCAGGGATACTGGCATAAAATGTTCTTTTTTGTTGTGTCTCTGCCAGGTTTTGGTACCAGGATGATGCTGGCCTCAAAAAAATGAGTTAGGGAGGAGTCCTTCTGTTTCTATTGTTTGGAATAGTTTCAGAAGGAATGGTACCAGCTCCCCTTTGTACCTCTGGTAGAATTCGGCTGTGAATCTGTCTGGTCCTGGACTTTTTTTGGTTGGTAGGCTATTAATTACTACCTCAATTTCAGAACTTGTCATTGGTCTATTGAGGGATTCAACTTCTTCCTGGTTTAGTCTTGGGAGGGTGTATGTGTCCAGGAATTTATCCATTTCTTCTAGATTTTCAGTTTTTTTTTTTTTTTTTTTTTTTTTTTGCTTAGAGGTGTTTATAGTATTCTCTGATGGTAGTTTTTATTTCTGTGGGATCAGTGGTGATATTCCCTTTATCATTTTTTTATTGCATCCATTTGATTCTTCTCTTTTTTCTTCTTTATTAATCTGGCTAGTGGTCTATCTACTTTGTTGATCTTTTCAAAAAAACACCTCCTGTAGTCATTGATTTTTTTTGAAGGGTTTTCATGTCTCTATCTCCTTCAGTTCTGCTCTGATCTTAGTTATTTCTTGTCTTCTGCTCGCTTTTGAGTTTGTTTGCTCTTGCTTCTCTAGTTCTTTTAATTGTGATGTTAGGGTGTCGATTTTAGATCTTTCCTGCTTTCTCTTGTTAGCATTTAGTGCTATAAATTTCCTTCTACATACTGCTTTAAATGTGTCCCAGAGATTCTGGTACGTTGTATCTTTGTTCTCATTGGTTTCATTGAACATTTTTATTTCTGGCTTCATTTCATTATGTACCCAGTAGTCATTCAGGAGCAGGTTGTTCAGTTTCCATATAGTTGTATGGTTTTGAGTGAGTTTCTTAATCCTGAGTTCTAATTTGATTGCACTGTGTCTGAGAGACTGTTATGATTTCCATTCTTTTGCATTTGCTGAGGAGTGTTTTACTTCCAATTATGTGGTCAATTAGAATAAGTGCAATGTGGTTCTGAGAAGAATGTATATTCTGTTGATTTGGGGTGGAGAGTTCTGTGGATGTCTATTAGGTTCTTTTGGTCCAGAGCTGAGTTCAAGTCCTGGATATCTTTGTTAATTTTCTGTCTCATTGATCTGTCTAATATTGACAGTGGGGTGTTAAAGTCTCCCACTATTATTGTGTGGGAGTCTAAGCCTCTTTGTAGGTCTCTAAGAACTTGCTTTATGAATCTGGGTACTCCTGTATTGTGTGCATTTATATTTAGGATAGTTAGCTCTTCTTGTTGCATTGATCCTTTTACCATTATGTAATGCCCTTGTTTGTCTCTTTCGATCTTTGTTGGTGTAAAGTCTGTTTTATCAGAGACTAGGATTGCAACCCCTGAGTTTTTGTTTTTTTTTTTTTACTTTCAATTTGCTTTGTAAATATTCTTCCATCCCTTTATTTTGAGCCTATGTGTGTCTTTGTACATGAGATGGGTCTCCCAAATACAGCACACCAATGGGTCTTGACTCTTTATCCAATTTGCCAGTCTGTGTCTTTTAATTGTGGCATTTAGCCTATTTACATTTAACGTTAATATTGTTATGTGTGAAATTGTTCCTGTCATTATGATGCTAGCTCATTATTTTGCCCACTAGTTCATGCCGTTTTTTCATAGTGTCAATGGTCTTTACAATTTTTATGTTTTTGCAGTGGCTTGTACCAGTTGTTCCTTTCCATGTTTAGTGCTTCCTTTAGGGGTCTCCCTCTCTCTTCTGTCTTGTAGGGTTTCTGCTGAGAGATCCGCTGTTAGTCTGATGGACTTCCGTTTGTGAGTAACCTGACCTTTCTCTCTGGCTGCCCTTAACATTTTTTCCTTCATTTCAACCTTAGTGAATCTGACGATTATATGTCTTGGGGTTGCTCTTCTTGAGTAGTATCTTTGTGGTTTTCTCTGTATTTCCTGAATTTGAATGTTGGCCTGCCTTGCTAGGTTGGGGAAGTTCTCCTGGATAATATCCTGAAGAGTGTTTTCCAACTTGATTCCATTCTCACCATCACTTTCAGGTACATCAATCAAATGTAGATTTGGTCTTTTCACATAGTCCCATATTTCTTGGAGGCTTTGTTCATTTCTTTTCACTCTTTTTTCTCTAATCTTGTCTTCTCACTTCATTTCCTTGAGTTGATCTTCAATCTCTGATATCCTTTCTTCCACTTGGTCGATTCAGCTATTGATACTTATGTATGCTTCATGAAGTTCTTATGTTGTGTTTTTCAGCTCCATCAGGTCATGCATGTTTTCCCTAAACTGGTTATTCTAGTTAGCAATTCCTCTAACCTTTTTTCAAGGTTCTTAGCTTCCTTGCATTCGGATAGAACATGCTCCTTTATCTCGGAGGAGTTTATTACCCATCTTCTGAAGCCTACTTCTGTTAGTTCATCAAACTCATTCTCCATCCAGTTCTCTTGCTGGCGAGGAGCTGTGATCCTTTGGAGAAGAAGAGGCATTCTGGTTTTTGGAATTTTCAGCCTTTTTGTGCTGGTTTCTCCCCATCTTTGTGAATATATCTACCTTTGGCCTTTGATGTTGGTGACCTTTGGATAGGGTCTCTGAGTGGACGTCCTTTTTGTTGATGTTGATACTATTCCTTTCTGTTTGTTAGTTTTCCTTCTAACAGTCAGGCCCCTCTGCTGCAGGTCTGCTGGAGTTTGCTGGAGGTCCACGCCAGACCGTTTGCCCGGATATCACCAGCGGAAACTACAGAACAGCAAAGATTGTTGCCCATCCTTTCCTCTGGAAGTTTCGTCCCAGAGGGTCACCCACCGGATGCCAGCCGGAGCTCTCCTGTATGAGGTGTCTGTGAACCCCTGATGGGAGGTGTCTCCCTGTCAGGAGGCACAGGGGTCAGGGACCCACTCGAGGAGGCATTCTGTCCCTTATCAGAGCTCGAATGCTGCACTGGGAGATCTGCTGCTGTATTCAGAGATGTCAGGCTGGGATGTTCATGTCTGCTGAAACTGCGCCCATATCCACCCCTTCCCCCAGGTGCTCTGTCCCATGGAGGTTTTATCTATAAGTCCCTGACTGGGGCTGCTGCCTTTTTTCAGATATGCCCTGCCCAGAGAGGAGGAGTCTAGAGAGGCAGTCTGGCCACAGCGGCCTTGCTGAGCTGCGGTGGGCTCCTCCCAGTTTGAACTTCCAGGCAGCTTTGTTTACACTGAGGGGAAAACCACCTACTCAAGCCTTGGCAATAGCAGATGCCCTTCCCCCCACCAAGTTCAAACATCCCAGATCAAGCTCACACTGCTGTTCTGGCCATGAGAATTTCAAGCCAGTGGATCTTAGCTTGCTGGACTCCATGGGGGTGGTGCCCGCTGAGCCAGACCACTTGGCTCCCTGGCTTCAGCCCCCTTTCCAGGGGAGTGAATGGTTCTGTCTCACTGGCGCCAGGTGCCACTGGGGTATGAAAAAAAAAAAAAGTCCTGCAGCTAGTTCAGTGTCTGCCTGAATGGCTGCAGAGTTTTGTGGTTGAAACCCACCCTGGGTGGTGTAGGCACCAGAGGGAATCTCCTGGTCTACCGGTTGTGAAGACCCTGGGAAAAGTGCAGTCTCTGGGCCAGAGTGCACCATTCCTCCCAGTACAGTCTCTCACAGCTTCCCTTGACTAGGGGAGGGAAGTCCCTTGACCCCTTGCGTTTCCCATGTGAGATGACACCCCACCCTGCTTCGGCTCACCTTCCATGGGCTGCACCTACTGTCCAATCAGTCTTAATGACATGAACCGGTTACCTCAGTTGGAAATGCAGAAATCACCTGCCTTCTGCGTTGATCTTGCTGGGAGCTGCAGACTGGAGCTGTCGCTATTCATCCATCTTGCCAGCCTCCAAAAACTTTTAATAATTGGAGAAACTGGCTTTCGAAATGCTTGTATTAATCTGTTCTCACACTGCTATAAAGAACTACCTGAGACTGGGTAATTTATAAAGAAAGATGTTTAGTTGACTCACAGTTTGGCAAGCTGTAAAGGAAGCATGGCTGGGAAGCCTCAGGAAAATTACAGTCATGGCAGAAAGTGAAGAGGAAGCAAGCACATCTTACAATGGTGGAGCAGGAGAGAAAGAGCTAGAGTGCAAAGGGGGAAGTGCTACTACAAACTTTCAAGCACCAGATCTCATGAGAACTTACTCACTATCAGAAGAATGGCAAGGGGAAAATCTGCCCCCATGATTTAATCACCTCCTATCAGGTCCCTCCCAACAATAGGAATTACAGTGCAAGATGAGATTTGTGTGGGGACACAGAGCCAAGCCATATGAATGCTTAAAGAGACAGTTGTAAAATCACGCTGTGTTGCATCTTACCAGATTTCTGAACACCAGTGATTGAGGAATATTGACTGTTAACCAAGCATTGTCATACTATGAATGCTCCCATTTTTCTTTATAAGTTTTGAAACATATGTTCATAGGTAAATAAGTTTGATGTTTGCATTTTTTTGAACTTTATATAAATGATTTTGCATGTACATATTCTTCAAAACTTTTTTTTCATCAATATTATATTTGTGAGATTCTATTGTGTTGATTTGTGTAGCTGCAGTTCATTTGCTTTCATTGCTGTCCAGAATCACATTGCTGGATGACATTTTCATGGTCTACAGGTTTTTGTTTACAAACTATGCTGTTAGGAACAATCTTCTACAAGTTTTCAGACACATATTTATGATACTTTCTTAGTCTCCTCTAGCTGCTATAACAAAATACCTTAGACTGGGTAATATATAAACAACGGAAATGTATTGCTGACAGTTCTGGAGGCTGGAAAGTCCAAAATCAAGGCACCAGCAGATTCAGTGTCTGGTGAGGGCTCTCTGATTCATAGATGGTGTCTTCTATGTGTCCTCACATGGTGGAAGGGCAGTTCTCAAACCTCTTACATAAGAGCACTAACACCATTCATGAAGGTGGAGCCCTCGTGACCTAATCACTTCCCAAATGCTGTACGCTTAATACTATCACATTGGGGATTATGTTTCAACATATGAATTTGGGGGAAACACAGCAGATATATTGTCAAAAGTGAAATTATTGGTTATAAGATATACACATCTTTCCCTTTATTAGAGTTCCAAGTTGTTTTCCAAAATACTTGTGCCAATTTATACTCCTACCCACAGAGTATAACTGTTTCCTTTGTTCCATTCTCTAGACAATACTCAATATTCTCAGACTTTTTTTTTAACAATCTGTTGGTATAAAATAATAACTAATTGTGGTATTAATTTGAATTGTCCTGAGGAATTTGGTCTCAGCATTTTTTCATACTTTTATTAGACATTTATGTTTTATTTTCTTGAAATAACTGTTCATATCTTTTGACATTTTATTAATTTGTATTGTTCTTACCAGTTTGTATGAGTTTATTATATTTCTGGACAATAATCTCTTGTCAGTTATATGTTACAAATATTTTCTCCCAGTTTGTGGCCTGCCTCTTTACTTTTGTGGTGTATTTTGAAGAACAGAAGTTTAATTTTACTTTAGTCAAATTTATCTATCATTTTCTTTATGTGCTGTGCTTTTTATATCTTGTTTGAAAAAAATTCCCCTAACTCAAAAGTCATAAAGTAATCTCATGTATTGTCTTGGAAAATTTAAAGTTTTACTTTTCACTTCGAAGTATTTTATTCAGCAGAAGCTGGGTTTTACATATAGTGTGAAATAGACACCTTTTAAAAAAAATATACGTATCTAAATAAGCTAGGACTATTGATTAAATAGTCTACATATTTCTTCAATGCCACTACTGCATTATATCAAGTTTCCATATATTTGTGTGTCTGTTTATGAGATGTATGCTATGTTCCAATGACTATTTGTCTACTACCACTTATCCAAGTCCATGTTGTCTTAATTGCATTACTTTTACAATATATCTGGAAATCTAACAGGGTAGTACCACCCCATATTTTGTTCTTTCTTTTCAAAGTCTTCTGTAGTAGTCTGCCTATTTCTCTTCCATATAAAATGATTACACTTGGAATGATTTCATTTTAAAATCAGCTTTTCATGTTCAGTGAAAATCCCTGTTGGTTTTCATGATGGGAAATACACTGAACATAGAGATCAGTGTAAGAACCACTGACATTGCTATTATATTGAGTCTCTATCTATAATGCTTTTTCAATGGTTTATGCTGTCTTTTATGTCTTCCTATAAAGTTTTAAAAGTTTCTCCAAAACGTTCTTGCACATTTTTTGTTCTATTTGTTCCTGGATACTTTATATTTTTGATGCATTATAAATCCGTCTTTTAAAATTGTATCTTCTAATTATTTGTAACATATATAGAAATAATAAAGTTGGCTTTTAATGTGAATTTTGAACTCCAATAACCCTTGTACATTTTCATATTAGTTCTAATAGGTAATTAAACTTTTTGTGTATTTTATGACAAATTTATGATATTTTATTTCTATATTTTCAAAGTTTATACTTTTATTTATCTACCTTGACTTAATGCTGATAAGGGATTTCAGTACATTGTTGGAAACAGGTGGTAATAGCAGATATCATTTTCTCATTCTATGTTTTAAAGCACAGTCTTTTAAACTTTCACCATTTAGAATGATGTTTGTGGTCGATGTTTCCAGCTACATTTAAATCATTTTAGGAAGATTCTTTCTAATCCTATGTGCACAGTTGTTTAGAAATACTAGTTTTCTGGTGAACTAAACCTTTTGTGTTTATATACCATTCCTTTACATTCTAGTAATGTTTTTGTCTCAAAGTTTATTTTGTCTGATATTAATATAACAGCTTTCTCTTGGTTAGAAGTTGCCCAGTATATATTTTTCTTCTTTTCTCTTTCAACTTTTCTGCATTCATATTTTATTTGTGTTTCTTTTTAATAACATAGAAATTTGAAAACTCTAATAACTTTTATATTTTAAGAGGTTAGTTCACTTTTACTAATGATTACTGATATATTTCAGTTTATTTCCCTAATTTTATTCTTATTCATCCATTTTTTTTTTCTCTTCCTGCCATATTTTGGATTGACTGATTTTTTTGCTTATGACTTTTTTTTTTGTTTTCAAAATTGTGTACTCTATTTCTATACTTTTTGTGGTTATCTTTGAATTTTAGCAAGCATATTTAACTAAATCTAAGGTTATAATAACTTTTTCCTCCTCCAAACAATTCAAGATTTTAAAACTCATTAACTCTGCTTATCCCTCCCTAGGCTTACATCCTTCTGTTGACTATTATTTTAGCTTTATTTAATAGTGTTTTTTAAATCCCATATATTATACATTAGGATCATAATTTCAAATAATCAGCCTTTGTTTAGCTTTACTCACAAATTTACAGTTATGATTGCTTACCTTCCCTTCACACATCTCAGTCCTTTCTGCAGTACATTGTTGAGGAGTTCCTTTACTATCTACTGTTAGTCAGTATTTTAAGCTATTGTCTGAAAAATATTTTTCACCCCTATTCTCCAATAGTAGTTTACCTTGATATCCAATTCCAGGTTGATAGATTTTTTCACAGCATTTAAAAAACAGTATGCCATTATTGCCTTCTGGTTTCTATTGTTGCTGCTTTCAAGTCAGCTGTTAGTCTAATTGTAATTCCTGAGTAAATAACTCGCCTTTTCTCTCTGGCTTTTTAAAAAGATCTTCCCTTTGTTTTAATGTTCTGCACATTCACTATGGTGTTCATAAGTGCCTATTTATTTTTTATCCTGTTAAGAATTCAGTGTACCTCCTGAATCTCAGAATTTATGTGTTCTATCAGTTACAGAACAAAATTCTTTTTTTTTTTGAGACATAGTCTCACTCTGTTGCCCAGGCTGGACTGCAGTGGTACAATCTTGGCTCATTGGAACCTCCACCTCCTGAGTTCAAGCGATTCTTGTGCCTCAGCCTCCCCAGTAGCTGGGATTACAGGCATGTGCCACCATGCCTGGCTAATTTTTGAATTTTTTATTTTTTTAGTAGACACGGTGTTTCACCATGTTGGCCAGACTGGTCTTGAACTCCTGGCCTAAAGTGATCCACCCACCTTGGACTCCCAAAGTGCTGGGATTACAGGCATGAGCCACTGTGCCCAGCCATTACAGAACAAAATTCTTGCTGTTCTTTCCTATTCTCTCCATTATCGCCTTTTAGAAGATCTATATTATAGATCTTCTAATTCTGTCTTCTATGTCTCTTTACCCGATTTAAAACCTTACATTTCTTGCTCTTTCTGTGCTTCATTCTGGATTTCCTTGTATATGAATATTTTTTCTAATTCTTGATTAATTCAAATTCTTTTATTATTAGGTTTTTTTTTTTCAGAGATGACGTCTCACTATGTTGCTCAGATTGGTCTCAAATTCCTGGGCTTAAGCAATCTTCTCACCTTAGCCTCCTGAGTAGCTAAGACTATAGGCACAAGTCACCACTTCCTGTTTCTCTAATTCTAATTAACGAATTATTGTTTCACTTGTGCTGAACCTGCTCTTTAACCCACTCATTGAGTTTTTAATGTTAGCTATTCTTCTTTTCATTGATGAATTTTCATTTAGTTGTTGTTTAAATCTATCTGGCTTTTTAAAATCTTTTATCCTGTTCCTTTCTCATGTTCCAATTCTAACTCTTATTTCCTTACAAATTTAAAGCATTATTTTATATTCTGTATCCACTATTAAATTAAGTTTGGCCTAAGACTGCCTCCTTACGTATTTTAAATTTGGCCTACAGGTTTCTGCATACATAATAAACTGTAACAAAACGTGATGTGTAAGCAGAATGTAACCTACTCTTGTAACAAGTATTGGAGTATCGGCCAATCACAGTAGCTAAAATTTAGTCAACCATAGGCAGCCAACTGTTCAAATTATATGAGGTAAAATTATGTAAGGTTCATATAAGGTAAACACCTAGCTGTAACCAATCCAGCTGTTTCTGTACCTTACTTCTGTCTTCTGTATGCAACTTTTTTTTTCCTCTCCATAAATGTGATCCAACCATGTGGCAGCCCTGGAGTTTATCTGAACCTGTTCTGGTTCTGGGGGCTGCCTGATTCATAAATTGTTCTTTGCTTATTTAAACTCTGTTTAATTTGTCGAATGTTTTTCTCTTAACATCAGTAATTTCATTTTTGGAAATTTTGGTTGTCAAATTACGCTGTTTGTTATTTGTGTTTACATGATGCCCGAATTCCTCATGTGTTTTGTAATTTTGGGCTGTAGGATTATGTTCAGCAGGGCTTTTTTTTTTTCTTTTTTTTTTTTGAGACAGAGTCTCACTCTGTCACCCAGGCTGGAGTGCAGTGGCACAATCTCAGCTCACTGCAACCTCTGCCTCCCGAGTTCACGCCATTCTCCTGCCTCAGCCTCCCAAGTAGCTGAGACTACAGGTGCCTGCCACAACACCCGGCTAATTTTTTGTGTTTTTAGTAGAGACAGGGTTTCACTGTGTTAGCCAGGATGGTCTCGATCTCCTGACCTCATGATCCGACTGCCTCGGCCTCCCAAAATGCTGGGATTACAGGTGTGAGCCACCACGCCCGGCCCAGCAGGGCTTTTTCTATAGGAATCTTGTGAGACAAGGATTAAGGTTCATTTTTTTTTTGTAAATTCTCTAGAGATAATTTATTTCTCTCTTCTTGCTTCTCTCAAGCAATCAGGGATTTTACCAACCTAAGACAAGTTCTTGTTATTGGATTTTACTGGACTAGTGTTTTCCTGATGTGGGTTTTACTTAGGAAACATAACTTTTAGTCTCAAACTCATGTGTGGGCGGACATCTCTTCATAAATTTTCAGGGGAGCTTAGACAGAGATAGACAAGTGTTCTGCCTTGTCCCATGACTGGAAGGTAGATTTAGTTTATAGTACACCCATTCACTAAGGGCCAGTCTGTGACTAAGGTATGTTCCTTACTTGCTTCACCCTAGTCCTGGCCTGACTAAGGGTATAGCTCTTTGAATGTTCCAATTTTACAAAGGGATCTTGGCTTAAATTCCTCGCCTGGCACAGGCCAAGGCTCTTACTCCTGACTCCATTCAGACGCTAAAACCCAATCATCATGGTTATAAAGACTGACAAATTTCTCCATGGCAACAGTAGTGCCAGAGACAAATTACCTCTCTAATATTTAGCTCAGTTTTCAATTTTTAATGCCTAGATTTTCTCTATTTTATGTAGGCTCAGCTATACATTTTTAAGATATAGTTTTATTTTTCCATTTTAAGGATATCTACTATGCCATATTCTTGGAAACCAAAATTCCCTTAAGAAAATCTTTCCCAGTAGTCTCCCTGCAGAATTTCCTCTCACGTGTCATTGGCCACTTGCTTGCATAAATCAATCAATGGCAAGAAAAGTGTGGTTTCCAAAATTTAATTAAAGACTAGTCAGGATTTACCTCAGGGACACATAGGAGAGTGATGGACAATGAAACAAAATTGGGGAATGGGGGAATAGCTTTTGGGGAGACAAAAACAGCATGTCTGCAATATGGATAATTTAGGGGAGACTGGGCAGATTAGTCTGACTAGAACCTTGTGTTTGAATTAAAAGGCAGCAGAACATAAGACTGAAAAGGTATTTGAGGCATCAAGGTGTGGGAGTACCACAAAAGCCTAGGTAATTAGTTAATATTTTATCCTACATGTACAGTTGTGATATTGAGGATTTCTGAACCAGAAAATGACAATAAAAATGTGTGTACTATTTTGTAAAAAGTGTTGAGAATGAATTAAAGAGGGAAGAGACTAGAGGCAGTAATTATAATTTAGGGAGTTTTGCAGTAACTTAGGCATGAAATGATAATGAACTAAACCATGTTAAATTACAATAGAAATTCAAAGGAAGGGAGACAAATTATGAGAGAAGAATAAATAGAATTTGGTGATTCAGTTGGATATAGGATAAGTTACGGGAGAAAAAGGCAAGGATTTGGTGCCCTTAAATATATTTGATAGTGTGATAAAGACCAGTTCTCTCATTTGTAAAATTGAGATGATTATATATTTAATACTTATCTTAAAAGAATGTAAAAATTATAGTTTCTGAATGTACTTCAAAAATTATGTGAGACTATATAAATATTAGGGCATCTCGACCATATATAAGGATTTAATTTGGGTACTGCAACAGGAGCTAGTAGGTGTGTCTCTATTCCTTAAGGCTGTTATAGCTCATTGTGTTGGGAACTGGTGGGAGAACGGACATATAAATTTTCCTGTGTTAAAGAAAGGTGTGAAGAGCAAAGGATAACAGTGGTAAGTCAGGAATGGAAAGTAGAGTTGAAGAATGAGGGAATATGAATGGTGAGTGAAGTAAACTCACTTCCAGCCTGAGCAGGTTATGTATCTTTCACCAAACTTAAAGGATATATCTTACAAATAATTGCAGCAAAAAATAAAAGGAGCCCGATTTCTTGGATTACTACTTAATGGAAAACTGTCCAGGAGAACTGACTGATGAGAAATATCAACAGTTGATTTTGGATAAGTAAAAAATAAACTTTTTCCCCTTTGCAGCTTTATCAAGGTAGAATTGACAGAAGCTTATATTTACAGTGTACAATGTGATGTTTTCCTATATGTATTTATTGTTAAATGATTAAATCAAGCTAATTTGCATATCCAACACCTCACTTTTTTTTTTTTTTTTTTGTGGTGAGAACTTTAAGATCTAATCTCTTTGCAATGTTTCAGTATACATTATTGCTAACTATAGACACTATGATGTACAGTATATCACTAGGACTTACTCATCTCGTGTAACTGGAACTTTGTACTCTTTGACTAATACCTCTCTGTTTTCCCCTCCCCCAAATCCCTAGCAACTATTCTATCTCTGCTTCTTTGAGTTTGACTCCTTTAGATTTCCCATATAAGTGGTATCATGTTGTCCTTCTGTGACTGTCTTATTTCACTTAGCGTAATGTCCCCCAGCTTCCTTAATGTTGTCCCATATTGCAGGACTTCCTCCTTATGGCTGAGTAGTACTCCATCATACGTATATACCACATTTTCTTTATCCATTCATCTGTTGAACATTGTGGTTGCTTCTGTGTCTTGGTTGTTCTGAATAATGCTGCAATAAATATGGGTATCTCTTCAAGATCCTGATTTCAATTCCTTTGGATAAATAACCGGAAGTGGGATTGCTGGATCATACTGTAGTTCTATTATTAATTTTTTGAGAAGTCTTCATATTGTTTCTCATAGTGGCTGTACCAATTCACGTTCTCACTGACAGTGTATGTTAGGGTTCCCTTTCCTCCATATCGTTGCCAACACTTGTTATTTTCATTTTATTATTATTTTTGGATAACCATCCTAATAGATATAATATCTCATTATAGTTTTGATTTACATTCCCAATTATTAATGTTGAACACTTTTAGCTATATTTACAAAATAGAATCCTATACATGATGAAAAGGATGTGCTAAAGCTACATGAATTAACATAGGTGCATCTCACAAAGTTAACTGAAAAATCAAGTTTTATAAGGTTGTATAGCTGTATGAAATCATTTATGTAAAGCTGAACAACATAAAAAGCAATACTAATTGTTGAGGGATACTATATTGTTGAGCAATACTATATTGTTGAGGAGCAATACTACATTGTTGAGGGATATACATGTAGTGAAAGGGATGTATGGTATCTTAGTCTGTTTCTGCTGCAACAAAATATTTGATACTGGGTAATTTATAAATAACAGGAATTTATTTATCACAGTTCTGGAGGCTGGTAAGTCCAAGATCAAGGTGCCAGCAGATTCAACGCCTGGTGCAGGCTGCTGTTTCCAAGATGGTGCCTCTTGCTGCACCCTCACATGGGTGCAAAAGGGGGACAAAAAGGAATGAACAAAAACAGGGACAAAAAGGAATGAACACTGTGTCTTCACAAGGCAGAAGGCAGGGAAGGGTAAAAGAACCTAGCTACTTCCCTCCAGTCTTTTTATAAGGACATTAGTCCCATTCATGAAGGTAGAGTGCTTATGACCTAGTCACCTCCCAGAGGCTCCACCTTCTAATACCATCACATTATTGATTAGGTTTCAACACACAAATTTTGGAGGACCATATATACTAAAGCCATAGCACACCAGAAATGATAAATTCAGAATGTGGGGAACAGATATATGCTTGGAGTGGTATGCACAGGGAGTTAAAACTGTGTTTCTAACGTTTTCAACTGGGTAACAGGAATATGGGTATTGGTTATACTCTCTTCATATTTGTATGTGTGTTTGCATATCCATAATAAAATTTAAGAGGCACAAGAAAACTCATCCTTCCTCTTTCCCTGGTGTGACAGTCCATCTGTATTGCTATAAAGGACTACCTAAGGCTGGATAATGTATAAAGAAAAGAGGCTTATTTTGGCTCACAGTTCTGCAGGGTGTACAAGAAACACAGTGCCAGCATCTTCTCCTGATGAGGCTTCAGGAAGCTTCCAATCATGGTAGAGGGCAAAGTGTGAACCAGTGGGAGCCAGCATTTCACATGGTGAGAGAGCAAGAGCGAGGAGAGGAGAGGAGAGAGAAAGCACACGAGAGGGAAAGGAAGGAGGTGCCAGGCTCTCTTAAACAACCAGATCTTGTGTGAACTCATAGTGAGAACTCGCTCATTGCTTTGAGGACAACTTGAAACCATTCATGAGGAATCTGTCCCCAAGACCCAGACACCTCCCATTAGGCCCATCTCCAACACTGGAGGTCACATTTCAACATGAGATTTGGAGGGGACAAAACATCCAAACTATATCAACTGAACATTGCCATGTCTGGATATGATGCCTGAAACTGCAGCAAGCCAGGCTGTCATTCTAAGGCAAGCAATAAGAGTATCAGGTGGGCTCACTCAGAATGCCAGGGCGAAAGACAAAGAACTTAGGCCCTTGGGGCTGCTACAAAGCCATCGAGTCAGGCTACCCTGCAGCACTTAGCTCTGGACTTCTTGTTTTGTGACATGATCAATGTTCTCATTTTATGCAAAGAGAGTTGCCATTTGCTGTCACTTGTAACCAAAAGCATCCTAATAGCCTCCACAAAACCTCTCTTCTTCAAATCTTTTTCTTGCCAAAAATAAGGTGTTAATTCATAGCTCTTAGCAAAATTATAAACATTCTTTAATACTCAGTTCAAATTCTTCTTCTGTCATACAACTTTTTCTCACCAAGAAACTTATAAAGATATATCCCTATTCTGAATACCTTTATCACTTACTGTCTATAACTATTTAGGGCTACTCAAGGAGTAGGTTATTTATATTCTTACAGTCAATATGCTTTGGAAACATGATCTCTGGAATCTTAACATATAATTTTAGCTCACTGTACAAAGCTTTTAATTAATGGAAAAACCTGTTTGATTATGTAGGTATATAGCAAGCTTTTGTCATTTATTAAAAAAAAAAAAGTCATCATTCAAACAACCTAAGCCTCATCTCATTAAGGATTGATGGTGAAACAGGCAACTATTAAGCAGCTGAAGGCTAACATACAAAAAGGCTAAAAGCACAAAAGTGGTTTCCCAGTTCAGTAGTAACAACAGCTAATATTTATGAGCTCCCACTATGTGCCAGACACCATGACAGATGTTTTATATATACTATGTCATTTAACCTTCACAATAATTCAGCTTTGAGATACTATTCACATTCCACAGAGGAGGAAACAAAGGTTTAGTTTAAATAATCTCAATGTCACAGAATTAGAAAGTGGATAGGTTAAGATTCAATTCACGTCTTCATGCCTTCAAAGACAATGCTCTTTCAACATTCCATGCTACCACTCAAGAACATATTCCTTCAGTGAATTATGGGTGAGTCACTGTCCTTAACAGTGGAATAAGATGATAGGCAGAATATACATGTTTCTATCATAAAACTTAGATCGTATATGAATTACACAATTATGTTACAAATGTACCACTGACCATTTCAGAAATCACAATGTGGGCATAGCACTTATATTTTGCAGCACTCGGTCAGCCATGAAACTTTGCTTTTTCTATTTTTATTGGTCCAACAATGCAATGCAAACAGGTTTAGCTCATAATAATGCTGTCTGAAATGTGCCATCAAAAATATCATCAGATGGAGCAACTGATGTTGATGACATTCTTACAGAATTATACAAAGAAGAAAACTCACATAGCAATAGTACAGTTTAACTGCACAGAAGAATTACATTCCACAGGATTTCAAAGATGCATCAATTTCAATTTTACACCTGTAGAAAACCTAAAGGGGTTGTGCATGCTGTGTTGATCACTGAGGCATATCACTCGTGCCCACCACTGGGAAGATATTAACATGTATCATACTCAGTAGACTAGTCATACACGTCAATGTCATGGATATTTGACCTAAAACTCAGTGTGCCTTTCATTCCAGTCATGGAACAGTGGACATGGTTTTCTCCCTCAGGCAGCAACAAGAGTGCAGAGAACAACGCTCCGATTTGTATGTTGTATTTATGGCCTTAACCAAGATCTGTTACAAATGTGTTGGTATGTGGGAAATCCTACAAAACAGTGGCTGCCCATGCAATTTTAAAAGCACGATGCTAATCCATTTATCTTAATAATGTAAAAATTCTTCCTTTTTTTTTTCTAACGATGTTCCTGGAGATTTCACTGTTATACTAAATATACCTAAGAGTACGTTTCATTTCTTATACTTGCATAGCAAAAGGGCTAGAAGTAATTAGTCTGGATATTTTATGTGACAGTGATTGTGTACATGTAGTTTATAATTGAAATGATTGTTCAGGGTTAACAAGGCTACACTTCACTGTCAACATACACTTACTTCATTTGGAATGTAGCTCATACACTGCACTTACCATTAATTCAATGACTGTTTGGGGGAACTTACTAAATGGATTTCCAAATAAAATCACAGTTATGTTGTTATTTTAGTATATTGTGTCTCATAAACAATAGCCAGAGAACAACTAATGTACTGGCAAAACCCAATACTGCTTCATAACCATAAAATATTAAGGAAAAATACATTTGTATAATTTATTTGCTATGTTACTCATATGTAGGTTTTTGCTGCCATTATTCATTCATCTATTCATTTAAACAAGCATTTTTTAAGCATTTCCTATGAACTTGTGCTACTGGAGATACAGATTATTAAGACAATCTTTATCCTTAAAGACCTCACAGTCTAGCAGTAAAAACTCATAAACATAAAATTATACAATAGGAAAGTGCAAATGTAGAGTCATGCTTTGGATATTATGGGAGCCTTGGGGTGGCATGCCTAGCCAACCTGCAAAGAAGACTGGGGAAAGGAGACAAGGAGCTGAGTAAGCAGTCAGGAAAAGCTCACTAGAGAAGGTGACACATAGGCTGAGGCTTTAAAAACAGGTATAACTTCATCAAAGACATGAGCTGAAGACTGAGGTGGAGATAAGAATAGGGTATTTTTTGTCAGACTAAACAGCATGTGCAAAATATGAATAATAAACCTCCAGCACTTATCAGAGTGCCCTGATACACAGTAAGCCCTCCTTATATATTATTTCCATTAAGAAACCATTGTGTTATAGTTGTAGTCAGAGGAAAGAAATGATAATGATACAGATAATGAACAATGATAGAAGCAAAGGAAAGGACCAACTTGAGACTTTTTGACAAATTAGAGACAATTTGAGACTTTACAGACAAAACTGACAAGACTTGGTGATGGTCTGGATGGAGAGATGTAGAAAAAGTGTAGAATTACTCCAAGATCTCTGAATTTGATGAATGATTGGGCACCCATGCCTTTACAATTGAAAATAAATGGGAAAGTAAGATTTCAAAGGTAATGGTGATTAAGTCTGTTTTGGATACGATGAGTTTGGCATAATTTTAAACATGTATGTCTAGCAGGCAGATGGCTAGATAGATGTGTTGCTCTCAAAAGCTTTGAACCCGATGAAGAATCATTACATGGTAATAGGTTAAAAACATAAGCATGGGTAAAATCACTTGGAGAAGTATTATACAGTGAGAGCAGTGGGCTGAGAATTGCTGAAGAAATCTGAAGAAAATCAACATTTAAGGATGAAGAGGAGAGAAGAAGGGCTCTTTAAAAATTCAAAGAATAATCCTAAAAATAAAAAGCAAATTTTAAGAATATGGGGTCCAAGAAGTCAAGAGAATAGCTTTGAGGGGCAGACAATTGACCACCTTAAAAGTACAAGGAGTGTTAGTTAGGGAAGTACTGTATAAGTGCACTGGATTTAGTAACACTTCAAATTGGCAGTGCAGGTAGAAGCCAGACTACCATTCCATTAGAGAGTGACTGAATGGATGAGGAGATGAAATGGCTAGATTACTTCATATTATATAGCTCATCTATACTCGTCCAAGATAACAAAAACAAAATGGAAAGATGGGCGCCAAATGCAGCAGTGCTCTAGGCATGTAACACTGGTGGAGCAGCATCTTCTGTGAAGTCAGCAGAGATTTGCTGGGCTTGCAAATAGAAATGGTTATAATTCCCAAAAGAATTTTCTAAGACCAGCTCTGTGAAACAAAGTGTGCCACTGGATGTCCGATTAAATGAAACAAAGATTCCCTATAGGCAACCTTAGGGGCATGTAACATTTGCTCTCAATCATAAGAATTGATAGTGAAAATCCACTCTACATGGAGCATGACACGTCATAACACACCATTCGGCTATTTGGAAAACACGAAATACATAATCAGTGTCCAAATGGAAGTGTGTAAAACAGGCAGTAAATGGACAAGAAGTCTGTTGGTAGCTCTGTGGCTCCAGTAATAATTTGTCCACTATCAGCTCAATACATTCATAATTCATTAAAAGATGACATTTAAAGTCAATTAAAGGCAGCATTTCAAGGGCTTAGATCAGATCATTTAATATATGCATCTGTCTTGTTTGTCAGTAAAATAGCTCGCTGTATTTAATAAAATAATTTAATAAGATTTCAGATTTAGTACCTCTTTTCACTTAGTGTTTTAAAGAAATATTTGCAACTATATATGTTCAAATATGCAATACTATGTATAGAAATTTAATAAAAATTTCATGACATTTTTGTCCAGTAATTAGGAATATGTATTTGAGAATAAAAAACTGCTGACTCATTTATCCATTCAAAAATTCATTATTCATTATTCACTATGTACCATAATACTTTCTGCAGAAGTACAAGTTGGGCTTGGAGATAAAAAGATGAAAATGACATGTCCCCTATTATCTTATGATCTGTTGGGAAAACAATGCAAAAAATATAAAAAGTTGAAATGGCACAAATAATTGTGAGAAATCAAAGGAAGGCTTCTAGAGGGCACAGAGGAACATAAAAAAACTTTAAAAATGAACATTTAAATGCTAAGTATTAAAAAGTACTGGGTGGGCTGGTGGAATTTTCTTTCCTTTTGAAAGTCACACTGTAGTGGACTTTTGTGAATTGTGTCCTCAGCACTAATACAGGCCATTTTCAGCAATACGTTTGGGTTGGTTGACCATAGGCAGATCCAGGGATAGGCCCTGAGTGGCTTAAGTATAATCTATACTCAAAAGACTGGTTCTGAAATGGGCACATGATAAAGATATGGCTGACAGGACTTTCAGGAGGGAAAAAGGGCTTCTCTTATCCTAGAGCTTCATAACATGATTTTTTTTTTTTTTTTTTTAACTTGGACAAGGACCAGAAAGGATGAAACCATGGGAGCTGTCTGCAGCTATATTTCACCATTGAGAAAAACGCCTGCCTGAAAAGAGAATTAGCATTGAAGAGGCTAAGCAGAAAAATGAAAACCAAGCCCTGGTGAATCCTGAATCAAGTCATGCTTCATGGTTATATGAGCAAACACATTCCTTTTATTGTAACCAGATTGAGTTGTATAATCCATATCTTGCAACCTAGAGAGTCCTAACATACCTAAAAATTAATATCAATGAAATCTAGGGGAATGCATTTCTCTGATCTCCTCACCTCCATCATAACAAGCACGTTCAATATTAACACAAATATCCCAAATGATATAATAAATGTTATAAAATATATCAAATATTACATGTTACGCACAGAGTTGTGGCACAAAATGACTCTTTCTAGAGCAAATCTAAATGTAAATGCTTTGTAAATAAAGTTCAAACTTTATGTACCACTCTAAGGTGGGACTTAGTGCCCGACTTTCATACAGTTTTGTCTACTTTGAGCACAGAGAATCTGAGAAATGAACACATGATAGAATAAACTAAGGGTAAAGCCCTGAGGAGGCTTTCTAAAACAAGAGACATAATGAATGAAAGTTACTTGGTGAGAAACGACACCAACTCTAAAGTATGAAGATCAAATGAAAATTGAAGGGGGCAGATAAGCTATTCAAAATCTAAATGATACTGGGAATGGAGAAGACAGAAAAAAAAAAGGTTAATTTTGGTTAATTCAGTAATCTGCCTTACGAAATAATCTGAAATCCATTTCTACATCTCTTTAAAATTGCTGTTTTTAAGCCAGGTGTGGTGGCTCACACCTGTAATCACAGCACTTTAGGAAGCCAAGGTGGGAGGATCCCTTGAACCTACGAGTTCAAGAGCAGCCTGAGCAACACTGGGAGACCCCATGTCTACAAATAAAAAGTTAGCCAAGCATGGTGGCACACACCTGTAGTTCCAGCTACTCAGGAGGCTGAGGTAGGAGGATGACGTGAAATCAGGAGTTAGAGATTGCAGTGAGCTATGACTGCACCACTGCACTCTAGCCTTGGCAACAGAGTGAGACTCTTGTCTCAAAAAAAAAAAAAAAAATTACTGTTTTTAGATTTTGAAATAATTATAGGTTCACATGCAGTTGCAGATATGGTACTGTATATACTTCACCCAGGTTCCCCCAATGCTTACACCTTACATGCTTACAATATGAAAACCAGGGATTTGACATTAAAACAATGTATGTATAGCTCCATGGCATCTTATCACATGTAAATTTTTGTAATCATCATGGTCAAGATACAGAATTATTCTGTTACCCACAAGATCTCTGTTGTTCAAGCCCTGTACAGTCACTTCCACCCTCTCATCTCCACCAAAAGAAGTTTCATGTAACAATATGTACTCTTCCTACATAAGATAGTTCTATTTATTTTCTATTTAATCGATGTCATGGCCTATTAGTGGATCCTGATCCTTAATTTTAAAGACAATGCAATAAATCAATCTCAGGTTTTTGTTGGTGCGGGGACCTGACTTATGGTGAACGTGAATAACATTACAGTTGTTCATTTTTGGTGATCTCAAGTTTGGTCCCACTCTTCTACAGCTTTCTCTAGGGTCCCTCCTTCACTTTCCAGATTTTAAACTCTCCTCAGATTACTTAACAGTCTCCAGATCCTAATTTTTTATTCCAACAAAAAGAAAATCAATTTGCAAAACAGAATTCCAATTTATTAATTCACTGAGATTTTTAATGAACCAATAGGGTTGTTTCGATCACCTCCTACTAAGATTTAAGAAAATGAAAATATGACTACAGGGTTGCATGGTAAACACAGAAACCAAAAAACACGTAGCGATAGTCTACAGTGGCTTAGTCGCCTTTCTCCTGTACAACTGAATAATCTACTTGTGTCCTCAAAGATCAGTTCCTGCCCTCAGTTCTTCAGTATTGAGGAGCACTAACAAAACTGGTACTCTTCAGCCCTCCTTTTCTTGAAACCCAGACTGGGGGTAGGAAGATGGGGTGGTGTTAATTTAATCCTAACACCTGAAATTACCTCCCAGGCTTGCCGTAATTTTCTCAAATTCAATTCTGTGACGGTATCAAGATCACTTTCATCCATCAGAAAGGAGATAATAGTTTTAGGTTGGATTTTGTAAATATTCAGCAACATGAACACAACACCTTTTCTTATTCAGTGTGCGATTTTACTTTTGGCCCTCATTCTAGGGTGGGCCAAAGAACCAAGCAAAGAAGGCTCCGCTTCCACCTTTATTCCTATCACATATTACCTGGAAACACTCAGCCTTTTCTGCATAGGCCCAAGGTGGTTATTCACAAACCTCGGGTCTTTTGATCACTTTCTGGGATCTTAACAGTTGTGGAGATTATACTGAATGATCCCAAGTCCAGTTTGACATAACAAAAAATGTCCACCTTTCAGCTGGGTGGGCGCGGGGGAAGAAGAAGAGCTTAGAATTTAAGTCCAAAGATATAGAAACACCAGGCTCTTCCCCGTCCAGGCAGCTCATCAGAGCCTCGTTAGCTGCCTTAAAAGCCCATTTTATTTCCGCAGCGGGCCCGGTGGTGAAGGCAGAAGGCTCAGTCCGTCCGCCTCCACCTGCTGCCCCGGCAGCGCGAACCGACCCCACGCAGCGGTGGCCACGAGCTGCCCAAGACCGGCTCGCCGCGCCCAGGCCCGCGTTGGTCGCCCCTCCGGGCCCTAGCGCCAGGTGCTCCGCCTCCCAAGGCCGGCGGCGGCATGGCGGCCAGGCAGATCTGGAGACGGGCGGGTCCCGCGCTCTGGAGGCAACCTTCCGCCGCCCCGCCGCCAGCACCTCTCTGGGTACAAGCTGGGTTCCGACAGCAGCTCAGCTTAACCCTCTGCCCTGCTAACGAGGGAAACTGCGGCGGCTCCGCGCCCAGCACGCCCGGTAGGCCGGAGAGAGCGGCGAGGCCTTTGGTGAGCGAAGAGTTAACCGCGGCGGAGCGACGGATCGCGGAGCTCCACGCTGCCGCCTGCGCGGTGAGACTCCCTCTTGTCCGCCCCGCCCCGGGCTCGGCGCGCCTGCGCATCCCGGGCCTCTCCGGACCCGGAGGCCGCCCGGCAGAGGCAAAGGTTGCTGGACACCGGCGCGGTCCTGTCTCGGGCGACACGCGCGCACGCACACGAGCTTCCAGCCCCAACCTTTTCGCGGGAAAACTGGCCACAGTTCGGGTTCCAGACAAAGGGTTTATTTACCCTGTATCTGTCTTGAGTATGAGTGTGATTTGTTTTCCGATCAGCGTCCGAGCTAAACTCCGGTCGCAGTGTGGGAGCCACTGCCACTCTTTTGTGGTGTATGTGTGTGTGTTGCGGAAGGGGGTGTTAAGGAATTGATGGAGAAGGAGGAGGGACTGAGAAGTCACAACAAAAATGTGTTGTGTGTTTTTCTGCATTGTCAGTTGAACACTTAGCCATCCAGTGATTCTTAGAGTGAAAAAAATAAGACATTGACACATTTATTTTAATTTTTCCATTGCCTTCTTGTCCTTTCTCTTAACTCTTAACGGAGCAGAGGGAACTACAATCTGGCATTTGTAGACACTCAGCTGTTTTCTCCTGTTTTGCGGATTTGACAATTGTCTGTTAGTACCAGTATCTAAACTTGTCTCCCTTTACGCCTTCTAACACAGTCTGCGTGAGTTTAAAGGCAGCATGGTTACCTTTACAAAAGAAACAGAAAAAAAGAGAAATTGCCTATAATAAAGATAGAAAAGCAGTATGAAGTGAACCCATTTAATAAGCTGTGTGTGTGTGCCTCCAGTACTTGATGGGACTAATATTATTATATGGTATGACTTGAGCCAAAGGGGTAGAGAAGAAAATCCCGGAGGTTGCCTAAAATAGACTTATTTAAATAATGACAGTAGGCCCTGAGAATCCACTGTCGGTCTGACCCATTCAAGTGCTGAAACTGAATAAAGACTCATTAGGAAGTGACTGGCAGCTTTTGATTGTTCTTGTTTATGCTCTCCTTTTAAAAATAATGTATATAATTTGTTCTCATACTTCACCATATAGATATGGTGGATATTAAAGAAAAGTTTCATTCTCTTTAGAGCAAACACCAGTATCATGTGAAGAAATTTTCAGTCTAGGGAAGGAAAGGAAGTTTTTCTCATTCGGGAAATTCACACTTGTTTCATCAGTGTCAGTATCACAGGTTAAATGACTATCCAGGAGACCATAAGTAAGCCCAGTAAATAACAAGCTGCTTGTTTTTCTTTTTCGACAAATCAGAGCCCGCTCACTATGGTCCTTCTTCCAGCCTCAAGGCAGATAGCTCTCTTACCTTTCTCCGGGTACCGATGCGCATCACTGAACATCTTGCTCTCCAGTCAAACTGTCAGCACCCTTGCCTCATCTTTGTCTGTGGCCACCATTACGTGAGGCTCATTTACTGATGACAAATTAAGTTTGTGTGGGCAGCCAGCAAGCTCAGAGGTGCTCAATCAACATGGAAAGCTGTAGAGCAGGCGCATGCGCAGGAGCAATCTGTTAGGCTTCCAGGTTGCCAGATAATTGCCCTCAGAAGACTCCCAGAAGCTATGAAAAGTGAAAAGAAGCCTGCTACAGAGTTCCTAGTGTTTTTTTGTTTTTCTTCCAAGTCTCCAAACACGAGCTTCGTAAATAAATAAAGAAGTGAGGTCCTGACAATCGGTCATTTTAAGGTAGTGCTGAATGCTCCTGATTTCATGTAATCTGCTTCTGTGGTCCCCCTGGACTTGGGAAGTCTCTCTCAGACCAGCCTTGGGACTTGCTCGGGTTTCTGCTGCCCCGCCCTGCTCTAGCTTTGCTGGAATGCCTTAGAGTGAGGCTAGACTTCAACTGTACCTGTCCTTTTGCTACACACTTTATTCATGAAACATGTTGGGTTAAAATCTCAACCAGAATAAAATATTCTGCCATTAAATAAGACACTGAAGAAGTTGTTGGTGGTTCATACAAAAATGTGTTTGTCAGAAGACATGGAAGTTTCATGTGTATTTTAATGAAAAAAGCTCTGTACAAGTTGATGCACTGAGTTACTGCGGGGTAAAAAGGTTATACAAAAAGTCCATGGGAACGTTCCTCTACAAAAACCCAAGGCTGAGTAGTATCACCCAAAAGACCCAAATCCACAGAAAAGGTTATGCTATTTACTTTTCCCTTCCCACAAAGTACTTGAGACACCGTTTTAAGTCATGTTTGAATGTAGATAGAATATACTTCCTTGACATTTGAAATAGTACAATAAAAGTTTCTTTTATCAAACTTGTGAAAGCAGTGTGTTAATATGTTAAAACAATACTTTTTTCACTTAAAAATACAACTAATAACACACCAGCAAAAAAAAAAAAAAAAAACTATAAAATGTGCAATGAGGTAACACATGAAGGTAAAGAAAGTGTTCAATAATAGCAAAGGTAATACTTTTCTATAAGGACCGTTGGTTTTGATTAGCACCTTTTCTGTAAGTTTAAATCATTATCCACATATTTTAAGTACTGAAATTCCAACTGCAACTTCTGAGTGTAAGTTCATTTTCAGCCTCTTAAGCTCTTAAAATCATTTAAATCACCTGTTATTAAGCTTGTTACCTAGAAACCAAATGAAAAATATCAGAGCAGTGGCTACATAGTTATTAGGTACAGAGGAGTTCTTGTTTTTCCATCAACTTCTCATTTTTCTCAAACTGTATATTTTCTCCTTATGTCACATAAAGTTGGATTGTGTAGAATGCTGGAGTGCATTTGGTCTTTAATTGCAAGTGCCACTAAAACTGCTGGGAAGAAGTTTAATATTGTTTAAAATTTTTCTGCAGTATTTTATGAGTAGACATTATGGTGAGGAGATATGATGAATATTGAGATTAATGAATTGTTTCATTTTATTGCACTTCAGGCTGGCCAGCTAAACTATGTGGATCCAGCTACTGGCTATGTGGTGCTCACACAGATTGCCCACTTGCAAAGAGGTGAATGTTGTGGCTCTGCTTGCAGACATGTGAGTAGCAATTCTCGCATTACAGCAGCAGTTTGCGGTGCTTCTGTAACTTCGTAAATACCTATTATTTGAACAACAAGTCAAATAAAAAAGCCAAATAGACCTGGAATGAACTTTTCACAAGCTACTTTAGCCAACGACAATGAAGTCCTTAGTACCAACGTAGGACCTTTAAAGTTAATGGAATTTTGTAAAGTTTCACTGTGAGCATCAGTTCCTTGAAATGCTGTGATTTGAAATTCATGGGAGCTCTTTATTACAAGGAAACTTTTCATGGGGTTTCAAATAAGTTGTTTTCATTAGGCAAGTACAAAGAGGGCAGGAAAAGAAATCTAGAATGTTGCAAACTAGATCCCTCTTCTTTATTAGTTGAGTAAATAGAAACTCACCCAGCATTGAGAGGCAGGTTTCCTTCAGATAATGATTTTTTCTTTTCTTCTTTCCTTCCTTCCCTCCCTCCCTTTTTTCCTCTCTTCTTTCCATCTCTCTCTCTCTCTCTCTCTCTGTCTCTCTGTTCCCCCCCACCACCACTACCTTCCTCTGTCTGGTCCGTGGCTTTTTTCCAGTCTGTGTTTGAAATAACTGTGAAACTAGATTAAACCGCATGTAGTGCCTGTACATTTCCTAAAATGTTTATTTCAATAGATACCTGTCTGTGTTCACTAATTAAGATAAACAAACCTCTCCTTCCCTATTATGAGCAAAAAATAAATGGGAATGAGTTCTTCACTATTACTTTTTAAAGGCATAGTAGTGAGGTAAATTGTTATAGGGTCAAGATTATAAACAGTAACAACCTCTGTTTACAGAACACTTTGTATGTTTTGGTGCAAGAAGGTGTAATTTCCTTTAACTAGCCACTCTATAATTAAGGAATAGACACTAAATGCATGTATTAACTGTAGCCAGGATTAAAAATGAAACCTTCCGTTTTATGTATGTTCCTGTGCCCTTAGCTGTTTCTAATCAAATGCATAAGAGCTTTTTGTAAATTGAGGATTTGAGGATTTTCTAAAAGTGGATTTTTTGACAGTAAAATTCTTAAATTTGGAAGGATGAATTTAGGAAACAGTTCTTGGACCCTAATTAGGACCATTTGCCTGAGGTTGCCAATATTTTTCTCTTAGTCTGCAGGACCTGATAGTTCAAATGATCTATATAAAATTGTTCACAGTCTCTTTTTGTCACCATGAGAAGTGTGCTTTTTCAAGATGATTGTTAAATAATTTAATAATAATTTATTTTATTTCTTCTGCAGTGTCCATATGGTCAAGTCAATGTTAAAGATCCATCTAAAAAGAAGCAATTCAATTCATATTTTTATGTTTGACCAAATTTCATCTCTGTTCCCTAACTGTGCTTGTATTTTTAAAAAAATAAAGCCCTAATTCAGAATTGCTGGGTTATTAGTACTTGAACACTAGTTTAATCCTAAATACATATATTAAAAGAACATCAATAAAATGAAAAAGCTAACAAATGTGTGTTTCTGAAATGGCACATTGATAGTTATTTTCCTTTCTTTTTGCTTCATTATCAGACACATATGTTGAAGAAGGAAAATAATGGCTGTTCCATTAAATAAATAGTAGCAATCGGGTCACATTAGTAGCTCCTGGTTTTTCTTAGCCTCTGTTCTCCTACTGTTTTCTCATCAGTGTTAGCAATTCCAGGGAGGTTGCTGGCAAATAGAAGAGTTTTCATATATTCTTCATTTTATTTATATCTTGAGCTATACGGAGATTGATATAATATATCGTGCAGCATGTGAGTGCCCAAGAAGTGCCATCCTGCATCAAGAAATGCTCTCATCTTCCATCTGTTCTTTCAATAAAAACTTTAAATCATTTTGACTCGAGGGTCAGGCAGCTGAAGATGTGTCACTTAGACCATCCTTTCTTTTCTCCCCCACCCTTTCCTCCTGTATTTCTTTTGGCACTTCCTAGGCAAATCTATCTTTGAACATTTTATTAGCTGTACACTTATTTCATTCACTGCAGTGATGCCCCTGGGCATCAGTCTCCAGCCTGAGTCAGGAGCTTACAGGAGCTTCTTTCCACACCTTCTCTGCTTCCTATGAGGACAGCAGTCCCCAGGAAGCCCTTTGCTAACCAGTTGCAGCTGCTCAGAAAAATGAGGGTGCTTCCTACTTGGAAGACTGGCTTTGCCCAGAGCTGACTCCCAGCCTTCCCTCAGTGGAATCTGAAAGGTTCTCAGACATCTCAGGGGTCTGCCTCAGGTTCTGCCTGTGGCCCAAATAAGAGCTTTAGAAATCTTAAGCAAACAAAAGGTTTTGGTACCTTCTCCCACATTCAATTCAAAATAAAAGCCATTCTTAACCGTGAAATGATCAAGAAGAAGCCCAATAAGGTTCCAATTTTCCTTTTGATTATGTCTTTTATTTTTAAATGTCAACTATTAAAATGTCTCCCCAGATTGTTGGCTTTTTTGGTGCCCTACTTTTGCTGGTGCTCTAACCATGGTGCCCTAAGTAACACTGCCCATGAGCCCTGAGAGGTAACAGCAGGATGTAAAAGAGTGGTGTCTGTGGACTGGTACTGTCCTATCTTGAAACTGCTTTCAGAGGAGTAGGAGAAGGTGATCAGCATTGTGATAATTGAAGCAGTTTTCCAGAAAAGCATAGGGATTCCTGGGAGCCAGTTTCCTTCACATTTTTTGGTCAAGAAGCAACCAGCTAGTTTCATGTTTTCTGCTCGATTTGAAGATTAACAAGGCCATTTTCTGTGTGGGGGATAGATAGTGTTTCTTTAGCAGCCCCCTCCCCCTGCAAGAGAGAAGAGTCTAAAATGTCATCTTTCTGGAGAATGGTGGAACGAAGAAAGGAAATTCATTTTGAAAAGGGGTCTGAGGTAAGACTGTTCTGAGAAAGCCCCTTAGAAGGTGGGAAAGATGCCTCCTTCCTACCAGCAGCTCTTGCCTCTTCCCAGTGCACTTCCTGTAGTAGGAAACTGGCTGAAAAAGAAAGGATGTTTGTCACGGAGGACCCTTATGTGGGACGTTCATAATTCTTATTGGCAATTCTTCCTGGCAGAACTTCAAGCCTTGAGGGCAACAACAGCAAAGGAGCTGCCAGAAGGCTGTGGCGGGGACTAGGGAGGAGAGATGCTTATAGTCTTCCCTGCTCCTGGAGCCAGAAGGAGGGCTGAAGTTTGCTGTAGTTCTAGAGGGATGCATGTGAACTACACATTAGAGGTGGCAGCGGGGGTGAGTGCTCCCACATTAAATACAATATGGCCACATAAATGGGTATCCCTGTAAGAGCTTTAAGCTATATTGTATTCGCACATTGTAAAGTAAAATTCAGGTTTCTTATTAGGTGTGTGTATACAAACACATGTGGATGCCAAGAAATAGAGACTTACTTAGAGACTTTAGAGTTTAAATCAACTCTGGTGCTGCTTCACTTTCAAGGTTTCTGGAGACTCCTTCTGCCCCAGGGTGCAGTAAATCAAGGGAAAATGATTTTTAGATTGTTTCGTATGTGAAACGACCCAACGGAAACTGGGGAATCTTGTCGTGAGGGTTGCCAGGGTGGGGTGTGAAGACAGATTCCTGCAGCGTTGATTGTCGTGGCAGGTGGATCATGATGCACACTCCTCTCTCTTCAAGCAGCAGCACTGCCCCCACTCTTTATACAGAGCAGGGAAGAGAAAGGCTTTTATTTTTTCAAGTAAAATTTAAGGTTCCCAAACAGGGTGTGTTTGAAATAGCGCCCTGAGAAGTGGAGGTGCTCCCTGGGCCTGGCGCAGTTCTTTGTTCCAGCGCAGCACCCCTTCTCCAAAGGCACTGGCAAAGTCTATTCCACACACACAGTTCCACTGTCAGAAATCTGCGGATCTTAGATTTGTCTCCAGACAAGGCTGGAGAAAAGAGCTCACTACCAGACAAATGGCAATTGGCATGTTGCCTTCCTATGAGCACTTTGAGATCTCACAGCCCCTGGCTAGTGCAAAGGGAACCTTGCCCTGCACTCCTTGCTGACACCTGCCATTTCATCTTTTCTAACACTCAAGCCATAGCTTAGTTTGTGGATTGGATGTCTGTGGTGAAGGAGTGAAAAATCGGTGCTATTTTTTCATTACCATGCAAAAATTAAGACATAATCCTGAATGCCAAAACTATCCCCTCCCATCATTAAAAAAGTAAGATATTTAAGTCGGGAGTGGAGGGCAGAGAAAGTCTACGTCCTTTTTGCGAGTCTCTGTGAAGAGCCTGATTTCTGAGAAAAAGGTTGGGGAAGAACCCGCAGCTATCCTTAGCCAAGAGACTGAGCTATCCCTGTAATGTCCAGCGTACCCTGGACCTCTGGATGCTCTGATGTGTGCTGGGGTGCCCAGGGCACTGGGTTGACCTCTGTCCCCACAAACAGCTTCGAGGCTGGGCTCATGACACAAAACGCACAGATTCACGGCTTTCCTTCCTGACACTGCAGGCATAAAAGACAGTGTTAACCAAGGAATCATGGACTCTAGAGGAATTGGAAGATCCTTAACGACCACATCCTCCTAGCAGAAATTTGTATTCTAAAGTGTGAGCTTTGGTGCGCGTTTCAGTGTGCGTGCGCCTGCGTGTGTGTGTGTGTGTGTGTGTGTGTAGAATGCATGTCGTTACCAAATACCTAAAACGGTATTGGACCGCAAAGAGGTTAAACCCGGTTGCTTTCGACAGGAATGAGTTGAAAGCACCCAAGCGTTTTCGGGTGGGTATCGCCGTCCATCCATTCGATGGCCTCGCTGATGAGCATAGAAGATGTACCCGGGAGGTCTGTCCCTTCCTGGCTGCGAAACCTGACCGATATAGCGGAGATTCTAGAAGAAAGAGCTAAGGAGGCCAGGGCGGAAAGAGGAAAGTCAGGTGTGGGGGAGATTAAAAGGTAAACTAGTGGGACTGACCGGTCTGGTGGGACTAGTTAGCGAAGCCAAGTGTGGGTAGGAAGCGAGATCTTGTAGGAGGTGCTCCGAGCTACATTCCGGGATTTGGGATGAAAAGAGAAAGCCAGGGGGCTCGGGTTCTCCGCTCCTGGTTTGTTCCTTACAGACCCTAGACTGTATGGCGGAGCTTGTGGGGCAGGCGTGGAAGCGGCGTCCACCCCCACGTGCCCCACATGCAGCAGCAATCCCACGCGGTTTTCGCAAGCGGCTGGGAGGCAAGAGGGCGTCCCCCCACCCCGCCCACTGCGCCCTGGACCCACGCCACGCACCGCCAAGGAGTAGCTATGGTGGCACGTGGAGGAGGGGCGGGTAGGCAGGGCGGCACCATCACCCGGACCAGCATCTTGGAGCGGCCAATCTCACTGCTCATACTCTCCTCCCCACCGGCGCGGGAGCCTTGCTGTAATCCCCCGCCTCCCCATCTCCGACTGTGAGGGGCGCACAGGGTGGGGGAATGGGTAAATAACTGGCCCAAGGCCCAGCTTCCCGGTTCTCCCTCCACTTTCCCGCGGCCTGACTGCGCCCCGGGCAACACAGCCCCTCGGGAACCTGAGACCAGGTAATGTGGCCTCCGCCCGGTCCCGGGTCTGGCTGCATCCCCTCGAACCCTTGCCTGCCCGGGTCCAAGTGAGGGTTTTCTCCCGGAAGGTTAATCACCACCCGCATCCCTTAGCCGGGTCCCGGGAGGAAGAGATGTCCTGGCTCTCTCGTTGACCCGGCCTCGAACGCCGACCTCGAGCGCAGAATACTCCCCAGAGTGCTGGGTTCCTGATACCCAGCCCGGGAGCGCGGAGAGTGAAGGAGGGACCGGGAGGGGAAGGCGGGGACGCGGTGGGTGAACAATCAATGGCTTAGCCTAGTTTCCCCGCAGGAGCTACCGCCCATTCACCGTCTATGCAAGCACCAGCTGGCGGCAGCATCTTTTAGGTACAAGCTGCAGTGAGGCAAAAGCTGGCTGGGGGGCCGGGAGCCCAGGGCACGCCGCGGGACTCCAGCCCCCCTGCTGCGCCCCAGCCTCAAGACGCTCTGGGCTTTATGAGGTTCAGTTACCGCCGAGTCCTCCATTAACACCTCCTCTGATTATTGAGAGGCTGGAAGGGCTGAACGCAACCTCAGAGCGTTTCTCTGGGCACCGGCCCGCGTCTGTGCCCTCTGCCCACCCCTTCCTCCTCCCCCTCCCGATTTGGAAGCATAAACAGAAAATAAAAGACAGGTGGAGAGAGCTAAGGGTCAGAGGTGAGGGAATCAGATCAACTCCAACGGGGTGGGGGAGAGAGAGAAGGGAGAAATTAATTTTCATCCAACGCTTTATTTATTTATTTGGATTAACAGGGGGACCCTCAGCGAGACGCAGGGACTGGCCCGCACCTCTGGCAGCCGCCTCCCGCCTTTCCTCGCCGAGAACCGAGTTCTAGTGGGGGAAACGTCTGACATCTGGACATCAAGGTAAGACCCTGAAGGAGATGTTTTAGTTGGAGCAGTTTTCTGCCCTCGGAGTGCGCCCGGACGGCCGGGAGTTTCAGGGACGTCTTGGGAGCCTACCGGAGGAAGGCCCGGCTTTGCTCCAAGCCGCGTCCCTACCTGAGGTCTCCGCGGGAGGAGCGGTTTGGACGCGCCCCACCGGGTGGGAGGAGGTGCTTGGGGAAGCCGGGCCCTACCGCTGGGCTGACGCGCGGCTTTTCTCTGCCAGTGCAACCACCATTACGGCGTGATCCACTCCTTTTCCTCTAAGAATGCTGAACGGTACCACTCTAGAGGCAGGTGAGTTATGTGCCAGGTTCCTTCTGATGTTCTCTGCCCCTTGGGCCAGTGCGTATACCATGTGAGTGTGTGTGCGTGTGTGTGCGCCTTCGTTGGGTGGAACGAAGAGGAGTGTGTGTTTGTCTTAAAAATTAAACCGCGCTTCGTAGGCTCAAAAATACACATTCTCTTTCAGAGTCTCCTGATAGGACTCCTGAAACCCTCCTTTTGCCTTTCTCTTTGACTGTCTTTGACTTTCCTCAGGATCAGGGTCCGGGGCGCCAGGCAGCGGTCCTGGTTCCACTGATCCTCCAGTAGTCAGTGGCTCAAGGGACGCGCTCCTGACCCTCCGGGGAGCTGCTGGGGGTGTCTCTTTCTTGGAAGGGATGGAAGGGGGGCCGAGAAGACACCATTTCTCACACGTGTAGGGGTTAACTGGAAACTGGCTTCACCCACATTTTTTTGTTGTTGTTCAGTCCTAACCTAGCGCAGCCGTTTCTGCGCCTGATCTCAGCGGACGCAGTGCGGGACTTCTCCCTTTATTTCTGCAGAGCTGAGGGCAGGCGGCGCAACAAATCTCAGGTAAAAGAGCATCAGATTTCAGAAGCGCTGTATTCTAGACTTGGCGCAGGCCCCTTTGGGGAGAAGAGCCCAGGGGCTATAGAGGACAGAGGTTTGAAGGAAGCAAAAGCTGGCGAGAGGTTTTTTTTTTGCCGCGAAGGATGAGGGTAGGCAGAGAACGCGCGAAAGGGCAGGGCCTTGGCCGGGAAGTACTGCCCAGCGAGAGGCTGGCAAGGGTGTGCAGCTGGAGCGTGGCCTCGGGTCCCCCTTTGCAGGCAGCCGAACTCCCCCTGTCCCAGCTCTGCTTGGCTCACTCCCATTTGTCTTGAGGGAAGACCCCCTAGTAGGACTGAATCAGAAGTGCGCCCGTGCAGCAGCCCCAGTATGGATCTGCCAACCTCAGTGTAGGGGGAAGTTTTCCACATGGAGTATCTCAGTCTCCACTGTCTGGAGAAAGGCCCCAGCGTGTCCCGGCAATCCGCTCACCTTCCATCCAGCGCAGCCCGGGCATCCAGGGCCAGGTGGCACGGCACTGAACGCATGGTTCCTAGCCTCAGGCTGACGCTGACGTTTCACTGGGCTTTGGGTGCTCAGGACAGTGCCAGACGCTGGATACTGTTTTAAGAGCCGCGCCTTTCAAACCAAAGGGGCTCCTTAACCAGCTTAACACGGTCTGGAGGAAAGGTAACTCCTCCTTCTTAAAGGGCAAACTTAGAGGCACAGAATCATGGCCTCCAAAATTCAGGTAGAAAGAGACCTTAAGTCACCTTTGCTCTCAAAATATGCACATTTGTTGGGTTACTTCTTCCCTCTCAACCCTAACTGTCCTGTGGGTTTAATTTCCCTTTCCTCCCCCCTAGGGAATTCTACTGGGCTCGGGTTCTTTGCCCATGTAGACCCACCTGAGCCCGCGACAAGGGCGCTGCAGTCTTTTTGACCTTCATAGAGATTCTAAGATCCCGAACTCTCAGTTCCAACTATTATGCTCCACTATAGTCCGGCCGTCCACTTTCCTAAAAGCGGCAACAGTAGCGGGATGGGTGCTGTCAGAATAGAAAGGAAAGAAAGCTTAGTGGACTGCGTGTGCTCAATTGTGAGGGAGAGCAGTGCTGGTCAAGGGACCTGCCCCATTATACCTGGTAGAGCTTTGAATTTAGAGGAGAATTAAGATCTTATCCCCGATGCAGGCTAGAGAGAACCACATGCACCTGTCCCTCAGCTCAGGAACTGAAAAAATGAACACTGTAATTTTTATAGAACACTTGCGGGCCATTCAGACTACAGCTGGGAGAAGGGGGAACATTTTTTTTTTTTTTTTTGTCCCCAGCCACCGGGCCTCAGCCCCTCTGCTGGAGAGGTGAAAGAAGGCAGAGGTACAAAGATGATCTCCTTATTTAAAGTGCTTATTTAAAGTCCTTTGAGAATGAGGAGCGGGGAGCTCTTAGGCAATCTCTCTTGGGGGCTCCAAGACAAAAAGAGTAGAAAACTCAGGTTCACACACCCAATTTGAGGGCATTCCTTCCCACCCTTCCTGGGCTTCCTCCTTAGGAACTGTGAGAGGAGGAAGGGCTGGACCCATGGGGACCTATTTCCGCAGAGCTAACAAGGACCTCCCAAACTCCAGCTGACCCCCACCCCACCCCCAGCTTTCTCCAGACTTCCTGCGTTCACTGAGAAGGAAGAATCCTGGCAGTTTGCTTCTTTACAGGAAGTAGCAAATGCCACTGGATGCAGGAACTCATAACCTGAGTTTTATAAGAGCAGGAATAGCTAGGATTCAACTTGGAAACCGATTGCAGAAGGTGTTCTGCCTTGCCTGTACCTAGACGATTAACAAACTTGTGTGGAATAGAAGAATGAATGGATGATTAGAGGGCTTACAAAACCTCCGTGTTTGGCTTCCCTGGAGACACTGTAAAGTTCTGGCTTTTTCCTGGAGTTGTTTAACTTTCCCTGCATGCAGTCTCCAAAGTTTTATCTCTTGCAAGGAAGCAGTGGTATTCCTGGGTTCTTCGTTGTTGATTTTGCTGAGCAGGGGCAATATGCAACAAGAACCAAACCTAATTTCAAACACCCCCATTTGGGGGTTGGGAGAGGTTTTAGCACAGAAACTAGACAAAGTAGGTTGAAGTCCTGTATTTACTTTTTGCTTGGAGCTTCCTTGGGTGAATTGACTGAGGGTACTTCTCAGAGACTCCTCCTCCAGCTCTAAGCCAGTTTAGCCTCTGACTTGTGTGAAGGCAATCTGCCCCTTTGTGAGAGGACCTGCTGTCTCTGAAAGGACTGCTGCCCCCAGCCCCTCCTCAGGGCCCTTCTTGTGTGCACGTGGGTTTGAAAAGCTCATTGATTCCCATCCAAAGGGGCTAATTACATTACTTACAGTAAATAGCAGCCCTGCTGTCAGGTATAGCTGCCAAAGTAAGGAGGAGGGGGATGTCTCCAGCTTAGTTCACTTGATTGGCTTCATTTTTGTGTGAAATTGTGTTTTATGAGCTGCATTTTGGCACCCGGAGGACCTAAACTGCGTCCAGTCTGCAAATAACATTATTTTTGACCCTGAGAAAAAAGGAGGGGAAGCAGTAGAGTCTTGAGTTTCATGGAAGAGGCCACTCCAGCAGCCTCAGAAGGCAATGCTTTGGGACAGGAAGTCAGGCTGCTGCACCAGGGGTCGTTTCCTCTCTCTCTTTATTTCTGCCTTCCTTCCTTCCCCTTCTTCTCATCCTCTCCCTTTTTTTTTCTTTCCTTCTTCCCTCCCTCCCTCTCTCCCTGGCTTTTCTCCCGTCGTCTTTCTAGCTTTGGCCACAGTTCGCGGTCGGGCTCCCCCGGGCGGAGGGAAGCGGGTCTGCGGCCGGGCGGCTCTTCTGAGGTATCTAGGATGTGCCAGGACACAGGCACCGAAGTCCTGGGAAAGGCGGCGGGAAGTAGTGGGGAACGCAGGCTGACGACGGGGACGAGAAGAACAGAGAGCGGCCGGCGCGTCTTCCTCTCTGGGTAAAGCCGCGTTGGTTCCTGCCGCAGCGCTGTGCCTCGGGGCCCTAGGGGACCTCTGGCCGTTTGAATGAATCGACAATATCAGAGTATTGTGGACACTTTTTAATGGGGCCGGGGAGGGGCCGCCGCTACCGGGAACAGAGGGCGACAGAACAATCCCACCTCTTGTGAGGAGCAGATCTGCCATTCTGCTTGTCAGTTCTCACCTTCCCCTCCTCCACGGCAAAGAGTCCCTTTCACACCCTTCTGAGTGTGCGGGTGCGCCCAGTTTTACAAGTCCTCTGTCCTGCCAGGGTAGTGAAAGCAGCACGCGATGGGGCTAGCGCCCAGTCCTGCGGGGGCAGGCGCCAAGCTCCCAGGAGTCCCCAAGTCGCTTCCCATATTGGCAAGCTTCAGATGAGACATTAGAATCTCCGGCAGCCTTCCTTCAAACCTGAACCGGGGAAGAGAATAAGCCGCCCTATGGCCAAGGCGCAATTGCGTACCCGTGTGTACAGGTCCATGCCCTGTCCCCTACACTCTAATTTTCTCAAAGAAAATTGTTTTGCCAAAAGTAACCCTGAGAAATGCAGACGCTCCAAACGCCCTTTCCACTTCGGATGAAGCCAGCATCTAGTAGGGTCTCCGGCCCTCAAGAAGGTGAGGCAAAGAGATGAATTGTCAGACAGCTGCTTTTAAAAGTGGATTGAGGAAGACGGGATGGGGAGGAGAGGAACCAGCATTGTCTCCACTTCAGTAAATTGCTTACATTTCTGCTCAATATTTATGCATTTCGGGTGACAGTCCTGCAGGCTGGGGATGAAAATGTCCACAAGGAGGAAATCCAAAGTTTGAAGCTGATATTGTGTGTGTCCTGAGCCAAGGTCTGATCTTGAACTCGGATCAAATAGGCGGGCTCTAGGCCTCCTGCACCAGGGCGGGGACAACAAGAGCTCCTTTTCCCCTTTAAAACATGACTGCTGGGAACTCTTGGAAGGATGTGTGTGTGTGTTTTGTGGGGAGGTAAATGCCCCCTCCTCCTGCCTCCCTACTCTCTATCCCCCCACCCCTTTGTAATGTTTGTCCTGCTTGCCCATCACCAGGGGGTTGAGAGGAGTATGACAGGTCTTTGTTGTCTGAATAAAAATCCGTGGCAGCTCCGGGGAGAGAACTCCTCCTACTAAATTATCAAAAATGGGCTGGCTTTAGTCTCTTAACAAATTGGACACAGCTCAGGCAGGAGCAGTCCCCAACCCAACCTACAGGCACTGGGAACTTGCAAGCAGCCAGGGAACGCTGAAAATAGCACGTCTTTTTCTTTCTTTGTGTTCAAAACTATTTTCTTTCTTCACCAGATTTTGTTTTCCTCCCCCCGCTGCAGTTGTTTCCCATTAGTAACCCGATCTCTCAGAGCAGTAAGATTCGCCTTCTACGCCTCTTTTTCCCTCCGCCCGAATTGTTTGTTTTCTGCACATCTCCTTCAGGGAGCCGCTGAGGCTTCCCCCCGACTCTTCCCAGTTCTTTTTGCTTCCCCTCGGCCCCCCAAGCAGAACGATTTCCACTCCGTCTGTTTCTTCTCCTCCTTTCTCTCCCTCTTTCCCTCCATCCTCGAGCGTCTCTGCGCTCCCACAGCGCAGCCCTCTCTGGTCCCTTGCCTCCTTCACTCGGATGAGCTGAAAGCCCCGGGCGTGTGTATATGGAAATAGTGGGGTGCCGAGCAGAAGACAACTCGTGTCCTTTCCGCCCCCCAGCCATGCTCTTCCACGGGATCTCCGGAGGCCACATCCAAGGCATCATGGAGGAGATGGAGCGCAGATCCAAGACTGAGGCCCGTCTGGCCAAAGGCGCCCAGCTCAACGGCCGCGACGCGGTAAGGAAGGGCTCCGCCGCGGCGGTAGCCGGGCACCCCTGCGCCCTCTGTTAAACCAAGCCGACTCCCTGGCCGGTGGAGATCGGGGGCGGCGGGTCGCAGAGACGTCCGCTTGAGGGTGGCGGGTGAGTTTTCTCCCGTCCACCTAGGTCTGCAGGGCTAAGAAACGGTCGTTTTTCTGAATCGAAATGTCTGCAGCTGGCTAGCCTCTGTCGCAGCTGATTCCGAAAGAGCAGGGAGAGGAACTGGGAGGAGGTGGGGTGGGGGGCGGTGGCGTTCTCTTCTACAGACCTCAAGGTTCCCTTGATTCTGGGGCAGGCGTCTCCCCGGCGAGGATCCGCAGCTCCGAGGGCAAGCTGGGCGCAAGCAATAGGAGGACCGCGCTCTGCCGAGGCGTCCGAGCCAAGCAGGAGCCCAGGTGGCCTTAGTCTCTGGGCCTGATGACCGGACCTGTGAAGTAGATTCGGACGCGACTGGGTCATTTCCAGTTCTCTAGACGCTCGGGGCTTGGGACCCCTAACCGAGAGACTCTCAGGGTTTCTGGTATCCCGACTGAGTCCCTCTAGCGAGACAGCACTACGTTTAGCGCCAGGACCGGGCGGATGTCATGTGTAGGGGGAAATCAAATAAAACATACGGAGGAGCGTGGCACCCAGTCGAAACGCATGAACTTTATAACCAACCCTTAAACAAGCTAATCAACTACCACTGTTTCTACTATCCATAATAATAAAGTCATGTCCTCTTAATAAAGAAAACTAATTACTTATCTAAGCGCTTCCCTTTCCAGATTACTAATGGGAGGGGGGGAACTACAGAAGTCTCCGGAAATGATTTCAGCCAAACATAGCTGTGTAGATCCTTTGGTACCACAGTAGGACTCGTAGCCCAAACTAATCAGGAGACTGCTCTAGCCCTTGTCAGCTGGGTTTTGGGTCCGGCCAAGTAGCCCAACTCGTGAACGTGTCTATATTTGTAACACTCATTCAGTGCCGGGGCCCCTGGTCGGAGTAAAGGGCTAAACTTTACTTTTTCAGGCCCGCTGAAGTTTCGTGGGGAAGTTCAACCCATTTCTGCTAGTCGTGAGGGAAATGTCGGGAGGTTAACTACTTTTCCCTTTTTCTGGTCATCACATTTAAAAACAAATAGTAGCAACCCAAACCCAAATTTTGCAGCGGGGCTGGGCTCCTCAAGGTGGGGCCACTGGGGCGTCCCCAGTCGGGTCAGTGGGACCCAGAGGGAAGCGTAACTTGGGCACTAAACAGATTTTCAAGACAAAGGTCTCAGTATGCCTGTTGATGCTAGGGAAAGAGGGGACTGTATAGAGCGGGCTGGACAACGGACCCTCTTCGGGAACAGCCACTTTACACACTTATTGGGAACGGGACCAATAGCCCTGAAAATTAGGGAAGAGCAGGGTCTGCCAAATATATCTCAATCAAAACAAAGTCGACCAAATTATGAGCACAGGTCCAATAATCTCCCCTTTGCTTTTGATTTCAATGCTGCTTATAAGAATTTAGAGAAATCGAACTGTAATATTTTTTGTTTAAAAACAACCTGTGCTTGTTCAAATTTCCTTTTCACTCCCCTATCATTTCCGTTGTTTTATTTTGTGTGCGTCGAAAACCACAATTTTTAGCTTGTAATTATTTGAATTCGGAAACGATCACCAAACTGTAGTCAATATTCTCCTAGTCCTTTTTAAGCGAGGCTCCGGATGGCTGGGATGTCTTTAGGTTAATAGTCCTGGGAGGACGCGAACGCCGGTTCAGGCAGACACGGAAGAAAGCAAGCGAGCCGCAAAGGGAGAAATCACAAATGTTTCCCCTGACTTTTGCCTTTGTGCAGTGGACCCTGGCCCCTGCCGCGCTCTCTGCACGCCCTGGGCTCGGTCTGCCTGGGGGAGAACCCCGCGTCGTGCGGCGACACCGCGCGCCCTCCTCAGCCTTGCGGTGTGCTTTCTTTGCAGGGCATGCCCCCGCTCAGCCCGGAGAAGCCCGCCCTGTGCGCCGGCTGCGGGGGCAAGATCTCGGACAGGTACTACCTGCTGGCTGTGGACAAACAGTGGCATCTGAGATGCCTGAAGTGCTGTGAATGTAAGCTGGCCCTCGAGTCCGAGCTCACCTGCTTTGCCAAGGACGGTAGCATTTACTGCAAGGAGGATTACTACAGGTACTCCCCTACACCCCCACTTCCTACGCCCGAGTACACCTGGCGGGGCCATCTGCCTGAGCCCGGAATCCCCTCTCCGTCCCCTACCTTTTGCCCCATTCCGGGTGCGGTTATCATTTCGGAGACCAGGGAAACCCACTGCATATGCCTTCAAGCTGCAATCTCCCTGACCGACGGTGAGGGTGGGTGGGAGGGACATTAAAGGTCTAGAGCTTTATCAGCGAATACCACGTGCTCCCATCACTTCTCAGCTTGGCTGGCGGAATTTGGGGAAATCTGGGGAAGAGTAAATGGACGTGGTCTCCGTCGACCGAGACTTGATTGGGTTTTTGTTTTCCGCTTGCTACGAATTGGGCAAGTTCTGCGCCTTGAAACTGAACTAGTGGCTCGGGCAGCAGCAACAGAGTGTTAGGTTTTCGCAGGTGGCAGGAGACTCTGTAAATGACTATGAAAAGGAATAAATGCCATTGCCAAAACCCAAGCCACTCAGTTCCGAGTTCCTTTTATCGCTAGTTACAACCATGCCCGCCAGATTGGAGAAAACTCAGCAGCAGGCTTCTTTATTGATTCTTCTCAGTTATGTTTCTGGATCGGGAAAGACAGAACTATGTGCAGGTGACCTAGTTCCGCTCTCAGCCCAAGCAAGATAAGTGGTTAAAAAAATAATAACCTTTTCTCTACAAAATCGTCATTTTCCAGGACTGTGTCCGCATGCTTTCCCACACCCGCGCACATCCAGGAATAATTATATCTTCTTTCATTCATATAATATTTCGTAATTGATTTAAGTGTTTTCACTTGGCATAGCAATTTAATATTCTAGTACTGTGAGTTAGCTAGTGCTAACTAGTGGTTTGCTTTTTAAAATTTTTTTTAAATTTTTTAAATTTTCACTTTACAGAGAAGAAAACTAAGGCTTAGTTGCCCGGTTCTTCTGACTTTAATGTAAAGATCCTTTGTCTTGGTTTATCAGAAAAGGTCGATGAGCAAATAAAATTAATGCCCACTGTCCTGTCCTCCTGGAACCCTCCCAGGTCCCAGTCTCAGGCCACTGCAGGCCAAACCCAGGTGTCGCGGGTGGGAGATGGCTCTGCCTTGCTTCAACTAGCGCCTTGACTCAACTGTTTCCTTCCAGAAGGTTCTCTGTGCAGAGATGTGCCCGCTGCCACCTTGGCATTTCTGCCTCGGAGATGGTCATGCGCGCCCGAGACTCTGTCTACCACCTGAGCTGCTTCACCTGCTCCACTTGCAACAAGACTCTGACCACGGGCGACCATTTCGGCATGAAGGACAGCCTGGTGTACTGCCGCGCCCACTTCGAGACCCTCTTGCAAGGAGAGTATCCACCGCAGCTGAGCTACACGGAGCTGGCGGCCAAGAGCGGCGGCCTGGCCCTGCCTTACTTCAACGGTACGGGCACCGTGCAGAAGGGGCGGCCCCGGAAGCGGAAGAGCCCAGCCCTGGGAGTGGACATCGTCAATTACAACTCAGGTGTGCCCTCTATCCTCACCCCCGGCGCAGCCCCGGCCTCCCTGAGGAAAATTCGTAGAGCTCCTTCCCCGTCCGAAGTCTTGCAGCAAGAGTGTGTTTTGCCCAATGCCTCTGTTCTCACTACAACTCCCTCTCACTCTGAAGGAAGGGAGAGAGGGAGGAGGAAGGGGGAAGGGAGGGAGAGGCAGCACTTTATTTAGGTTGTGGCAAAAAACACATTCATAACTATGGGGCTGTAGTGACTTTCCCCAAACAGGCAGAGCCAAATCCTTCTTGCCCATTAGTTAATGAGCCCATTAGTTTCTGGCTCTCAGTTGGAGCAAAACAGCCTCAGGGCAATTTCTTTGTGGAGGCCAAATTATAGATCCTGGAGGAGGTTTCCTAAATACTGAAGAAAAAAAAAAAAAAGTCTACAGAGCCCAACCCTAGTCTGTCTAGAGGGGTCAGAGGCTGTGGTCACCAGCCCAAAGTTAATCAGGAACACAGTTGGCAAGAGTGTTGAAAAACCTAATCCCTGATCTTGGCAAAAAGCAGTTGTAGGGGTGGGAATCACTCTCCACAGCTGAGCTAGCCTGTGTCTTTCCTAAGTCAGGATATTCATCCAGCCGTCTCATTCCCGGTGTGATAGACCATCCAGACATCCAGACCCCTGGAACTGAAAGTACCTCCAGGTCAGGCGTCCTGAAGAGGCTTAGTGGTATCTCACGCCATTCATCTATACTCAACCACCTTCTCTCTTCATTAAAAACAACATGCAGACAACAAGTCAAGAACACATTCTTCCTTGCTTTGGGGGACACGCCTATCATGTATCAATCTCTCACATGCATCAGTTTCCCATTGTTGGTAGCCTGCCCCCACTCCCCATCCTCCAGGTGAGGATGGTGATCGGCTCTGCAGATGATAATCTAACTGAGCAGAACAGAAGCTATTCTTGTGAGTCCCAATCACTGGAAAAAAGAGGTTTTAGAAAACCCTGGCTAACTTTTGGGGAGCCTAAGGACCTTAACTGCTTTGGCTTTCAGTGCCCTGGCCCACACCTGGCTGAGAATCTCAGCAGACTGACACTCAGGACAGGGGAGACCATTCTGTTGGAAGGAACCTTGAGGACCTTATTATGGCAACCCCACTCTATTACTACGAATGCCCCCAGATACCAAGCATGGGCACCTCAGAGCACGGGATTTTTCCTGTTTTTCTCTTGCAGTTCCCAGGGCCTGGTATGGTGCCTGACATTGCTAGTCAATGGTAAAGAACAGTGTCCAGCTGGTTAAGTGATTTGCCCAAGATCACACAGCCAGTGGGAATGTGAGCTAACAGTCCTGCCCTGAGTTTAGAGTTTTCAGGGGAACCCACACAGGATGAGTGGCCGCTCTCTCAGCCCTCTGTTAGGCTCTCTCCTGGGGTTCTCTACTGCCTGATCTAACTGAAGAGGAGAATCCTTTATGGGCAAGCACAGCGGGTGGCCTTGCAGGGAGAATGGGGAGCAATGGGGAACACTGTGTGGCAGCACTTGTCCCTAGGGGGTTCATACCAGGGTTGCTGGACGAAAAGAAAAGGACCTGCCGGCTCACTGCAAATCTCACCAGGGTCAGTCAATCTGTGTGAGGGCAGCGGGCAAAGCCCCGGGTTTTGGCAACCCTCAGTAGTGGCCGTGCCCTCACACTGGCCCCTGCTGTGCTGGAGCAGGAGATTTGGTTAGGGGCCACTTTGCCCAGCATGCTTACTTCATCTTCTTTGATGCGTGGTCCCTGGGGCAGGGCAGGCAGGGCACTAATTGTTCTTTATTAATAGAAGGTGACATTGGAATCTCAAGCCACTCACCAAGGCCCTAATTCCCGAGAGAGAGAGAGAGAGAGAGAGAGAGAGAGAGAGAGAGAGAGAGAGAGCGCAAGCCACTCATACACAACTAGTGAGTTTTTTTGGAAAGAAGGGATCTCTCAGCCCGGATAAAGTCCAGAAGGGTGAAGATTTCTAGCCAAACAGTAGGCAAGCCTGACTTTTTGATTGTTTATCTAATCTAATTAGCTAAATTTGATTTTGCCTTGGATCTTCATGTTAGATCCAAGGAGCTTTAAGAACAGTAGAATTTAGATTCTTTTACTTCTCTGAAAATAACTAGAGAGTACAAACTTATTTTTAAGAAGAATAAAAGAATCCTTCTGAGCCACTTAGGTCTTTAGTTTGCAAATTAATGCTGCTACAAGTTGTTGTGGAGAAGGTTGCTTTTGTCTTGCTCCCAAAGGAGGGAAAAATTGTTTAGGCCCCCTTAGCCCGAAGAGTTTGTACCTCGCACCACTACAAACTGGATGCCTCTTAGTTAACATCTACTCCATCCATTCTGGACTTTTCCCAGAGATACTATTCAATAGGATATATATTTTAAAGATTAGGTTAAAATTATCTATGGGAATTGGTTTGAAGATGCCTGACCAGAAATCAGGCCATCATTTAAAACAGTGCTTGCGAATCTGATGCCACTTTGTTACAAAACTAGGGCAAGAAACCCTTCAGCAAATTAAACACATGTTAAAATGTAAAAAATAAAATAAATCCAGTTTTAACTCATTATTTTAGCCTTCTTTGGATTTTATCTTGCTATCTTTCATTAAATGTAAACATTAAATGTAAACAAGTCTCATAAAGGGTAAGGTTGATACTAAACTAAGTATAATTTACACAGTATGTTTTCAAAATGTGCAGAAAACATGTTTGTGATTCAAAGAATCTCAGAGAAGATATGAAACTTGGCAAAGGCCAGCTAGTGCTTGATAGGGCAAATGCCTTTTAATGAGAATGTCCCTAGTTTGGTTTATACCTCTGTGCAAATTAATCAGGCAAATATTTTAGAAAGAGACATGGAAAGTTTACCTGAAATGCTAGCTTGAAATAAAGCCCTCTAGGGATGAGAAGAAGATTTAGTTTAAGATAGAAAGCTCTTATTTGTGTAATTTAAACATTAATTGAGAGATTAAACTCTTGCCACTTCTCAAAATATCCTTTCCTTAAGTCCTTTCTTCCTATCCAAACTTTTAAGGCTCCTGGTGGTTAAATTAGCCTGGCACTGACCCCTAGTGGTCTTCCAGGGATCAGTTCATTCTCAGAAGGTTACATACCTTCACAGCGACACTCACTTTAGGATGGGTGACCATTGCATAAGTGACTGGAAATAAAATACTTAGATCTTCTCATTAACTTTATAATACTGGATGTGAACTGACAGGTAGATATTTAAGACAGTTTTAAGAGTTATCATTTCATCTCATAATTCGGGGAGTGGGGGAATCCCCTACAGCTTTAGAACTAGGCCTTGGAGAAACAGTCATTTGCAAGTTTATGTAATGCATGTGTAGTTAAACATAAACAATATCAGATAATGCACTGTTACTCTGTAGAAGAAATAGATTTCTCTATTAAGTTGCATAATATGAGATAACAGTCACAGGAAAATCATATATAGTAATATCTGTTTAATAAAGACCTAATGAGCTATCTCCTTACATATTGGATTGTGTATTTTATGTGGAAACAGGGCCTATAACTGTATTTAACACACTAAAAGGCTCTGCTGAGTTTTTAATCAGCAATAATGGATATAGAATGCGTTTTCAGGGAAGCCATTTCATTAAATCTTACCACAATTATTTTTCATAAATTTCATTTTAAGAACTAATGATTATATAGTCAGGTTGGGAATCATATTCATTTCTATATATTACCCTGGTATGGAGTGGGGGAAAGATGGCCAAGGGCATTATTTAAACACCAAGTCTTCTGTCCCAAGTGTGAAATTCAGTTTGATGTGTTGTTCAGGAAAGGTTACATGTTACATATGATAGGAAAGAAATCTTACTTGAAGAAACCTCCGATGACTAACGTGTGCCTCTTTGACTATTTTTTGTGGGTATATTTATAATCTGGTTATGAAATATGGTTGAGTTTACTGGAGGTAAGTATAGTTTTATAGTAGGTCATAGAGATGCTGTTTCATCCATTTGAGGATATGAAGGTGCAATTCTGTAGAATATTTGAACTTGACATATCCCCACTGGGCCAAAATAGGATAAAATGTAATGCATACTCTTTCTGTTATCTCTGGACATATGGTACCCTTTCTGGTGGAGTTTAAGAAGCCTATGCTTTACATTCGAATGTATATATCTGACTTGGATTCCACTTCAAGTTGATTTAATTTCGGATTAATACTCACTTGTAATTTACTGATGAACAAAGGGCCCAACATCTTGATTGAATGCTTCTTGAGCTCCTACCCCTGTGTTTGACTCAGAGAAGCAATTCAAAGTTGAATACGGTATAGTCATTTCCCTCAATGAACTCACCTGTTCTTTTGCCAAGTGTGTCCTCCTACTTATGTGTCTTATGGAAATACAAACAAAGGAGACATTTGTTTGTGTCTAGTCTTTTTACATTAGGAGGAATTTCTTGTTAAGTGAGTTTTATATGTGGCTGACTTCTTGGTTGATGACTACAAAACTTCTGTGTTTCTGTAAATATGCTGATTTGCTGAATATTTTTTAAAAAGTAATTCTAAACAGAGCCTAGCAGGCAGATAACATTTTATTAAGCAGAATACTTTATTAAGCAGATTGGAAGAGCTCATATTAAAGGATGCCTCCCTTTTTTAAGATTCAGGTTTCTTTCTCCCTGGAATGACATGATCAGGTTGGTTTCAGATTTTCTATTATAAAGCAGTACAAGTCAGGATGATCAGATCTAAATTTATATAACTATCTGAAGGAAGAATTTAAAGAAAAAAAATTGCCATGCTCTTTAATTTGTGAAGTTGGCTGAAGTTGGTTGTGTAAATATTTCACAAAATGTTTTCATTTTACAATTGTATTTCCTATGCAGAGCCAGTAGATTCTTGGAAATGACCCTTTAAATGTGCAGCTTTACATCCTGGGGGTAATGACTTTCTGGCTGGTTTCAAAGACTGGGTTGTTTTGCCCTTGGTGCTAAGAAAGTCTTTGTAAGGGGAGAGAAAATGCCACCCTCTCTCTGCCAGACCAGCCAGGGGCACAGCTTACATCCCACTCACACACATCTGGAGCAAAAGGGACTAAGATCTGAGCCTAGAAATAAGCACCACCAGTGTCTCTCAACTGTGAGCTGTGGGGAGCGCTTCAGGCATGAACCGTGTGAAGGGGAGTCTGGGCTCATTCTCTTTCAGAAATATTTATTAAAATCACTCCAGGGGAAAAATATTTTCTTTCTGGTATAGCCCTGTGTTAACCAGTCATAGCTAAAAGCTGAAACAAATAATATTCTTATGTTTACATAAGAAATTCACAAATTTTAAATTTCTAACTTCTCCTCCTTTTTCAGCCTTTTCTAACTTTTTCCTGACTGACAGAGCTCTAGGAATATGAGAAAAGGCTAATCCTTAGAATTGACCTAGATGCTTCCTTAGTCGGTGGGCCCTCAGAAACTTTCAGACTTGAGAGAGTAGTAATACTTGTTTCTCTACGTCTCATGACAAAAAGCAATACCTTCAGACAGTGTGTCTCATTCCAGAAATATAGACAAAAGGTAGAGTCTTAAATACTGTGAGTGTGGGCAGTGGGGAGCTGGTACAAATAATTGCATTAGAAAAGGGTTTCTTCTCACTCTCGTAGGTCTCTCTCACTCCCACCTTACTACTTACGGTTTGTTCATATTCTCAAATTCTTCCAGCAACCATTAAACAAAAGAGAGGATTTAACCAATATTTTTCTATTGCATAAACTTTGGTTGTGTCTACATTAACAGACGAGTTCAGCTCACTTTAGCAATTATCTTCTTTCTTTTTGTCTAGATACTACTCATAATTGGGTTGACAACCTTTTTCACTGCTGCTTTATTACCACAGCAGTGTCATACAGCCTGCCATCATGTCAGCTAATGCAAGAATTTCTGCTTTAAAAAAAAAAAAAAAAAAAAAAAAAGAATTTCCACTGAGCAGTTGTTTGTTCACTGTTACTGCAACAGGTTGTAATGAGAATGAGGCAGACCACTTGGACCGGGACCAGCAGCCTTATCCACCCTCGCAGAAGACCAAGCGCATGCGAACCTCTTTCAAGCATCACCAGCTCCGGACCATGAAATCCTACTTTGCCATCAACCACAACCCGGATGCCAAGGACCTCAAGCAGCTTGCTCAGAAAACAGGTCTGACCAAAAGAGTTTTGCAGGTAAGACACGTGCATCATTGACTGTGCATACATTTCCCTTCCCCTTGCCAGTAAATATAGTGCTCTTCCCTGGTTAGAGTGACGCAGATATTTCCTATATTGCTTCTTACTAGTTTATCTTAGCTATCTCCCTAGAGGGTGTTCTGAGATTTTGCAGGGGCTTCCTGGAGGGTGCCCAAACAGAGACCCAGGGTCTTTTTAAATACAGCCACATTCTCTCTACATATGTGGAGATGGGCCCTTCAAAGGCAGCACAGCTTGTCTCACTGCTGTGCAAATAAGAGTGATGTTATTTGCACAGGCCGTGGCTTTATCGATTTCCATTAATATTATGCTCAGTGCACAGACTTGAGAGGGACCTGTTGGCACTGTCTTAACTCGGCAAACTTTTGGTAGCCTCACTCACCTTCCAAAATCAGGTGGAAGCTTCTTTCCACTCCTGAAAAGCCAAAAGTATGGTTAGTGTTTCAGCAACCAATTGGAGCAAGTATTTTCCTGCCTTAACAAACCATAATTAAAAACAAAGTACTGGAAGTTAGTTCTGCTGTCCAATTGATTTCCTAAACTCATCATGGCAAGAACATATAACTAATGAAATTATGATAGGTTGCTGTGAGTCACCTGTGATCTTCTCTCACTTCTTGGTGACAAATAGCAGGCATTTTAAATTCTGCTAAACAGTTTCAGGCTGTTTGAGGTCTGTGGCCCTGGGAGTTTTTTTCTATGTGAAGAATATATACCGTGTGCTGGGCTCACGAATGGCTTGAAGTCTGTTTCAGTGATGTCCATTTCATATGAGTGATTCTTACTTTGCCATACTTTCAATGGCCCTGCTTCTACCCCTTCTCAAAAGATAACAGTTGAGGAATCACAGTGTATTTCCCCCTTTTTATCACCATGTGTTCATTTCCATGGTATATCCACTTAAGCATCAGTTGTTCCAAGTGGCACTTGTTAATGCTACAGGGTGGAATAAGTGCAGTTGAGAGAGAATAAATCCGTAGTGTTACTTGAATAACTCTCTTTTAAAAGAAAGGAAAAAAAGCCCCTTTCCTCCTAAGAAAAACAAACAATTATATTTAAAAGGAGAAACATATATCAAAAAAAAAAAAAAAAAAGAAAGAAAGAAAGAAAAAGAAAAAAAGAACAAGTGAGAGAGAAAGAAAAGAAATATAAAAATGAACATCGGTAAAGAAATCAATTGGGATTGGTTTGCAGGTTTGGTTCCAAAACGCACGAGCCAAATTCAGAAGGAACCTTTTGCGGCAGGAGAATGGGGGTGTTGATAAAGCTGACGGCACGTCGCTTCCGGCCCCGCCCTCAGCAGACAGCGGAGCTCTCACTCCACCCGGCACTGCGACCACTTTAACAGACCTGACCAATCCCACTATCACTGTAGTGACATCCGTGACCTCTAACATGGACAGCCACGAATCCGGAAGCCCCTCACAAACTACCTTAACGAACCTTTTCTAACATTGGTTTTTTTTTTTATTTTTTAAATTCTTCCTCTTCTTTTTATTATTATTCTAATTATTATTATTTTATTATTTACAAGACTTTTTTTTTCTTCTAACCCACAAGATATTTGGGGAATAAAAATAACAGCTTGGTGTGTAGCATCTGCAGCCACTTGGCAAATGAGTTTACAGTATTGTCTCCTTTAAGTGAATATATTTTGTCTACAAAGTGTATTTGGATTTAAAAAAAATTAATTAGGTCTTTCAGTTGGTAAGCAGAGTTTTTGAATAATTCTAATAAGTGCCTCTTAAAATTGTATGTTACTTATTTCCAGAATCTCGAGGAAAAAAGAAAAAAGAGTGGTATTATTATGGGCAAATAATCATATTCCCAGTTAAATGATTAGGTTAATAAAGAACCAGATAATTAATTAGTTACTTTTTAAATCTTGCAATTGTATGTGTGATTATGGAGTTTTGAAAACGTTACATTTTTTAAATCTTAAAACTGAAAACTTGTTTTTAGTATTTCTATTTCTTACCTGAACTGTTAATTCAAGTGAGGAATATGATGAAATAAAAGCATTAACTATAGACATTTTAAATAGTAATGGTTAATTAGGTGAGAAATCTATTACAGGAATGTGACTTTTCCTTCTCTTAGGGGTGTACAACTCTAAAAACTTTTTACTTGGTTATTTGTTTTTCAACATTTGAAAAATACTTAAGCTCCCTATGTACCCATGAAAATTCCGCATTGATTTTGACATTCCATACTTTTAACCTCCTAAAGCTAAAAACAGTAGCTCGGAAACCATTCTTTCTAGTTACTTTTTTTCCCAGGGAAAATGGAAATAAGCAAAATATAATGTTTTAAGAAGTAAAAAAATTAGTATAATTTAATTAATAGCTCTATTAATTGGCTTCAGCTGTACCATGATATTGTATCTGGCATTCTATATGAATAATGTTTAAAATACCCAGCCTGGTAGACTTATACCAACAATTGGTTTCGTTTTGCTTTATTTTATTTTGACATAGGTTGACTTATGTATTGAAAATAATTTTTCTGATATTAGAGATTTGAAGTTATTAGTCTTAAAGTAGATAAACTCAGAAGCCTTGTGGATGCTGATCTGAATATATTTCCTAGTTTACAGTAGCATTTTTTTTCTTTTAATTTAAGCTAAAATCTTAATGGTCTGGGCAGTGGTGAATGTTCATCTATTACGCTTCTGTTGTAGTTAAATACCAATTAGATTGTGGATTTCCTAAAAAAATAAAAAAGAAGTCAAGATATATGTCTTGCTTTAGTGGATTGTTAAGAATAACTTTGCACATATTCTCCACTTTTTGGACCCCTTAAATCTCCTTTGGTGGTCGAAGTGGCTATTTAATAGATTTTAAAGGTGTCCTTCTGGCTGTATAAATGTGTGGTTACATATTGACAGTTCACTGCCCACATTAAAGTGCATTATTGTAACTTTTGCTCAGGGTCTTTAGAAAATTAGCACAGAAAGTAGCTTATTTTTTAAAAAAAGATGATGGAAGATAAGTTAACACTGTAACAGAAGAAAGGTGTGATTGCCATTATATATTTAGCAAGTATGGTTATCATCTTATATGGAGCTTAAATCTTGACTTTTCATATTTCTATTACATTTTGGGCATTTACCACTAACCAGACCAAACAACCTTGGTAAGGCTGAGATCTTATTAATACACTTTTACAGGTAAAATATTGACACTTATAAATTTTGTTCTTTGACAGAACAATATATGGTACTATATAGATCTACTTTATTAAGTAGACTAATTATAACTCAGTTCTCCTATGTGCCTTATGATATAACTTGGAAGTAAGTTTGTGAAAAATCAGGATATATGTGTTGTTTGTTAAATTAACTGTTTTAAGCCCTTTTGACACCTCACTAGTTTTGTACTGTTTTACCTCTTATTTCTGAAACTCTTTTTATGGTGTATCCTGTTAGAGGAGACAAACATGTCATAGAAAGCAGTTGTGCACTCTCTCAAATATAGTTGATAAATTCAATAATCTTATATATTGAGCTTCGTGTTTATAGTACAGTAAGTGGTCTAGCAAAATTGTCCATGTTTCTTTGTTAATTGATAAATGCATTGTATAGAAACTATTTCCCCTAAATATTTATGGACCAAACAATTGTGATATATCCTATTAAATTTGTGTGAATAAACCATTTTGAATCTAAGGAGTTTTCTTTCCCATCAGTTTTATTTAAGTTTTAACCGTACTAGTGTGTTCCAGCATCTATATGTAAAAGCTATTCAAATGGTAATACAACATTTTTAGAAATATTTAAACATACAAATAGTTTTTAGATTTCCAAATTTCTGATTCATATGAAATGTTACACATTGTTGCACATGCAATGTAATTCAACCTAGAAATACCTTTGGATATATTTTCTTATAACAAAAGTAATGCCCCACTGATTTGACTCAGTCCAATTTTTAGAATAAAAAGGCTAATTAGCATATAAAGTAATTGCATGGAACAAAACCTTAAATATGATTAAGATTTCATGTTAGGTCTATTGAGCACAAATGGATATTTGTAAATCTAAATAGAAATTGCAGACCCCTAAAAGCCAAGTTGCTCTGTAGTTAATAAATTGTCACTATGATTTTTTTCAGGGAGAACAAATCTTGGGGCATTACAGCCAAACATCCCGACGTTTGAAAATTCCCTAAAGTATTAAAAGAAGGGGAAAAGTTTGATCGGAAATCCACTGCAGTGAAGACAAAGACACTATTAGGTTATGATAATCATACATTAAAAAATTTATTAAGCCAAAAAAAGAGAGAGAGAGAGAGACTTAAATGTCATTTACTGAATGTTAACGAATCTTGTGTTCTTTATGGTGTCTAACACAACTGAAGGCCTAAAATTATGTGGTTTAAACAAAATTAGATAAACCATGTACAAAACCAGAGCAACCTGGCAGTAATATGCCCACCCCATATTTGAAAAAAATTATTATTGAAAAAAATTTCACACATTTGTCAAGCACAAATAGTTGTAAAATAAAGTCCAAAACATTCATTTCACCTGCTTGCTAATGTGTATTAGTCCTGTTAATGGCATTTTCCAACTGTAAATTCAAAGAAAAGCTATCACCCCTTTAAGAGTATAGGGCTCAAACCCCAGTAATTTTAGCATTATTGTTTATTACTTCCTTTTTAAACAGAAATCTCTGCATGCACTTTTACATATGTCACCTCTAGTGTACACCTCTGTATGATGACTTATCTTTGCTGTTTCTTGTATGATAAATAGCTTTCATTAATAAACATTTATTTGATGCAAACATAGTTAACTTTATGTTAAACACACGCTGTTGAAATTAATTTTGAACACTTAAAGAGGCAGCACAGTACATTTACAACTTGTTATACTAATGAAAAAATACAAACAGCATAGTGAGATTAAATTCTGGTAATCTAGGATAAAATTACTTACTTGGTTTTTACCTTTTCATGACTTATTTTCATTTGTTGTATTCAATTGCCACATGTATTAAAAATAAAAAACAAAGTGAACCCAAATTACAACAAAATAAACCTTAGAATAAGCTATTGTGTAAAATTTTGGCAACTTTTTTAGATTACTAGGGTAAAATTTATAGATCCTATGTGAGTTTACATGTTTGCTATGCAATGAACAAATTTATTGAAGTATACAAATATATTCTGAACTATGAAAAGATCCAATCTTTGCATAGTTCAAGTTACATATGATTATTACAAACAAAAAAGCAAATGGAAAGACAGACAAATATTTAGGAATGAGGTTTTTTTTAATTGTTAAGGGGAATATTTGAAGAATAAAATTTTAGCTATTCCTATTTAGCTGTATATCCAAAGCATATGTTAAACAAACTAACATATACTTTCCAGAAAATTTTTCATTATGATGAAATTTTTATTATATACAAATGAACCCTATGTAAATGATGTAAATTTTATGAATGACAGACATTAAATATTTCACTTACATGTATTCTCAGAATTTTGAATGTTTTCTTAAATGCTTTCACTTCCTGAATACTAAAAAGAAAAAATTTTAAAGAGAGAGCAACTTACTAATAAAAAAAAGCAATGCACCATGACAAGTAGACTATTTTGAGTGATCACACATCATGCTGGTTTTGTCAGTAACTTGAATGTTTATGCCTCATTGAAACCTCATCCACAGCTATAGCAACTTAAATAGATTTTCCAATGCATTTCCAGCCAGTTTATTCAAATCTTTGCCCTACGGTCTTGCCTTCTTTCCCTGTTCTGTCACCTACGGCAATTTCATTTAGAAGTATTTTGGAACTTTGCCTGGTTTTACAGACCTTTAAATATTTGCCTGGTATGTGAAATGCAGGAAGAGACCAGAGAGGGAAAGAACATAACTGAAATTAGACATCTGAAAAAAATAATACAAATTTGAAACAGGCACATTTAAAAAAAAAAAAGAGAGAGAGAGAGAGAAAGGAGTACTATTATGTGAGTGGGAAGGGGAAGCGTGTGATGCAGAGTTGGAAGGTCTATTGTGCTTTACTGTGATGTAAAGCAGTCTTTGAGTCTGGGCAACTGCACATTTTCTGTTTGGTGTGGAATAGAAAAATGTGGACCTCTTAGTTGAGAGCAGGGCACTAAATTTTCATAGCTTCTACCTCCCAGTTGCCTGGGTTAGTCTAACTTCTGGCAGATTGATCTTGGGCAAAAAGCTTCACTGAGAGTTAGTGTCTGTGCGCTTTGGTTGAATAGCCACCTTAATACTGACTTACAGAGTGGGTAGGTTTTTGATACCTCAAATAAGGATAAAACTCCATAATAAAGGACCCAAAGCAAATACTTTTAAAACTTAGGTGATTTTTCATCACCTAAAACATAAATAGCTTTATTTAGCAAAATCCCAGTGGAATCTACCATACATTCTTTTATAATAACCCTTTTTTGGGAGTCAAAGTATTGTTTTTTATTAGCCACATATAAATATCATCTCATTTTCTGTTGCAGTGTGACTGCGAGGTGTGTTGTGGTGGAAATCATTAGAACTGGGAAGCTCTGGAATGGAAATTTGGAATCATGTCATTCTAGGCTCTTAAAGAGAATATTAGGGATAATACTGTTGTAAAAAATAAATATAAACACCTAATTTTGTATGAAGTTTTGCTATTTAAATTTTAACTATGTTATAAACAAAGCTAGCTTTACTTGTAGAGAGTTCGTGTACTCTTGAGCTCATTCAATAGCTTTTACATTTTGTAGTCTCTTCCACAACAGGGCAAAATAAGCACAGTAGGACTTAATCCAAATTGACGAAATATCATTGAATTTTCTTTGAAACCATATATAGATAAACTCTGGATTGGCCTTTTAGATCTGTTTTCTGTTTTTAGTAATTGGGAACAAACTCTCAATATTAAAATAAATAAAATGCCTCTAATGTAAAGCCACAGCCCTGCTTCTAGCCAATGTCAAAAATAGGAAGTTTTTTTAATGGTTTGCTGTTGATTTTAAACACTTTAATAATACTGCTCTGCCCTCACAACAGTTTTTTTTTTCAGAATAATATTATGATTTACCTTATTTTAAAAATAAATTATAATTCTAACTTATTATTTTAAATGCCCTCTGGGAAGATTTCCATTTTATTTTATGAGGTTCCCTGGCAGTTGGTGGGAGTGGTGAGGTTGGGAGAGGGAAAGTTCAGAACTGTGCATGATACTCAAGGAAAAGTCTATGAATATGATGTAAGTAGTAACATTATTGTCACAACTAAATTTCTGTTTAACCGTGTTGCAGAATAAGATAATGTCATCTAACATCACTCCCTACTTGCAACATTCCTCTGTGAATATTAATATAGTTAACCCTCCCTTATCATGTATCATATCAATAAGTTTCTCTTCCCTTGGATTAATTTTTGCTTCTTTGCATTACATTTTATCTTGTGCTAAGATAACAAAAAGCAAGCAAGAATAAAGATCCAGATATTAGCCATATGTAGAAAGTTCCTGGTGTGCATTTCTGTGTACTTTTCCTTCACATATTAGAATTGTCAGGAAAGTTTTTTTCTTTTGGAACTCTCTGTTTACATTTTGCATGATCTTATAAATTAACCTGAAGAGTAATTGGATACCTTTTATGGTTATTTGAAAATAAAATTTGCTACAAATAAGATGCTTCAGTCTCTGTTGCCTCATATTATGCCTGAATACATTATTTTTTTCTGTACTTTCATATCAAATCAGAAAATATTAACCTTAGAGGATATTTAAATTGTTATTTATGACAAAAATACAAAGATGAAGAAATTCAAAGGTGAAATTGCCTTTACTTAATCATTCTCATTCTGCTTCTTTTCCTTTTCCAAAGCAGCAAAAATTATGAAGGGCTATCAGCTTTAACTTCAACATTCAAGGGTTTTGACAGCTTGCATCACTTAAAGTATATTTATTATTCAGTAAACTTTAATTCTGTAGAATAAATGCCCTTTATGAAGTGTGATTTTTGAAAGCACAAAGGTATTTCAGGATTTCAAGCAGCCGAAGCTGCTTGAATTCTGCAAACAGAGTAGTTTTTCAGAAGAAAAATATAATGGAAAGTAATTGTAAATATAATATTTGTAACATTTTACCTGATTGGTCCAAATACTGCACATGAATTTTAAAGAGTTATAAAAGCCTCCAAAATATTAGGATGTAATTACGTGATGATTATTTTTGTAACATAAATTGAGACAGTTTATTTTATAAATACAATTACCTAGTTACTTTATTGAGTACAGATTCTGAGGTCTCCTTCTGGATATTTTTTTCTTTTATTATTATTATTATTATTTTTTGAGATGGAGTCTTGCTCTGTCACCAGGCTGGAGTGCAGGGGTGCCATCTCGGTTCACTGCAACTTCCGCTTCCTGGGTTCAAGTGATTCTCCTGCCTCAGCCTCCGGAATAGCTGAGACTACAGGTGTGCGCCACCATGTCCAGCTAATTTTTGTATTTTTAGTAGAGACGGGATTTCACCATGTTGGCCAGGATGGTCTCCATCTCTTGACCTCGTGATCCACCTGCCTCAGTCTCCTGAAGTGCTGGGATTACAGGTGTGAGCCACCACGCCCAGCCTCCTTCTGGATATTTTAATAACAAGATGTTTATATTTCCAAGGTTCTGATATATTTCCCCAGTTTTCTTCTTGAATTCAGCATCAAGAGCCTGTGTATGTATGTGTGTTGTATATTTTCATCCTAACACCCATAGAAAGATATATATTTTTAAGAAAGAAGGCTCATCTCTTCTAAAGCCAGTTTTTAGTTGAAAGCAAAAGAAAAAGGCAAAATAATGGCAACTTTTCTTCAATTGAGGTATTGTAATAGACCTACTTTTTGTTAGCCTAACATAAAGCCATGCTCCCCAAAGCCTCCCTGCCAATGCAGTAGGGGGTCTTTCCAGGTTACTTTCTTCATGGAGCTTGGCCATAACTTTTCTTTTTACTGGAATTGTGTTGCCATTTTGAACTTTTCTGTTCAACAAAGTTTGGCAAATGCTTATAGTTCAACATAAACAACCACAACAAAAAAGATAATTTTTGTTGTAATGGACAGTATAATTTACTTCATTTATTAAAAGAGGCACAGTAGAAACAAAATGTTATATAGGCCAGGCACAGTGGTTCACACCTGTAACCCAGCAATTTGGGAGGCCAATGTGGGAGGATCGCTTGAGACCATGAATTCGAAACCAACCTGGCAAACATGGCGAGACACCATCTCTAAAAAAAACAACAACAAAAAAACCCCACAAAAGGTTCTTTCACAAATCAAACGGACTATTTTGGTTTAATTTCAACATTATGGGTCTATTAAAGTGGCTGGAGTTCAATGAGTTCCTTACTAAGTATCAACTATACATTAATCAATCAATCCATATTTATGTACACATAAGCACCCAGCATGTCATGCTCAATGTGTGTCCTATGTAATAAGTGCAGCTAGATCCTGAGACTTCACCACATATGCAACTTCAGTATCCTGAATACCTAAGTATTAAGTGTTGGATTATTAAGCCTTTGGGATCAACACTGATGTTTTCTGCTTTTCCAGAGTGTCTTGTATTGGAATTTATCACTAATAAAAGTTTCCACCATAGACTTTGTTTCTGTTTAGAATTGGATATTGATAAAAGCATAGAATCATTCTGTGTACCAGAAAGAGGGTTACTAAATTGTCTGGCACAAATTCTCATATTTTTTCAGTTCAAATGGAAAGCACCCAGACAGATGTGTATTGTTTCTAGTTCAGAGACAATTTTTGGCCTTCCTCAGAAAAATGTGTGTATCAAGAGTTACCATTTAATCTCTGCAGATTTACACTTTTTTTTAACCATTGCTGAAACAATGTAATTGCAATAATTTGGCACTATCGATACCTCTTATTCATTGCCCCTGAATTGTTACTGGAAGTTGCAATTCATTTAGATAGATTACAGTTATTATAAAACACAGATGGCTATTACTTCATTGAATTTTCTATAAATGTTCATAGCTTCCATTACCCATCAGTGGCTTACCACCATTTCTCCTAAATTCTCATTCATATCACTTCTATTCCCATTACACTATTGAAACCACTTTTCTTAAAGTTAGCAATTACCTTTTTTCTTATCCAAATATTGGTATTTCCCCTGTCTTTATTCACATTTACATTTGTGCCAGATTTTACACTCCTTATTACTTGCTTCTCTCCAAAACGATTTCCCTGCAGGCCACGCACCTGCTGCTTCTCCCTGTGGTTTGGCTGACTCAGAGCCAGCACATCATGGTCCAGCTTCAAAATCTCCTCTCCACTCTTGCACTGCTAGCTTCCTGGGAAACAACATTCTTTCTTAAAGGCTCAACATTTTAGTGATGACTCCAAATATATTTCTTGAGACATTTCCACCTGACTCCTCTGCTATTGTTTGAAGGGCAGCATAAATAATATTGAACTCGATTTTCCTCTTCAGCAAACTTCTGGACTTTTTGCCATTTTTGTTAAAGACGTTACTGAAGTTTCTCCCAGTCACCCAGACTGGGAGTTATCAATTTCTCCATCAACTTCTTCTCCTTTTTTTTTTCCTTTTTAAAATTATCTTGTATCATTCTGTTACCAAATCCTATTGATCCTTTCTTCATTCTATGTTTTTAGTCTCAGTCTTGATCTACCTCTTTTATTTTATTTTATTTTATTTTTGACATCCCCCTGATCATTGTACTCACTAGAACCAAGTTTTCTTAATTGGTAGGAAGATATTCTCTGTAGGACATCATATGAGTTGTTTCAGGTTTTGTGCTGCTTCCTCCATCTTCACTCTTTGCAGCCTTATAAGAGTAGAACCAATGGTCAGACTTTTTAAAAAGACTGTATCTAAACTATATGAAATAACTTTCTTACTAATGTAGAATCATATGATCTAGAATATTTTGATCATTCTCTGTGGGGATTTAAAAAGAGCCTGGGCCAGGTGTGGTGGCTCACGCCTGTGATCCCAGCACTTTGGGAGGCCAAGGCAGGCAGATTACCTGAGGTCAGGAGTTCAAGACCAGCCAGGTCAACATGGTGAAAACCTATCTCTACTAAAAATACAAAAATTAGCCGGGAGTGATGGCATGCACCTGTCATCCCAGCTACTCGGGAGGCTGAGATGGGAAAATGGCTTGAACCTGGGAGGTCGAGGTTGCAGTGAGCCAAGATCATGCTACTGCACTTCAGCCTGGGTGACAGAGTGAGACTCTGTCTCTAAAAATAAATAAATAAATTAAAAAACAGAGCCTGATCATCACTTATTTGCAGTGGCTGAAGGAGAGCTTTCTCAGCCCATGTATAATTAGAATAGAATATGCAGTCATGTATTGCTTATCATTGGGGACAGATTCTGGGAAATGCATTGCTAGGTGATTTCATCATTGTGTGAACATCATAGAGTGTACCTAAACAATCTAGCTGGAATAGTCTACTACATACCTAGGCTATATGGTATAGCCCATTGCTCCTAGGATACAAACCTGCATAGCCTGTTACTATACTGAATACTGTAGGCAATTGTAATACCATGCCTAAACATATCTAAATACAGAAAAGGTAAGGTAAAAATGCTATAATCTTCTTTTTAAACTTTTATTTTAAGTTCAGGGGCACAAGTATAGGTTTGTTACATAGGTAAACTTGTGTCATAGGGGTTTGTTGTACAGATTATTTCATCCCCCAGATATTAAGCCTAGTACCCATTAGTTATCTTTCCTAATCCTCTCCCTCTTCCCATCCTCAACCCTCCAAAAGGCCCGTGTGTGTTGTTCCCTTCTGTGTGTCCATGTGTTCTCATCATTTAGCTGCCACTTATAAGTAAGAACATACAGTATTTGGTTTTCTGTTCCTGTGTTAGTTTGCTAAGGATAATGGCCTCCAGATCCAATCATGTTCCTGCAGAAGACAAGATCTCATTGTTTTTATAGCTGCGCAGTATTCCACAGTGTATGTATCACATTTTCTTTCTTTCTTTTTATTTCTTTTCTTTTCTTTCTTTCTTTCTTTTTTTTTTTTTTTTTTTTTTTTGAGACTGAGTCTCCCTCTGTTGCCAGGCTGGAGTGCAGCAGTGCGATCTCAGCTCACTGCAACCTCCAACTCTCTGGTTCAAGTGATTCTCCTGCCTCAGCCTCCCGAGCAACTGAGATTACAGGCATGTGCCACCACACCCAGTTAATTTTTGTATTTTTAGTAGAGACGGGGTTTCACCATGTTGGCCAGGACGGTCTCGATCTCCTGACCTTGTGATCCACCCACCTCGGCCTCCCAAAGTGCTGGGATTACAGGTATCAGCCACCACGGCCAGGTCCACATTTTCTTTATCTAGTCTACCATTGATGGACATTTAGGTTGATTCCATGGCTTTGCTATTGTGAATAGTAAAACTGCTTTTTTTTACTCTCTCTATGTATGTAGTAGAACTGTTAGTTTTAAGGAACCACTTAAGATAGTTCATATATGCAGTCCATCATTGACTGAAATGTTACACAGTGCATGATCGTACTTGTTAATTTTACTTGATAAAATTTTAAATATTAATTTTTTATTAAAACAAATATGAATATGCAATATAAGAAAATAAAAGTGTTTGCTTGAATTGTAAAGATAAAATCTGCTACTTCAAAGAAAGTTTTGGTTTGCAGGTGGATATCCTAAGATTGTACTCCAGGTTCTCAGGAACAAATTGGTGGAAGAGTTTGAGAAGTGGGGAAGGAGTAGAGTAGAATCAAGGTTCCTCTGGTTCCAACCACATGTGACAGGTGTGTGAAACAGAAGAATCAGATGGTGCAGTGGCTCATGCCTATAATCCCAGCACTTTGGGAGACTGAGGTGGGAGGATTGCTTGAGGCCAGGAGTTCAAGACCAGCCTGGGCAACACAGCAGGGCCCTGTCTCTTTGAAAAAGAAAAGAAAAGAAGCAGAGAATCATGGGATTTGGACAGACAGACAGGCCTGGGTTCAGACTCTACCTCTTCCACTGTAATTCTAGTCCAATCTAGTTGCTCACATTTCTCATACTTCAGTCCTTTATTTGTGGATTCTCTTATGTCTAATTTCTCTTGGCTGAAATATTTACTGTAGGTTGCAAGAGTAATCTTTCTAAATATCGCCTTACAATGACTCCTTCGTCTCAGGAACTTTAAGAGATTCCCATTGTAGATATGATTAAATATAAACTCCTCTGTGAAACAGTAAAGGTTCTTTGTAATATGACCCTGTCTCACTCTAACCCCCCGTTGTCCACAGCACGTGATGTATTAATTCTCTGTCACGTTTTTGCGTACAATATCTTCTCCAATTATAAAACAGTTTTCATTACTTCTTATGTGCCCAAATCTTACAAATTCTTTTTCATTACTTATTGCATGCACAATACAAAATACTAACAAAGAAAAATGTTTAGAAGAAATAAAATCATCACCGGCCATCCCCATCATGATGATAAACCATTATATATCATAAATACACATTTTTTCAAGTTCTCTTTCAGTCTTTGTATTTTTTGCAAAATTATAATAATTTTGTTAAAGTTCATAGTTTGATATCTGGGACATGGTAAATACTCAGTAAGTGGTAATTGAATTTGAATCTCAAAGCCATCAGTTATTTACATTATTCTGTAGTATCTTCATGAAAATTCCCTCTATTAACTCTTGTCATAATTGATGCCTTCCTTTCTGACCCCTCCATAGCACTCATTGTGTGTCCCATACATTTGACCTGAATATTAGGTCTTTATTATATACATAGCACAAGTCTAGTTATTTCCTATGTCTTCCCCAAATATTAAACCTTTTTTATTTTTGAGAAAAGAGGGTTTTTTATACCTCTATTGTATTTTTAAATGTATGAGGAAAATAGTAATTGTTCAACAAGCATTTTAAAAATTGAGTTGTGATGTAGTAACTCTTTCATAGATGAGACATTTTGTCAAGAATTCTGGGGGAAAGAGAAGCTTTCATTATGAAGAGCTACTGCTGGCACTTACCATTCTTCGTAATGTAGGTCAAAGGAAAGGCAATGACGTGGACCCAGCAGGACTTGTTTAAGTCTTACTTTCCTTCTCTGAGACCAGTAAGTGCTATGTGGGGTTAGCCTCTCGAGAATGGAAGTCAGAGTGCTAACTATTTTCATCCTATTCTGTAGCAAGCAACACCCAGCATCGTTATGAATCTCTCACAGGGAGAGCATTCCAGGGACCAGTCCTGGTGCCTTGATTGGGAAGGATAAAATCTTTTTGCCCTGAATATTTTAGTTATGTTACTGTAGTAGTTCTTTCCATTTTGTAAGAACAGTTACCACCATAGAGTTTCGGGAGGCACACTTGAAAGGAATTAAGAGACTCAAAGGAGCATTGAACAAGTCACTAATGATGACCACAAAATCACTACTACTGAATCATAACGCCTTTCATTAATGACAAAGGCATTTAATTGTACTGTTCACTTATCTATCCTTTAGTTCTGAGTCTTGGTTTGAGTAAGAATGTGTATTGCTCTGAGCAGACTTTCTTATCTATTCATAAGGCAAAATCTCACATTTCAATAAGCATAAATATTTCTTTGGTGCCAGATTAGTGTTAAACTACATTTTCTTCTGTTGCTGGTATCAAGCATATCTGGCTAAACATGACCTGAAACCAACAGCATTACCTTATCAATATATAAACTCAGAGCAGAAATAAATGCTGCACATTAGTTAAAGCATGGCATCAAATCCTTTTTTTTTTTTTTTTTTTTTGAGATAGAGTCTCGCTCTGTTGGGTAGTGGTGCAATCTCTGCTCACTGCAACCTCTGCCTCCTGGATTCAAGTGATTCTTCTGCCTCAGCCTCCCAAGTAGCTGGGATTATAGGCACCCACCACCATGCCTGGCTAATTTTTGTATATTTAGTTGAGACGGGGTTTCACCATGTTGGCCAGCTGACCAGGCTGGTCTTGAACTCCTGACCTCAAATGATCTGCCTGCTTTGGCCTCCCAAAATGCTGGGGTTACAGGCGTGAGCCACCGGGCCCAGCCAGCATCAAATCTTTGAGGTGTTCACAGCATAGCTGGGAAGGGTTCGCCATGCGTCCATGGCTGCATCATCCTGGTTGAGAATCGCTTTGTAAAAGAAGGAGGTGTATGCTGTTTTCTCCCCAGGAGCCTACGGCTCACTGGTGTTTATTATTTTCCAAGGTTGGTTGTAGATTTTGTATTTTTTACATTAGAAAATAGGTATTAAACTCCTCTACCAAATTGATGCTAAGTCCTTATTAAGTATGAACTATTTGGGATGCACAATGACCAATAATTGGCTATCTCTACATTAATAAAATACATATGGCCTTTAGATAAGTGTACGTAGATGTTACTAGCAGGGGGATTAATGAACATTGAATGAACTTTGAAATAAGAGGCTCTGGAACACTTTTTCCTTTTGAGACAGGTGAACTTCTAAAGTTGATCAGGCTTGCAGATGAAAATATTTTATATCACTTCTTCTCAAAGTCTTCTTTTAAGCAACAAACATTGCTCATTGAACTTTTTCCATAAAACTGAATGTATAAACCAGATAAGAGTAAAGCTATTCTGGTGGAGAGAAGAGAGCATTGGGAAAAAATAAAATAAAAGCTGTGGTTCCACCATTCTGTCTTCAACACCTTAAGCCTTGCCATGGAGTCTGGAAACTTCTAAGTGAACACTTTGGAAATCACAATTTTAGATCCAAACCTAAAATCCTGTCAAAGACTTTGGTATATAAAGGAAAAAAAGTGATACTCTTGTGGCAGTCAATTATATGGGGAAAATGTAAACATGACAAAATAAAGCTGTAACCTCAAGTGAATCATTTGAACAGTGTTGGCCTTGGAGAGGCTGCCCTAACTCAGCTTCCAAAACTTACTTGATCTGAAGGTTTATCTCGAGGGCTTGCTAAAAAAAAGTGGGGGCAGGCGGGGGGTTTCTGGCCCTCACTCTCCCCGATATAAGAGGCCTGAAATCATTTTCTTTTTCTTCATAAATATAGCCCAAGTGATCAGGCAACTTTGGGAAAACATTGGATCAGATGCTCTTTACTTTCAGCACCAACGTTTTGATGATTCCATTCAATTCCTTGAGTTTTTCCCTAACCTGTGGGACAGGAACATTTTTCCTCAAATTAGTAAGGGTAGAGCAGCTCTGAAAAGCAGGAATTGAAACATGATGGAGTAATGGCAGTTACACAAAGGTGTCTCATTCTCAGAGAACTTGCCCAGACAGCTGTCAGGAGACTTTTAGAAAGTGGCAAAAACTAGGGTGTACATTAGAAGGCAGTGCTTGGAGTTCAGCAAAAGCTATTAAAGTGTTTTGTGAGTTTTTTTAGGGTAAAATATTTTCTGAATAATAACATACATATCTCTGCATCTTTCCAGGCCTGGTCTATCTTGGGGTACCAGAGGGCATCATATAACTTCAGACACCCAACTTCCACTGTTCTCTTAGACCCCCTACTGGAAACATGTGAAAGTCCCTAGGGATGTTTCAAACATACTCATGTATCTGTCGAGTACATAATAGGAGGTGATTTCATGTTCTCCCCTTCAGCTCTGATTTCCCCCGGAAATCCTTTCATAAAGCTGTGTAAGGGTGCCTATTAAGAGAATGCACCATTTGCATCAAAGATTCTGCTATTCCCTAAATGTCCCCAGAGAAGGAAAATGACTCCTTCCCCACTCACCGTTGCACTTTTCAGGTCACCTGGGATCCAAGCAGCACTGTGGGAACTCCCTTGTCATAGAGTCCTTCCCTCAACTTCTTCTGGTTTCTCCTATCCGCAGACCTTGATATCAACTCAGAAGACTGTGTGGGAGAGATATCATTCTAACTCCACCCCACCCCAGGCAGCTTTATACAATCCTCCTTCCTCATTTATTCCCAAAAAGAGGTCCTCAAACAACTAACACCTGCAAATCCACTCTTGTCAGGTCTCTCCATTTTGCCAGACATGATTTGACATATTGGAATCTGAATTTGGTCTCAGGGTTGGAGAATCACTATTTATAGTTGTGTAGATTGGTAACTGATTTGACAAAGAATCCCAGAGAGTACCTATTAATGAATTACTATACCCTGTGGGATGTGTCTAGGGGCTTGTTCAATGACTTTTTTCAACATTTTTATTAGTGACTTAGTTTGAGGACAGAGCTGTCAAGCTAGTCACACTTGTAGATGGCACAAAGCTAGGAGGGACAGAAAATAAAGTGGATGGCAAAATCAGAATTAAAAATATACTAAGAGATTGGAACGCTGATCTGAGCCTAAGAGATAAAATTTATTAGGAAGAAAATGTAAAGCTACATGTAGGTCCTAAACTCCACCCGTATAGATATGAGCTATTGCAGTGACTTTTACATTTATTTTACCATGGACTACTTTCTTTTTTTATTATTTATATTTATGTGTTTATTTTTTATTTTAAGTTCTGGAATACATGTGCAGAACGTGCAGGTTTGTTACACAGGTATACATGTGCCATGGTGGTGAGCTGCACATATTGACCCATTCTCTAAGTTCCCTCCTCTCACCCCCTACCCCCTAACAGGTCCTGGTGTGTGTTGCTCTCCTCCCTGTGTCCACGTGTTCTCATTGTTCAACTCCCACTTATAAGCGAGAATATGCAGTGTTTGGTTTTCTGTTCCTGTGTAAGTTTGCTGAGGATGATGGCTTCCAGCTTCATCTGTGCCCCTGCAAAAGACACGATCTCATTCTTTTTTATGGCTGCATAGTATTCTACTACCATGGAATACTTTCATCAAGTAAAATCTTGCCAGAATTCTCATATGTAAGAAAAACTTGTTCTGGTTGAAGTGGGAATGGAGGCTCTGGGAATCCACTCCTTACTCCTCTGCACCACTCTCCATGGCCCCTGAAGACTTTCTGTGAAACACAGTTTGAAAGCTCTTGGGCTCTGAGGTGGCAGGCAGAGTGAGGAGAAAGAGACAGGAAGGCTGAAGAGATGGCTAAGCAGCACATACGGCAACAAAATCTGATCAATTTTAGTAGCAGACAGACTCAATAAGAGCTAAAGATGTGATGTGGTTATCCCTTGAACATGGTGATTTTATTTGGGTTGAGGTAAGTGACACAGTGTAGTAAGACTGGGGAATGTTCCTCTCCAGGACAAACCACACAGAGACGTCATGTTTTCATACCATTGTGATCATCTGAAAGCTATAATTTTACAACTTATATTTTCATTAAGATTTTATTATTATATCATAAGGATTTTCCACATGGTTAGATAATTATTATTTGTAATGGCTGCATACTATGTCATCATGTAGGTACTTCATGTAACCACTCTCCCACTATTGGAAGATTGGGCAGGGCTGCCAAATATAGCTGCATAGACTGTGCAGTGCACAAGTCCAAAGACATTCTCAGAGAATATAATGATTACAAAAAGTTGTTCTTCTTAATTTTTTCTTATTATTCCTTTAGGTTGCCTGCTATTCAGACCTCTAAAATTTCTTTTTAAAATTATTTATATAAATTTAAGGGGTACAAGTGTAGTTTTGTTATGTGGATGTATTGCGTAGTGGTGAAGTCTGAGCATTTAGTGTAACCATCACCCAAATAACGCACATTGTACCCACTAAGTAATTTACCATTCCTCATTCCCTTCCCATTCTTCCACCCTTCCAGGTTGCCAGTGTCTATTATTCCACGCTCTGTGTCCATGTGTACACATTATTTATCCCCCACTTATAAGTGAGAGCCTGCAGTGTTTGATATGCCGTCTTTTAAGGTCAGACATACCCCAATGGGTATAGCTGGAAAATAGTAAAAAATATATTTGTTACTCCAGTATTTAAAGAATTCTAGTAATACCTGAGTATGGTGTTTTCTCATTGGTCTTGGTAAGGAGAATGACTGAAGCAGTTAAATATTCCACACAGGTTCCCAGCATTCTTTCTACAATCCACAAATGAGAATAATTTTTTTTTTTTTTTTTTTGAGATGGAGTGTCACTCTATTTCCCAGGCTGCAGTGCAGTGCTGTTATCTCGGCTTACTGCAACCTCTGCCACCCAGGTTCAAGCAGTTCTCTTACTTCAGCCTCCTGAGTAGCTGGGATTACAGGTGCCTGCCACTGGGCCATGCTAATTTTTGTATTTTTAGTAGAGACGAGGTTTCACCATCTTGGCCAGGCTGGACTTGAACTCCTGGCCTCGTGATCCACCTGCCTTGGCCTCCCAAAGTGCTGGGATTACAGGCATGAGCCACCACGCCTGGCTGAGAGGAATTATGAGTTTGATTCTCTCAAATGAGCAGGATGGCTTCAGGTTTACATATAACTCACCTCTGACCTTGTTCAGTACTCAGTTTCCTTGTCTTAAATGTAAGTGACTTAGATGAGATTATCTCAATGTTCCTATCAATTTTAATGTTTCATGATTCCATTATAGTTTCCAGTCAGTCAAAAACATACTGTTAGAGAAAGAGGCGATAATACCTCATTCTTATAATTGAATCCATCTATTCCATGTCAGAGTCATGCAAACTCCTTGTAGAGATTCTAAAGCAACGGTTCTCAAAGTATGGTCCTGAGACTGCTGTGGGTGCCCCAGACACTTTTAGGGCTTCCATAAGGTCAAAAATATTTGTATAGTAGTATTAAGTTGTCATTTGTAATTTTCACTCATATTTTCTAGTGAATTTTCAGAGTATGAGAAATTTATTGTTGTGTTTCCAGATTCCATATTGCAATTGACCTTTAAAAAACATTGTCATGTTTTGGTGTAGTGTCAAAGAAGACTATTGGCAATTATATGGTTCTTAAAATATTCCTCTATTTTCTAATTACATATCCTTATAAGGCCAAGTTTTCTTTATATAGTACAACCAAAATAATGTCTTAGATTGAAAGCAGAACCAGATATGAGAGTCAATTTCTACTACCATAAATAGTGATATAAATAAACCTCAAAAACAAGTATCTTCAGGATCCTCAGTAAATATTGAGTGTAAAGGGGTCCGGTGTTCTAAAATGTTACCAGAATTGCCACACCACCTTGCGAAAGAGGCTGGTTGCTGCTGTTACTCCCCTGAACTTCCCTTCTTTTCTGTCCTCATTTGTTTACATGAAGGTCCATCGGGAAGAGTCATCAGCAATTTGAAAAATGATCATCCTGCAATACTCCTTGAATTCTTATATTTTGGTTTATTTGATGCTATGACAGCATTCCCTTTCGTTCCCTCTCTAGCATTTTATTCTTATATAGAGTTCAGAACTTATTTTCTGAGTTTTGTTTCAATTAAGGACATTCTTTAGGAACTCTATATAAGAATAAAATGATAGAACATTTGTTAGATCTCAAGGGAATAAAAATGTAATGTAGGGGATGGAGAAGAGGATTAGAGGCTGAGATGAGGGTGGTAGGCAATATGGGAGGTCCAAGATTCAAGGAAAGAGATGGTATCCACCACCCTTTTGTGTTCCCAAAACAAAGATGCAGGAGGGACTAGTATCATATAGTCATTGTGGTTGGAAGGGTCCCACAGAAAAGAGATGGAAGTTTTTCTCTGGATTACTCTATGTTTTACTCTTTTTTAAAGGGCCAGGATGGGCCCAGATCAGTGCATGATCTGTATTGGTGGGACCCAAAGATGCACTCAAATGAAGGGCCAGTTTGTGAGTGCTACTGCAGAGCCTGAAAGCTGTAAGGTGAACGCTGAATGCTTTCAAATCCTTGCATTCACTTGGAAGTGACTCATTAATAGGACTTCTGTTTGGGTATTCAACATGCAGGAATTAGTGGAGAAGGGAAGGGACAGTAGGACAGAGTATACACATAGATATAATTTTTGTACTTTCATGTAACTTCTTAATGGATTTTCAGATGATTCCTAGCCCGTTGAGCTCCTCATCCCTCCCCAACTCCCCTTTTAAAAACTTTTTGAAGGCCATATCTCTGTTTTTATCTGATTCAGAGTGAAGACACATATCACCTAGGTGAGGCAGACAGAGGCTGGCTTCGACCCCTGCTAGAGAGCATTTGAAGGGACACAGTGGCTTTTATCAATGCCACAGGCAGAACTCAAGCCCTTTCATTCTCAATCAGGTCACCAGTAATGAGATCCTGGAACACATCCCCAGGGTCAGCCCCTGATGTTACCGTCAAGCTCACTGCAATTTGGGCTCATCAGATGGAACATATAAAGAGGGGAGGTGACAGCCAAAATCCTAAGCAAATGCTAGAATGATTACATGAGGGCGGCCTTCAAGCAAGGTTACAAGTATTCTAAGGTTACTATGATATGCAGTCATATGTGAAGTGGTCTGGCAATGATTATTTTCATACATGGATTTTAAGGACCTGAGTAAAATTTTTATAGAATAGAATTCATTCATCTCTCTTCATTCATTCACTCATCTATACACTGTTTGTTATACTCCAAGTCCTCTCACTCCACCTTTTCAGCACATTTGAAAGACAAAAGTTAAAACTTGGCTGAGCCTAACTATGCACTTTCTTCACGACCACAGTAAAACAACTGCCTCTGTGAGAGAACTTTGCACGATAGGTCAGATGGGTATTATGATAACTTCACAATACTAACCTCAATATTTCCTGGCAATCCTACCTACTATTTCTCTGATTAATCTTACTCTCTGCAACAACTTTTCAGTTTTTCCACTCTTTTCAAACCTCTAACACCAACTTCTCCACAGTACCACCAATCCTATGTTCCACTTATTCTAAGCAAATGGCCTGGCTTATTTTCTAGGAAATAGAATCCATTAGATGGGAACAGCATCAACTTTCTGCTAAAACATACCAACTTAGCCACATCAAAATTCAGTGTTTCCCCTCCTGTCATAATAAAGGAGGGGAAATCCATCTAAGCTGTGTGCAGTGCAGTCTGCCAGGTATGTGGGAAGATCACTTGAGCCTGAGCAACCTCGTGAGACCCCACCACACACACACACACACACACACACACACACACACACACCCTTCCATCTGTGGACCCACATTCTTTAGCCTTTTCATGAAATTTGCACAACAATTTACTCATCTTTTGTCTTGTATCCAACTGATCTCCTGATTGTCCCTGTATTAGTCTGTTCTCACACTGCTATAAAGAAATAAATACTGGAAACTGGGTAATTTATCAAGAAAAGAGGTTGAATTGGCTCATGGTTCTGCAGGCTGTACAGGAAGCATAGCAGCTTCTGCTTCTGGGGAGGCCACAGGAAACTTACAATCATGGCGGAAGGCAAAGAAGAAGCGAGCACTTTACATGGGCAGAGCAGAAGGAAGAGAGAGGCGGGAGGTGCCACACACTTTTAAACAACCGGATCTCATGAAAACTCACTCACTCACTATCACAGGAACATCACCGGGGATGGTGCTAAACCATTCATGAAGAATCCACCCCATGATCCAATCACCTCCCACAAGACGCTACCTCCAATATTGGGGATTAAAATTTGACATGAGATTTGGGTGGAGAAACAGATCAGTCCCTAAGCCCATTTTCTTTTCTTTTTTCATATATAATATTTTTTATTTCAAAACACTTTTGCAAACTTCAGTTTATGACACTTAAAGGGCCAGTTAAGATTGCTACTTAATATCTCAGGACTGGAAACAATATTAAAGTTTACCCACATAAACTACCGACACGACACAACCATTAAGCCACTCTACTGTCCCCACCACACCTCTGTTTGTGTTGGGCTTGATAATTCCAACAATACATGTTTACCTTCAAAGGTAGTAGATTTTATCTGTGAACTTCCTCTAGTCCAAAATGATTAGTGTAATTCCATACATAGCTCTTAGAAATGCTAATTTTTCTTTGAAAATAGTAAAGGCTTTTTTATATTCTTTTTTAATATTTCAAAATGGCTATAAAAAGTAGTATACTCTCTTTTTAATATTTCAAAATTGCTATAAAAAGTAGGTTTTTGCCAAGTGCAGTGGCTCAAGCCTGCAATCCCAGCACTTTGGTAGGCCAAAGTGGGAGGATCACCTGAGGTCAGGAGTTTGAGACCAGCCCGGCCAACATGGTGAAACCCTGTCTCTACTAAAAATAAAAAAATTAGCTGGGCTTGGTGGCATGCATCTGTAATCCCAGCTACTTGGGAGTCTGAGGCAGGGGTGGAGGTTGCAGTGATCCGAGATCGTGTCACTGCACTCCAACCTGGGTGACACAGTGAGATTCCATCTCAAAAAAAAAAAAAAAAAAAAAAAAGTAGATTTATTTTTCTTAAATTTTTTTTTTATATTTTAGGTTCAGGGGCATCTGTAAAGATTTGTTATATAGGTAAATTGCATGTTGTGAAGGTATGGTGTACAGATTATTTTGTCACCCAGGAAATAAGCGTAGTACTTGATAGGTAGTTTTTTGGACCTCACCCTCCCCTCTCCAGTAGGCCTCAGTGTTTGTTGTTTCCTTCTTTGTGTCCATATGTACTCAGGTAAATCCACTCTCTATCCGGTGTTTGCTATTTTAAGGAATGACCCCATGATTGCCTGTTATGCAAACTAGAAACCCTGGAGTGGTCCTTGACACTTAGTTTTCTTTAATATCAGATCTGTCATCACATTCTGTCCATTTTTACTTCTTAAATGTTTTTCAAATTCACTTTCCCCTTTGCTGTGATATAAGCTAGCATCTTTCCTTTTTTGGACTACAGCAAACATTTTTAACTTGTCCTGCTACAGCTACTCTTGACCCCTTTAACTTATTTCCCAAATTATGTGATCTGTTCAAAACATAACTCTAATGTTACGACCCCAACCCCACCCCAGTCGTCCTGCTTTAAACCCTTCCTAGATTGCTCTCCATCATTTTACAAAAAAGGCCAGAGTTTTATATTTGAGATGGAAGGACCATCTTTTATGCTCCTGACTTCCTGGGTTTCAGCCACACTGGCCACGTTCTCCTTCAACACAGGCCTTTGCAGCACTGCTCCCTCAGCATGGAATGTGCCTTGGTCCCTTTTGACCTGTTAAAACACATACTTGTCCTTCATTTCCAGCTTAAGTGACACTTTTTCAGAAGCACACCTAAGACAAGACCAATTTTCCACAATAAGCTTTCATAGCATCATGTGCCTTTCCTTTATACAACTTATGACAGCTGCCATTTTATGTTTATTTGTGAGATTACTCAATAATGTCTGTCTCCCTCATGGGCCTACAAACTCATGCATGCAGCCAGGGACCATTTCTACTTTGCACTGTATTTCTAGCATAATGCTAGGCAAGTAGTAGGCACTTCATAAATATTTATCGAATGGATATGGATTGAATAAGTGTTCAGGGCACTGTTTTAGATGCTCTAGGGCACTGATTCTCAAACTTTAGCATCAGAATCACCTGAGGGCTTGTTAAGGCACAGATTGCTGGGCCTGAACCCTAGAATTTCTGATTCAGAAGGTCTTGGGTGTCACATAAAAATTCACATATAACAATTTCCAAGGTAATGCTGATGTTGCTGGTCCAGAGACCACAATTTGAGAACCATTGCTTAAGGGAATTAAACATATGACTATGATATGGTCACCATTTTCAAGAAATTTACAATTTTATTCTGGGTGTGAAACCAAAATTATAACTGAGAAAATTATTACAGTGAAAAACATCTGATCTGACTAACGCCATCTTGCTTCTAACTTCCAGGCTGCCCTTGTTCATTCCTGGGCATAGGCCCAACTAACTTTGGGAGGAACTTAGTTTATAGTTTAACTTTGAAACAAAGACAATAACAGCCCTTTGTCAAAACAAAACCCCTTTCTACCCGGAGACTAGACTGCTTTTGCAGGACAAAAAAATTAGCCACAAAATTAGAAATTATGGTTTAGGAGTCATGCAGCTGGAGGCTACAAGATTCTGACTCTCCCTAAATTACTCCTCAGGATAACCTCACTATTGTAAAACCTAAGATCAGTGCTTGAGATATTTTGTAGACCCTGCACTTAATGGATCAGCCGGCACCATCCAGATAAATAAACTGGCACATCTGGTCTTGTGGCCCCCACAAGAGGACACAGCACAAGAGGACAGCTTCAACTCTTTATGATTCATCTTCAACCCAACCAATCCGCACTCCCCACTCACTGGCCTCCCACCCACCAAATTCTCTTTAAAAACTCTGATCCCCAAATATGTGGGGAGACTGATTTGAGTAATAATACAACTCTGTTCTCCTGTACAGCCAGCTTTGTGTGAATTAAATGCTTTCTCTATTGCAATTCCCCTGTGTTGATAAACTGGCTCTGTCTAGGCAGTGGGCAAATTGAACCCGTTGAGCAGTTACAGGGTCAAATAGTAAATAGGAGAATGTTCGTAAAAAATACAGTATTTAAAAATCATGGTAGCCAGAAATAGAAAAGACATTACATGATCTTGCCTCTTGTTGATGCACGTAATTGATGGCTGTATCAATTTTATGGCCAATAATTATTATTGGTGTTTATGGAAAACAAAGATCATTTCAGATTGAAATGATCATACAACTAGTTCATAAGATATAAAGTGAGTCTTAAAGGAAATTTAAGAAGAATTGAGGGGTTGAATTCTCAGGGTGGAGTAGGATGAATAAATATATGAAAAAGGGACAGTTAGGGCTGATAAAAGAAAAACTTCAGCCAAATTAAATGTAAAGGAGTTTAATTGAGCAATGAATGATTTGTGAATCAGGCAACCCCTAGAATCACAACAGATTCACAGAGACTCCAGCGCAGCCACGTGGTGGAAGAAGATTTATAGACCAAAAAAGGGAAATGACGTACAGAAATCGGAAGTGAGGTACAGAACGGCTGGATTGGTTACAGGTTGGTGTTTGCCTTATTTGAACACAGTTTGAACACTCAGCAGTGTATGAATGGTTGAAGTATGGCCACTGGGATTGGCCAAGACTCAGCCATTGTTACAGGTGCATAGTCCTAAGTTAGGTTTTCAATCTTGTCAACCTATTAAGCTAGGTTGCGGTTCCTCCACAAGGACTCAAATATAGAAGTTCAGAGAACTTCTTGGGCCATACTTAGTTCACTTTAACAGAGCAATAGTACAAAGGAGAGGAATCAAACAATGTGCCTGGAGATAAAGAGAATAAGTTCATTCACCTGGAACCTGGGATTCATGCAAAGGAAGAATGTAAATTTAGGTGGAAAGTGGAGAGAAAAAAGGAAAGCTTTGAGCATGAGAGCAATAGTATAAGAAGAGGTGGGCTAGTAACATTTTTTTGTTTGTCTTGGAGAGGGGTGATGAAATTATATCTATATTGATTTTTTGTTCCTTATCTGTTATCTGTCTTATTTATAAAGAAACAGTGGTTCTGGGAAATACCAAAGCCACCTCCTGTACAGAATCACATATTCCCAACTAATATGTGCTCCACTGAAATTGCCTTTGCAAAGATTGTATCAGTGAGAAAATTATGGCAGTGGGGAGATCTGATTTAACCCAACCTCCATCTTGCCTTTTCCTCAATTATTCCTGGGCTTTTGGGCCTAGCTAACTTTGAGAGACATTTAGGTTATAGTTTAAATGATAATAGCCCTTCCTCAAAACTCAACTTTGTAAGCTAATGAAAGACCACCAGGCTATGGGGAGGAGAGGAATCTGAATTCTGCTAAGGTGTAGACTGGTCACAAGATACGCAACTTGCCAGTTACCTTTGCATATAACCTCTCTATGTAGATTGGTCTTTTGAGGTATCTTTTCAGGTCTTTTGCATGTCTGACACCCATGGCTCTACCTGGACCCATTGACCAATGACTCTTCTGTAGTCCCACCCAGAAGCAACTCAATGCAAGAGGACAGCTTCAACCCCCTATGATTTCATGTTCTCCCCAACCAATCAGCAGTTAAGCAACCCATTGCACAGCCACCCCAACTCGTTCCCTCTAACTAATTAAAAAAAAAACAAACCTCACCTGTGAGCCTTTGAGGAGATTAATTTGAGTAATAACTCTGTCTCTGGCATGATGTGGTTGGTCTTGTGTCAATTAAACTCTTCCTTTACTTCAATGCTGTGGTCTTTGCTTGTGCAGCAGGCAGGAAGAAACCGTCAGGGGGTTACACCATTTCTATCACTACAGTTTCTAGTATGATGTTGACAAAGCCAAATAGCAGGACAAAGAGTGTCAAAATTTTTGTAATGCTTGGTTTTTGTGTGATAAAAAGCAGGTCCTGGAACAAGTTATCATAGCCCATTAAGATTCTACTTTTTAATGCAAGGTGCTGAAAACATCGCTATTGTCTGAAAAGATTCTACAGCTATTGTTGCAACAAATCCTTTTCAGAGATAGATTGCAAAATACTCAGAGCTGCTATAGAACGTGCACTGTTCAAATTACAAGGACTTAAGTTATAGGGAAGTACTGTGCCTTGAAAGTGACTGACTTTCCCTTGTACTCACACCAGGTAACAGAGTGTCAAACCTGGCACAGTCCAGTTGCCATCAATATTCATTAACAACCAGGAAATACACAGAAACGCAGCCCTTGATTTTCTATGCAGGGAAAACTCTTTGTTTTAGAATATATCTCTTTATAAACACAATATTTTTCAATATAACAAACTATCAAAATATTTTGTATTCCTTCATTTGTGTAATGAATACTCCATAGATATAGAATTAAATTTTACAAAATTGAACTAAAATAAGTCTAGGGCTTTAAAAAAATGTGATTAGATAATTTTACGCATATTATATTGCACATTCTCATACTGGTTACACAGTAAACATTCTGCCAGGAAATTTGCCAAATGTTTTGTGCTCATTCCAGCAAGTTAGGTAGGAGACAACATTTTTTTCCCCCTGAAAGACTGCAAACACTTCATCATCCATTCACCAGTGTGAAAACAATATTTAAGAAGAAATTCTCTTCCACCCATGCATGTACTCCTCAGGATAACAGTTTGTCTTATGTGTAAATTCCTTCTGGTGACTGCCACTTGTGTCTTGATTTTAAAAAGCAATAAGCCTACACTCAAAGGCAAACATTTCTACCAGTATCTCGACTTTTCCTCCTCTCCCTTAAATCTGACCAGTGTCAGAAGAGAAGGTATCCTTTCCTCCCTGGCTATCAGAAAGCAGAGCTGTGGTGTGTTTCTCTTCTCCTGATCAGGATGGCTTTCAATGTGTTCACTTTTGAAATTCATATGTCATATATGATTAAAGTTCACTGGGATGAACCAACACTATTTTCATACGTAGAAATGCCACCAAGAGGCTTTATTTAGTTCAAAGTGCACAGAAAACTTCTGATATTCTACAGCATGTGTTGTTTGTGGTACCTTGTCGTGTCACTCTATCATGTATTTCACTATTTTAGTGCTGTATGCTCTGTGTAAATATTTTCTCCTAAGATTGTAGGCTCCTCCCATCTGGGGACAGCACCAGGTGACTCTTTTGTGGTTTTTGGGGCCTGTACCTGTACCTGAGCATAGCAAATACTTGTACATAGATAGATTAACAAATTAAGAAAAGCACTTGTAAATTCTGGACCATTTGTTAATTACTAGGGAATCAGATAATGAGTAGAACCTTAAAAGTCAGTACTAAAGTAATGCTTTTATTTTGTTTTTGTGGATGAGATAATGTGACAGTTTTCTGCATCTTAAACAAACTTATAATAATTATATCAGGAAGGAAAAGCATAATCATATACCATCAAACAATATCATGTGTGAGGACAAACAGAAGGATATTCTAGGAATTGAATCCTATATATGCTATACTCATGAAAAAAATAAAAGTTGGCTTACTTTATGCTCAGCCTGAGGCAAGACAATTCAACCGGGTCATGTTATAGACTGAATGTTGTGTCCCCCACAATTCATATGTTGAAGTCCTAACTCCCAGTGTGGCTGTATTTGGAGATGGGGTCTCTAATGAAGCAATTAAAATCAAATAAGGTCATAAGGGTGGGTCCCTGGGGCTGAAGTCTAAGACAAGGCACCAGAGAGCTGGCTCTCTTTCTCTCTCTAGGGATGCACCAAGGAAAGGTCTTTTGAGGACATGGAAAGAAGGTGGCTGTCTAGAAGCCAGGAAGAGAGTCTTCATCTGAAACCAAATTGGCCAGAACCTTGATCTTGAACTTCTAGCTTCCTGTACTGTGAGAAATAGATTTTTGTTGTTGAAGTCAACAATCGTGTATTTTGTTATGGCAGCCTGAGCTGACCAATACAATCTGCCATATCTGATCTCTATTAGCTGTCTTCTATTTGCTTCTAATTTTTATCAGTCCGCATCCTACCAGCCCAAAGGTGAGATAGTGAGAGTGACATTTAATTATCCTTGCTTTAAAGGCAATAAAAGGGTACCACCTAAGACATGGATGCACTGCAAGCTAGGGTAGTAAGTGACCTGGCAGCTATCATATCATTCTTGATTTACTCAACAAGCTTTTTTTTGAGGGCCTCCCATGTGTCAGGCACCGTTCCAGGTGCTGGGATATGGTAGCAGGCAGACTACATGAAGCTTGAATTCTAGTTTATTGTCTATTATGGTCAAAGAGAGCTTAAATACCAACCTAAGCACAATATAAAAATAGTATTCGATGACAATTGATGGCAGCTCAGTAAAGACCTGGAAGAGGGAAGAGAGAGAGAGCCATGTAACTATCTGTGAAATGAGAATTCCTGTCGTGAGATGGCCTGAGTGCACCTGAGGAACAGAAAAGAACAGAAAGCAGGTCAGCATGGTGGAAGGGTGAGAGCCTGAAGAGATGAGCTCAGAGCCTTAATGGATGCAGGGGAAGCTGATGATGTGGGGTCTTTTCTGTAAGGCATTCATCACACTGTAGTTTTAACTCTGTGTGGGATGTGAAGCCACTGGGGGGTTTGCAGCAGAGATGTGACCCAAGACGTCTAATGTCTAACATTTTAGCTTGATTACCTGGGCTGTGGTGCTGAGAAAAGTCTGTGGAGCTGAAAAACTTTTTAGGAGACTATTGTGATAGCCCAGTTGAGAAATGATGGTAGATTTAACCAGGCTAGAGTAATGGAGGTGACAAGAAGTGATCACATTTTGAATATATTTTGAAAGTAAAATTCAAATAATTCGTTGACAGGATTGGATACGAGATGTGAATGAAAGGAATTAAGAATCACTCCAAAAATTTTAAACTCAGCAACCAGAGGGTGGAGATGCCATTGGCTGAGGTGGGGAAGCTGTGGGAGGAAGGATCTGGGGTTGGGGGATGGGACACCAGGATCTTGGCTTTAGACAAATTAAGTTTGAGATATGTATTTGATATTCAAGGGGAGATGTTGAGTGAGCAGGTAGTAAGCAGTAGTTAAGATGGAATCAGTGACAAGATGTGTGTCTGCTGGTGGGAAAGATATCTCAGAGATGGGAAAACTGATAGTGGGGAGGGAGAGGAGAGGTTTCCTGGAGTGACATTCTCCAGTAGGTGAGAGGAGATGGAATGTGGTGTCCCCCACAAAACTCAGGCGTTTATTCAGACTAACAGGAAAAAGGCAGAGTTTGTAGCACAGATGCAGGGGGTGGGTAAATGTTAAATGTAAATGATGTTTGGGAGTCTGTGGAAATTCTCTACTGACTACTTCAGTTTTCTCAGTGAAAAAGGAAGAAAGGTGATAACTGAGAGAGAAAATAGGTAAAGAGGTGTGAGAGGTTTGATGAAAAAGAAGATATGAAACAATGGTTTGGGAAAGCGAGAATGCATGGACTCAGAAATGATGGCTGAATTGCCTGCCAGTTGGAAGGGTCCCCTTTAAGGTTACGGTTGTGAATTTAAACAGAGACTGGCCTGTCTCCAGCCACAATCAGCTGAGCAGGTGCAGGCATGGATTAGGCAGAGAGCTGGAGTTTTGCCAAGCAAGGAAGACAAGGTGAGAGAGGGCCCATGGAGTGAAGGGTCTAACCAAGGGAGCAATTATCATGATGAACTACGAAGGCTGAGCTGTTACAGAAGAGTGATGACACGATGGGGCTGCAGGACCTTGAAAAGGTGGCAGATCAACAGATTGAGGTTCCCTGGGCTGGCAAAGGATTGCTGGAGTCATGGTACCAGAGGAAGTGAGCTGGTGTGAGAGGAGGTGGAGGCTAGAGAGTGAAATTCTTAAAATGGAGACCGTGGCCACTGTGTCCTGAGTCCTCAAATCCAATTTACAGAAAGGCCTTTGACTAACAGGTAAAATCCATTAATTAATGAGAGTCTTAAAATTTAAAAGTGCCCCCAAGGCTGCAACTTCTGTTTGTTACTGTTTCCACAAGCAGAGGGCAGGCTAATAAAAATGTTACTGTATTCCTGGAAGTTAATGAATAATAAAACCACATGCCTGGAAGCAACTTCAAGAGGTCCTGGTTCAGATGACTTCACATTCTCCCACCGATTCTGAACATCTTGGGGAAGAAAATGCCACCACCCAGGTGAGTTGGTCATTTGCTGCCAAACACTCTTGTTCAGGTGGTAGATTTTGTAAAACACTTTTATTGAATTAAAATCCTATGTCCTTTTTTATTTTCTTTAAGGAAGAGAGAGAAGAGCAGGTCAACATTATTTTTTAGTAACCCTTGACATTAGAAGGCAATTTTAAATTCGGATTTCGTATGTACAAGGTGTCACCTTGCCAGGTAGTTTTCACCTGGAAGAGAGGTAGAGAAAGACCTCTAATGGCAAGAGACAAAAAAAAAATTTGTTAATGTGCATTGAGATGGAAATGTCCCACCCTTCATATTAAAAAAACAGACCTTTATATGTATTTACAATGATAGCATGACACCTTAGCCGGAGAAATTGTGAGCTCCATATCTGAAAAAAAGATACAATTTATGTTTCCAAAACTGTAATGTCAATATATATATTTTTAAAGTCCATATTGTTTCTGAGTTTGGAGCTGTCTCCTTGCTAATTCTTTGCATTGGCTTGAATTGTACTTGGGATTCTCTGATTGCCGGTTTGCGCCTGGGAACACTATTCTCCTTTCCGGTCTTGCTGAGATGTGGAGTAGGAGGGCTTGTTAGGGAACTTGTTACATTTTGAACCAGCTGACTCAGGTGCTCTTGAGGGGAAGTTTGTTCTGAGGAGAAACTCTATTATTATAAGGCCTTATTAGGGTTTTTAAGCCTTGGGCTTTTTGGCAGGTCAATGTGCTAAATCATTAAAAATATGGAAAGTCAGGTAGAAAGTCTTTTCTCTTTATTTTTTAAAGGGTGGAAAAAAGCACACCAGACAGACTAACCAGAAATCAAAGTGAAGGGAAAAACAACTGCTTCTTAGTTGTTGCTATTGCTGTTACTGTTATTGCAAACTGTTGATTGTATGTTTCTGGTCCTGATTAAAGGTAAGTAGATTTTAAAAGGAAATTCCTTTTAATAAAGGGGCCTAAAAGTCCCAAATTCAAGAGAGAAGTGAGAACAAAGATTGATTATTCTCAAACTTGCCTCGTTTACTGCAGCAATAGATACCTACAGAAACATTTTCACAAAATTCTACCCGAAAAGTATGAGAAGGGAGCAGTTAGGAAGAAGTATGTGATTTCAAGGTGGTATGCTTCATGTGGTGGGAAGAGGATAGGACATGATTAGATGTGTAAAAGAGGATGGTAAGAAGAGCTGTAACAGACTAAGTTGAAAACTCATTCGAACTAGCTTAAGGGAAAATGAAACGGGAAGAAATAAATGCAACTTCCCGTTCACTACCTCCCTACCCTGCAAGCCCTTGGTAACCATCATTCTACTCTTTCTCCTATGAGTTGAACTTGGTTAGATTTCACATGTAAATGAAATCATGCAGTATTGGTCTTTTTGTGCCTGGTTTATTTTGCATAGCATAATGTCCTCTAGATTAATCCACATCGTCACAATTGACAAGATTTTCTCCCTTTTAAAAGCTGAATAATATTCTATGGTGGACATATACCACATTTTCTTTATCTGTTTATCTGTGGGATAGGGAGTAAGCTGTTGATCAAAGGGTACGAAGTTTCAGATAGATAAGAGGAATAGATTTGGAGATTTTATTGCACACCAGGGTGACTATTGTCAATAATGTATTATATAATTCAAAATAACAGAGTAAATTTCAAATGTCTTATTATAATTATAAAAAGTGACAGGAAAGCAAGGTGATAGATATGTTAATCAGCTTGCATTAAACATACCACATTGTATACATACTCAAAACATCACATTGTATCCCATAAACGTGTACAATCATGATTTGTCCATTTTAAGAAGTAAAAATAAGAAGAAATAATTGTGGTTGAATCTGAGGGACTAGAAATAGGGACTGAAATGACATTGGGACCAGGTAACAGCTCCCTTTTCCTCCCCTCTCCAGCCCCACATGGTGTTTTGCCTCGGCTTCTCTCTTGACTTTTACTTTCTCTCACCCACCTCACTTTCCTGTGGTTGAGTGTTTGCTGCTCAGCATGTGTTCAACATGGTTGCACCACTGCCACTGAGTGTACATGGGCTGAGATGAGGGAATAGAGTAGCTAACTGACTTGCCTCTCTCACAATTCCAGACCACTGAGAGAGAAATTCTGATAGGCACCATTGTGGTCACAAGATGAGGCAGTGTCATCTGGTACAAACCAGAAGGCCAAATTTCTCTCTGTAGGTGGGGGTGGGTAATGGAAGTTTTCTGAGAAGACTGTGGGATGGGGTAACACCCTAGGTGTGATGACTTTCTATTACTAGGTTGGCTTAAATGGGGACTTTGGAAGATGTATAGTTTGCATCGTCCAGTTTTTTTGCACAACTGCGTTTCTGTTGACATGTTGAGCAATCTCTCTCCTGAGACTTGAGAGCATTTGGGGAATAGCATATAACACAGTTAAGTGCTGGTTCAGTCTGGCTCTTGCCAGTGGATCACTATTCTGTCATACTCAAAAGACTTTGGGTGACGTGGTGTGAATTCACAGAGCTCACTGCTGGTAAATGGGGGCCTTCTTCATCCCTCTTTTTCTTTAGTAGAATGAATTAAAATTATTAAGTGGAGTATATTTTTCTTTTATCTTTGAACATATTAAAACTAATTTAGTAAATGTGTATTTAAATATATTAATTTTATTACATTTTAAAAATATTTGGGAACATTGAAGCACAAAGATTTCCAATAAATATGACCATAGGCCCATTTAGTAGCATATTTCTATGTTAGAAATGTGATAAACTAAAAGAAAATTTGTATTTTTGGAAAAGATTTCTTGGGAAAGATTTCTGAATTTCTTAAGTAACCTGGAAACTCTTTAGTGAACGAGTGGCTGTGTATTTCTGCATCTATTTGGATTAGTATAGTAACAAACGTGTGAAACCACGTCGTCTGCTGTGAGTCAAATATTGCTCTCTGGGGGCTGCAACATTTCACACATCCTGCTTTTTGAGGGTAAAAAGGGGAGGGGAGAGTCTCTCTCTTTTTCTTAATAGAATATATGTTTTCATTTAATAGATTTTAGAAATAAAATTTAGGTCTTGTTTTTCTTCTCCAAGTTTTGCATGCCTTTTGGCTCACAGATTTATCTTGCCAGGAAGCTTTTTAAAACTGAACAGTCCATATTTTGAGATACCATCTTCAACCAAGAAGTAAACTGTGAAATTCTCTGTAGTTCTTTGATTTAAAACACTTGGAAGGCATTCCATTTGTGTTTGCTTGTGTTGATATGTCTATATTTTAAACATAAAATGCTAGGTTCCATTTTCATTTAAATATATATATATTTTTTGTTTGTTTGTTTGTTTGTTTTTGTTTTTTGTTTTTTTGAGACGGAATCTCTCTCTGTCACCCAGGCTGGAGTGCAGTGGTGCAATCTCGGCTCACTGCAACTTCCGTCTCCCAGGTTCAAGCGATTCTTCTGCCTCAGCCTCCCGAGTAGCTGGGATTACAGGCAGGCGCCACTATGCCTGCCTAATTTTTGTATTTTTAGTAGAGATGGGGTTTCACCATGTTGGCCAGGCTGATCAACTCCCGACTTCAAGTCATCTGCCTGCCTCAGCCTCCCAAAGTGCTGGGATTACAGGCGTGAGTCACTGTGCCTGGCCTAAATAACTAATTTTCTTGTGGGTGAGTTGTTGGAACCATCTCAGTGAAGACCAGAGAGGAAAGATGGCACATAGTTCTTTCTTCATTTTATTAACCAAGTGTTATGAAACATTAACCAAGATTAACATACCTGTATTGGCATTATTAATACAATCCTCCTTACTATCGGCCCATTAGCAATAATGGGTAACATCTTATAGAGATAAATGACTATAAATACGAAAGTGGATTTGAGATGATATCAGAGTCTAGGGTGTAGTAAGGATTTTCACCCCTGCTCTGTTAACACCTTGATGTACAGACTTGAACAGGATACCTAATATTATGCCGAGGTTCTTCTCATTCTATCTGATGAGACAGAGAGTATCTAGTGGTTGATCTTTTCAGGGATGGAAATCTGCAAACTGAGTCACTCACAATACACTCTAATGGTTGGTTTTAAAGACATATTGTCAAGAGTAGAGATGTCAGGGACGCAGGTAGGCTGGCCAGCTAGACAGATTTTCACAGTGAAGCAGTAGTTTGATGGAGTTTCCATACCCTGTGACATGGGCCTCTGGTTTGAAGGCAAAGCATCTTGATTTCTTTTGCCATGTCTTCTAGACTTTATCAGGTTCTTCAGGTCTGGCTCATGTTAACTAAATTAACAATGATAACAGCAAACACCTGATTTTATTAAAAGAAACAAGTTATTAATTTCCAGAGAATATGTCCTTTCAACATTCAGGTATTTGTTTCTGCAATTCAGGGATCCCAGTTTCTAGAATTAGGTTACCAGCAAGAACATATTTATAAATAGAATACTGCTTGGAGCTTGTGGAATCAGAGCAAAGATAATTGGATTAGTTTAAATGATACTTCAGTGATGCCTTGGTAAATCCTGGTGAATTTCCCCTGCTTCTCAATAGGGCATAGTTTTTCTGTGACTCATCCTCTAGATTCAGCATCTTTTTTTTCTGATTCGGAGCCAGGTAAACTCTGCCAAAATCTTGGACTTTTTGTTTCCATGAATTCTACATCCCATGCAGATTGTAGCCCTTCTGCCAACACATTCTTTTATTAGGCCATAGCTGACTTTAACAGTCAATCATATTTTCCTGTAGCTAAGTAATGTTGATTGAACTTGGGGGTTCTAAATATCTCTCAGTCACATACTTTTAGGCCATATTTTAAGGTGGGCTTCTTCCACAGATGGCCAATTTCATGATAATAATAACTGCTGGCCAGGAGTGCTGGCTCATGTCTGTAATCCCAGTACTTTGGGAGGCTGAGGCTGAAGAATTTCTTGGGGCCAGAAGTTTGAGACCAGTCTGGGCAACACAGTGAGACCTTGACTCTACCAAAAATAAAAAATAAAAATAAATAAATCAATCAATAAATTAGCAGGGCATGGTGGCATGCACCTGTAGTCCTAGCTACTCAGGAGGCTGAAGTGGAAGGAGGATCTCTTGAGCTCAGGAGGTTGAGGCTGCAGTGAGTAATGATCACTCCACTGCACTCCAGCCTCTGCAACAGAGCAAGACTCTGTCTCTAAATAATAATAATAATAACTGCCATTTTTTTAGCCTACAATATACCACCAGCCTCTTGTTTTCACAGACTGTGTATTATAATATCTATTTCTGAAGTAAGAAAATTGAGACTCAAAGAGTTAAAGGACTTGGTTTTTGTACACAGCTTGAAAGGGACCAAGTTGGGACTGATTGATTGATTGAGTTTTTTTGAGACAAGGTCGTTCTCTGTCACCCAGGCTGGAATGCAGTGGAGCCATCTCAGCTCACTGCAACTTCTCCTTCCTGTGCTCAAGAGATCCTCCCACCTCAGCCTCCTGAGTAGCTGGGACCACAGGTGTGCACCAAAATGCCCAGCTAATTTTTGTATCTTTTATAGAGATGGGGTTTCTCCATGTCGACTAGGCTGGTCTCAAACTCCTTGGCTCAAGCGGTCTGCCCGCCTCAGCCTCCCAAAGTGCTGGGATTACAGGCATGACCCACCATGCCTGGCCCCAGGTTAGGATTTAAGACCAGTTCTGCCTGACTCAAAGCTTGTGCCTTCTAATGTTGACCCCTCCTACTTTTACTTTCAGGGAATAACTAATATCTAAGTTTTCAGAGAACTCTATTTTCCCCTTATATCCTGATTATAGTACAAAATCTATATTTTGGTATAAAAAACATGTAATGCGGAGTCTTTGTATCAATGTGACAGAAGTTCTGTATGTCTAACATTTAACAGATATTATTGAATATGCTTGACAAGCATATTTTCATGAACTATTAGGGACAATTGTTTGAAGTTGATAGTACTATTATCAACAACATACAGTTGAGAAGATTGAGTCAGAGAAAAGTTAAATAACTTCTCATAGCGACACAAGTCATGACTCAAACTTATTCTGTCTGCCTAGATTTGGACTCTTACTTAGTATACTATACTGTCTCTTTGGTTAACAGAAACTTTAGATCTGAAGGTCCAAAGATCGTACTGCCTGCCTTGTGTTTACATAGAAGTTTCGTTTAATAAAATCAGTATGTACTTCAAGCCAGACTCAGTGCCATGATACAATAATAAATAAGTCTTTTCTTTTAAAAATGTTGTGGACATGTAAGTGACATAACCATAACACAAAGTGATAAGCAAGGAGTTATATGGTGCCAGGAGAATACAGATAAGCAGGAAATTAATTCTGCCTCAGGGATGGGAATGAGAGGGCACTACACAGAGGAAATGAGAAGTGATGAGTAAGGTGAGTCCTAAAGTAGAAGTAGGACACAAGCAAAGGAAAGGGGATGGGAAAGAGAAATATCATATTAGGCAGCAGCAAGAGGCCTGGAGGCAAGAAAATACAGGGCTTGTTACAGAAGGAATTGAGGGATGTTGCTGGAGAAACCAGAAGGTGCTATTGTGGGCTTGGAAAATAAGGCCAGACAGTCAGACTGGGACCAGATTTTGAAGAATCTTTTGTGCCTGGAATTTGGATGTTGCTGGCAATGGAGATCCATGGAGAGTTTTGAGCACCACGGTAACACGATTAGCTCAGATGTGTATGGAGAATGGGAGTTGAAGTGAAGCAAAGACTGTGATTTAGAAGAGCAGTTTTATAATAATACAGGCAAGAATAAAGGATGAGGGTCTAGTCTAGAAAGTAAACAATGGATATGAAGATTGCTAAAGCAGAATCTAAAGGAAATAAATGGTGGCTGATTAGATGGAACCAGGGAGCCAAGGACGACCTTGTGATTTCCAACTTGGGCAATAGAATGAATGTTGATTTTCTTAACCAGTATTGGCAATTTAAGATGAGGAGCATTTTGGTAATGGTGTCTAGTTATTGTTGCTTGTTTTTTGACATATTTTATTATCAAATTTCTCTTAAAAATTTCTAAGTTGTTAATGTAAGTTCTAATTTGTAGGGTCTAACTTTTTCCCTGATATAACATTTTCTTTTTAATCAAAATACTTCTAGAAACTGATAATTCAATTGATCAGACTTTTATTGAGTATCTACCATCTATTTGACTGCAACAGCCATTCAGTCTTTAGAAGAAACAAAGGCAATTGTCATAGCTGAGAATCCTTAGTTGTTCTCTGGCCAACTTGTGATTTTAAAGGAATATTACAATACTTACTCAATGTCTACTTACTAAATACAAAGTCCCTGCTATGTTCTTTGGACTGCACAACTGGTATTTCTCATAATGTCAACTACTTGAAGAAGACTAGTTAATTCTTCTTTAGACTACTCATTTTTATGTTCAGAGGATTTTCTTTTCAAACTTACCTAAGAATTTACCTCCAGTAATTTATTTTTCCCATAGTTATTGGAGTAATCCTGGTTTTGCAAACTAGGGTTAACATATAACAAAAACTGGACTTTAGAGACTAGAGGAAAATTCTGACAATGAGAAAAAGGCACTTCCTTTAATCCTCTATTTTCTGATTTTTGAACTATTTATGGATACTCTGATCTAAGGAAACATGTATTGCAAACATGTAGCAGACTGTATTGATTCAGGAGCCAAACAAAGCAGCATTTGGTGAATAAGATATCTTGTTAACAAGATATCACAGTTCTGTCAAGTGAGCCCAGGCACAGGATTTGAAGACAGGAAAGGCTATGTTTGGATGATACAATTTAGGATCATTGCTGATTTATTAAAAAGGGTCCTTTCATATTCCACAGGTGGAAGAAAGCTAAAGCACAGGCTTCTTGTTTGTGCTGGGTGGCTGCTAACATATGCCATCAGAGCAGGTGGACTGGCAGGATCAGAGACAGACCAGGGGAAAGCAGTGGCAGGCCAGTGTGCCCTTCCCTCCCCAGGAATTTGAAAAATTTTACTTTGATGACCTCAAACTATGACTATAGTCCTTCTCTCTTCCAAATGTGGGGGTACTTTTTTAGCTTCTGTGTGTGTGTGTGTGTGTGTGAGATAAGGGTCAGTAGGCAAATTCTTTCTTTTCTGACCTATATGGTAAACAGAACAACAGTGATATTTATTGCATTCTTGGACTGACAATCCATGAGGTTCTGAGAAAAAAGCTAAGGTCTTAGACCATTTTTGAGAAGTTTTATTGACATATAGTTAATATATCATATAGTTCATTCACTTAAAGTATATAATTTAATGGCTTGTAGTATATTGACAGATATGTACAACCATTACCACCTTCAATTTTAGAACATTTTGAACACATCAAAATACAATATGTATCCTTTAGCTATCAGCACCTTATTCTGTCTACTCCATCTCCCAGTCCCTAAGCAACCACTATTCCATTTTCTGACTCTATAAATGTGTCTATTCTGGACATTTCATATAAATGGCATCATATAATATGTAGTCTTTTGTATCTGGCTTATTTCACTTAATACATTTTCAAGGTTGATCTGTGTTGTGGCGTGTATCAGTATTTAATTCCTTTTTATAGCTGATTATTATTACATTGTATGATTCTACCACATTTTGTTTAGCCATTCACCAGCTAACAGACAATTGGGTGGTTTCCACTTTTTGCCTGATACAAATAATGCTACTATCACATTTGTGAACAAGTTTCTGTGTGGACATTTGTTTTTCACTTCCCTAGGGTGTATACCTGGGAGTGGAATTGCTGGATCATATCTTTCTTTAACTACTTGAGAAAATGCCAAAGTTTTCCAAAGCAGCTGCAATATTTTACATTTCCACTAACAATTTATAAGCATTCCAATTTCTCCACATTCTCTGTAGCACTTGCTATAATCTGACTTTTTGATTATAGCCATTCTAGTGGATATGAAGAGGTTATCTTATTGAGGTTTTCATTTGTATTTCCCTAATTACTAATGATAACAAGCATCATTTCATGTGCTTATTATTTGTGTATCTTCTTTGGAAAAATAGCTTTACCCTTTTTTAATTTGGGTCAGTTGTCTTGAGTGACAAAGATTCTTTATGCATTTTAGATATAAGTCCCTTTTTAGACATGTGATTTGCAATTTTTTTTTTCCATTCTGTGGATTGTCTTTTCACTTCTATAGAACACAGTTTGGAAAATGATGAATTAGAGCCTAATGTTAGCCCTCATTTGTTTAAAATCCAAAATGTGGGGAACAGGTAACACATGATAATTTATAAGAGGGCAGAATCTGTTAGTGGTATAATCAAGGAATATATCACATAATAAACATGTCATAATTGGAAGGGCCCTTGGTGTGAAAACTTGGACTACTGGGACCTCAGTGGCATGCAGATGAAGAGAAGAAGACAGAGCCAGGATGAATTAGTGCCAAGGGAAGTGATCAGGCTAGATAACTGGTTTAGTCCTTCAGTAATGTGTCTCAGACATCAAAGGAGTCTTGGTCCAAAATAGCATGTGTGTTCATTTGGCCTCATCTGAAGGAAGAGGTATAGGAACAGAACTTTCTGTCAGAGTTGACACTTGAAGTCAAGAGAGTGGCAACAACATGGTTCCTAATGTTGTATCTTGAAACGTGATCTAAGACATGCCTGAGGCTGGCCTCAGGACCTCCCTGGCTCCTGTTACTGCATTAGCTGATGTGTCTTTCATTGGGAAAACACAACTCTATGTACCTTCTTTCCATGCTCTGTTTCTTGTCTCATGGACTGATCCTGGTGTTCTGTCCCTGCTTCTGCAGGATCATATTTTCTGCCCCTTCCATGTCAGTAGCTGTATCCTGCTGATGCGTTATGGCAGCTGTGAGATAAGCAAGAAATACAAGAGTATTTTGTGGATCCAAATCTGCACTTTGAGTTTCCTCAAATTAAATTAAGGTACATGGGAATTCATTAATTAGGCAATTTATTTTTTATCTCTTATGGTGGAGGTGAATGTTGGTCCTTATCCAAGCAGAGTACAACTGACTTTAGGTCAGTGATACTTAACTAATTAGAATTTAATTTACATTAATTGATTAAATTAAATATCTTAATTTAAACATAAGTTATTTTAATTTCTCCCTAATGAGAAGAATTAATTACTAAAGAGTAAGAATTTTGTCAAATAGGATTAAGCTTTGGAAGACTGCAAACCACTATAAAACACAGATATTTTTCTGATGCCCCCTCACCATCAGGAATAGATTTTTGCTCCGTTTGGATGACATCTCCCCAGTTGAGAATGCATACTTTATGTCTTGATGTGTAACATCTGACTTGGTCTTTTGACTTAGAAAGATATCAGGTCATGAAATGACTTTAGGGATTGACACTGGCATTTAAATTTGTCACAGAGCAGCCCTGAAGTGACACAATTTCCAACCTTCTGGCAGGCTTCTCCAGGAATGGATCTGGTAATTCATTCAATTAATCAATACATATTACGTTCAATGAGCACCTATCATTACTGCACCATGTAGGTAGTACTACATACACCACGTACATGCACCACGTAGGTAGTGAGGATACAAAGATGAGTAAGATAATACAGTTTACTGGGGAAGATACACGTGAAAGCTAGCACTTAAAATATAATCTTCCCAGTTCAATGCTGAAGTTATTATGGGAACACTGAATACGGATGCCTACATAGCAGGTGAGTGGGAGAGTTATTAAGGAAGGCTTCCTGGAGAAGTTGACACCATCAACAACATCAGAAATACTTCATGGACTACTTGTCCAGAATCAGTCCGAGGAGCTCACCTCATCTGGACCCACTCCTGAGATTAGGAAGGGGAAATGTCAGGTTTGCAGGGCAAGAAGTGGGAAGCATGCTGATCCCAGCATATTTTGCTGTTAGCTGAATAGTGCATTGTATGTGTGTATTGTATATAGTGTTATATATAATGTGTGTGTATATAGATGGAGTAGTGAATATACATATATATTCTCTACTCTTCTCCTTTCCTATCATCCTGTCCTCAGCCCTACTTCAACTAATAGTAAGAATATTAACTATCTGGTGGTTGTTTTTTTTTATATATTTTTGCCACTACAAACAATGTTGCAACAAATTCCGTTTTACATTGCTTGTTTCTTCAAAAAATGTTACTTTTCTGATTACAAAATAATTGATGTTTATTATAGAAGCATTGGAAAACTTAAAAAAAAGAATAATGAAGAAAATGACAAGGAAGAAAACAAATCAACCACAGCCTACCCTCCAGAAATAGACCCTTTCCATGTTTAGGTGGCTATTTCAGTTTTTCTCTATACAAATACATGTGTGTACTTACATGCATACACGCATTCATTCTTTTATTAATATGACACTGGGATCATGCCATGTGTGCTGCTTTGAAATATTTTTATCTCAGTTGATGTATTGTCAGTATCTGCCATATCACTAAAGAATCCTCTGTATTTAAAAATTCTTAATTGACCAGGCATGGTGGTCTGTACCTGTGATCCCAGCTACTTGGGAGGCTAAGGATGAAGGATTTCATGAGCTCAGGAATTTGAGGCTGCAGTGAGCTATATTCACACCACTGCACTCCAGCCTGGGTGAGAGTGAGACTCTGTGTCTAAAAAAATAAAATAAAACTATTATGTCATTTAAAAATAAAATAAAACTATTATTTTTAAAATAAAACTGTTATTTTATTTTTAAAATAAAATAAAACTGTTATTTTATTTTTAAAATAAAATAAAACTGTTATTTTATTTTTAAAATAAAATAAAACTGTTATTTTATTTTTAAAATAAAATAAAACTGTTATTTTCTTTTTCTTTTTTCTTTATTTTAAAATAAAATCCATAATTTTTTTCCCTCTTATTATGAAAATTATACATACTTATTATGTAGGTCTATCTATATGGGTGTGTGTATAAGGTACAGATTGTCTTTGTGTATATATATGTACTAATTTTAGGTTAGATTTCCAATTTAAAATATTTAGTAAAATTAATTTTGCATATAGGTAAAAGAAGTGAGGTCATATGGCAACACTACTCAGTAAATTGTGTTTTTTATTAGATGATACGTCTTGTACGAGTCAGTTTATACAGACCTATTTTTAAATGGCTGCATGGTAGTAAATTATTTATTAATCTATTTCTTTTCAATTGATTACCAATTAGTAATTAGCCATCAATGGACAGACATTTTAATTATTAACAAATCTTTTTTCCTTATAAAGAGTGCCAAATGAATAACTGATTAAACATCTTTTGGCATTAATGACAGCATTTGAATTGGAGTAACCCTTAGAAGTTTCTTGTTTAATTTTTTTTTTTTTTTTTTTTTTTTGATACAGAGTCTCACTCTGTCACCCAGGCTGAAGCACAATGGCATGATCACTGCAGCCTTGAACTCCTGGGCTCAAGAGATCCTCCTGCCTCAACTTCCTGAATAGTTAGTACTACAGGTGTGTGCCACCACACGTGGATAATTATTTTTTACTTTTAAAATTTTTGTAGAGATGAGGTCTCGCTATGTTGCCCAGGTTGGTGTATAATTTTTAGGATGTTTGTTTTCTTGTAGATTAAAACTTCATCTTACTTATGTTTGTTGTAGCATGTCACAAAGTGCCTGGCACATAGTAAGTGCTCAAACCACGCTGTGAGCATTTTCTAGAGAATAAATATAGAAGCTTAGAATTTTTTGAATTAAATCTTCCTTATTTAAGGTTTCTTTCCTTCCCCCTCTTGTTTCACTTTATTTAAATATTTCAATATTAAGAAGAAAAAAGTAGGAGATAGGGGAACCACAAAAATGAATGTTTGTTCCTTATAGTTTCCATGCTTCACAGAAAGTAATACAATCATGATTTTTATTAAATATTTCTCAAAAATCATCAAAACGAACCATGTGTTAGATTGATTTTTAGGGATCTAAATTGACTAAGTATAATTAATAAACATTATCTCATTTTTGGCAAATCATAAAAATTTCAACTTTTAGTCATGTGTTGCCATAGATTATAATTCTATGATTATAATTATACACATAGTTCAAACTAAACTTTCCTTAGATGAGAGGTGTTTGACCCTCTAGCAATTGTAAAGTGCAGGCAGCTGCAGCAAAGACAGAGGCCAGTTTCATGGTTAGCAGTAAAAAAAGGAGCATCAAAGTAACAGGGCAGCCTGGTACGATGCTATGCACCCTGTTGGCAGTCATTAAATTCTTGCTGACTACTGACTGTTATAATTTTTTAAGCCTATATGGGGAGATGGGGGCAAGAAAAAAAATGGTCCTAGGACAAATGCTGTTAGAAGGGGCCATTTCTGATGAAACTTGAACCCAGAGAGAAGTTCCTCAACAGTATAAATGAGGGATTTCTAACCACGAGCTGTTCTGCTCTGACAATGCCTGGAATCACATCACCAGGAATAGCTAAGTTGTTAAGGAAGACCTAATGGAGTTTGCTATTTATAAATTACACATTTGCTCGATGCTCTTTTCAAATTATTTAACCAACATGACATTGCATCAGGGATTTGACCTAAATCATAGCCATAACTGCGTTTTCTTTTGGAGAAAGTTGGGACTCGTTTTCTCCTTTCATAAGGTGTTGAAGTCCTAAGAGGTCACCTTCAGTGTTACAGGTGATAAATTATAGCAAAAACATTTAAATACATTGTTTTGCATAATGTGGTATAATGAAAATGCTTTTTATAACACCACTAATGTATACTTTGTTGGCGTACAAATAAAGTTCTTTATAAGAATTTAATTAAAATGCATTATACTTATTTATTAAAGGTTTTCATAAAATGTTACTTTCATAATAAAAATCATAAAGATGCACATTTGAAGCATCCCTATACAGGTTTAAGATGGGAATAATGAAAGGTGGCTTATAAACTGGTGACATTTTCAGAAAAATATATCGCTGTGCCAAAATATGCTAGTCAGAGCTCTTTGATGAATGGCTTTCATAATTATGATGACTGTGAAAGAGAAAAACTAGTGAAAACATCTACTCTCTTTTGGTTAAAAAAAATTAACTTCTTTTTCCCCAGTAAAAGTAGAGACACTTTAGATTTTAGGACCCTCTTGGCTCCTAAACCTAAGTGCTACTTGAAAAATGGCCCTTTCAGCTTTTAGCCAGCAGCCACAGTTTAAATCCACAAGAGAGATGCCTAACAACTCTGCTTTAAATGGCAGTCTGCCATTTCGGAAAACTGTAGCTTTTTGAAAAAAGAAAAAAAAAACTAGTAAGCCATGTAATTCACCCCCTTGGAACTGGATGTAAGTTAAGGAAAAAATAAGTAGGGTGAGCAAAAAAATCCTAATTCTTATCTTAAAACTCTTTTAATACTTGGTATAAATGGAGTCTACAGTCACAGCATCCAGAGTTGTAGGTCAAATACAACAATTTTTAGGAACCTAGTTTCTGTTAAAGTGAAGAAATGTAGGTACCATTCTTCCACTTATATCTGGACATATTGAGAGTTGGCGGACAAATAAGAAATGGGCTACCCCAAAATGGTATAATTTGTAAACTTTGGGAAAAAATGTTTAATACTGAATACCAAGTTTTTCCTACCTTACTTGTGCTGCATATTTATCTGGTCTTCTGTACAGATATGTTTATTCATATCTCATTGTCAGGAAAAGGCTGCTAAATGTAAAAGCACTCTTATGACCAGATCAGCATTCACAAAGGAAAAGAGTAAGCTCATTTAAGATTTGATTTCAAGTCTAAGTATGTGATTGCCAAAGTCACGTAATAAAATGTGATCAGAGACTCTGCAGATGAAAGATATTCCAAATTCAAATACCCTTAAGAAACATAATAATTTTTGCAAGCGTATCCACTTCTTAGAATGTCAACATCCAATATGTGTTTATTGAGCACTTACACTGTGCGATCATCTGCTTAGGCACTGATGATACGAGACTGAGCAAAACCAAACACTTTCTCTGTTTTCAAAAAGTTTAAGTTGTAGCATTAAGTATACTAACAGATTTTGGTTTCCAAATTCCACTGCCTTCTTAAAGGAATTGGGGCTCCTTTGAGAGATGGCTGATTGGATCCTGAGGGCAGGGAAAGTAGAAGGTAAAACTGGAACATTTTGTTGTATCAGAAAGCAAAAAAGTACACAAAGAATGATGGCTATATGTTGAAAGGACACAGGAACTGCCTTGAAGAGGATCTAACAAGACACAGGACGATTTGAGCACCCACCCCCCAATAAAGAAGGGTAATGTATTAAGACTATGATTAAAAAAATAATGTGTGCGTACTTCAAAAAACAAATGGATAGTAAGAGAGCTTCTGTACAGAATAATGCCAGTTTATAAATGTAAAAAAAGTATAGAATTTAAAAAATTGCTATTCTTCAATCCCATATATAATAATTGATTCAAGCAAGGATTATCAATGGATATTAAACCCATTAAGTAAGTTTCTGATGGAAAAGGATATTCACAGAATTTCAGGGCATTATCCCCAGACTATGATTAAATACAAAGAAGGAAAAGTTTCCTTTTACAATGGATAAATCTTTAACATCATGTTAAAGCAGAGATCAAACCTATGATCACAAATGACTGGGTAAAGTCACATTATGCAGGTACTGATGCACTATAATGGAAAGTACATGCCATCACCCATGTAATATTTTTTCAAGGAATGTTTAACCTGAATATAATCATGAGGTAAGAAAAAGCAATTCAGATTATGAAACATTCTACATCAGCAAGACAATTAGCTGGATTCTTCAAAAATACCAATGTTATGAAAGACAATAAAAGACAGGGGGACTTTCCTAGGTGGGAGGAGACTAAAAAGAGACATGATGGCTAAAAGTCATGTCCTTGATTGGATTCTGGATACCAAACATTCAGACACACACACACACACACACACACACACACACACACACACACACACGCATGCACACATACACTTCATAACATAGCTAGAAAGAACATTTTGATGACAATTGGGGGAATTTGAATGTGGACTTATGTTTGAAAATGTTGTTGTGTAATATTACATTTACTGAGTGTGATAATCATATTGTGGTTTTGAAGGAGAATGTCCTTGTTCTTAGGAAACACATATGAGGAACTTAGGGTAAATAATCACGATTACAACATACTTTCAAATGGTTGAGAAACAAGTTGAAATACACACACACATATACATTTACATACACACACAAATATTTGAGATATATATAAAGCAACAATATCAAAATGTTGAAAATTAGTAAATCTAAGTAAATGGTATATGAGTGTTCATTGTACTATATTAGTATTTTTGTAGGTTTGAAGATTTTCAAAATAAAACATTGGGTAAATAAAAAAGAAGTTAAGTCTAATGAGAGCTTCATTAAAACAAAGTCATTCCTTTCCTTGTAAATGGACATGAAAACTGGCCTAGATCACAGTGTGAATGGGACTGATCCATCTTCCCTCCTGAACCTTACCATATATAGAGTTTTTATGCATTGTACAAAAATGTAAAATTTTATCCTGCAAAATTAGAATCATTTAGCCAAAAATAATTGTAGGCATATTATCTGTTCTAGTCTCACAATCAAAGGCAGATGGTTGAAAAACATGTTACGACTGGTAATTTTTGACCTTCCTTTTATAGTCAACAAGGATTGATTCATTAATTCATCTGTTCACTCAGTCAATGAGCACCATAGGCCAAAGCCTTGTGCTAGGCAACAGGGAGACACAGGAGGCCAAGACAGGAGCCTGGCTATCTGGGAGCCCCTCTTCAGGGAAAGTTAGAATAAGTCAGATTGAGAACCATATACATACACTTTAATGCTTTCCTATTTGCTCCAATGCGTATGGATTATTATTTTTTAATCGTACTTTCAAATTTTTTTTTTTTTTCTGAGATGGAGTCTTGCTGTGTCTTCCAGGCTGGAGTGCAGTGGCGCCATCTCAGCTCACTGCAACCTCTACCTCCCAGGTTCAAGCGATTATCCTGCCTCAGCCTCCCAAGTACCTGGGATTACAAGCGCCTGCCACCACACCCAGCTAATTTTTGCAGTTTTAGTAGAGACGGGGTTTCACCATGTTGGCCAGGCTGGTCTCAAACTCCTGACCTCAGGATCCACCCGCCTCAGCCTCCCAAAGTGCTGGGATTACAGGCGTGAGCCATCGTGCCCAGCCCCAAAATTTTATATTAAGAAGTGTTCAGAATTTGAAGCATCAGACTGCCAGGGCTCTATAACTGGAAAAGCATGTAGAAACATGACACTTTTTTGAAATTGGCAGGTGCTAACCTGTGTTGTCTGCTAAGATGAAAATGTGGCTTGGAATTGACTATGTAGAAATGTTTATTTTGCTCTGTAGAAATGTTTATGAAAAAATCATTCAGCTCTTTGAACAGAAAGTGTCATCTGAAAACCAAGAGTAACTTCTTGGAAAAAGAATCTGTTTACTGGGAGATGGAAGCCAAGTTTTTCTAAAAATTTTAGCAACTTTACCCCACATAGACATGATCCCTTAAGAAGACAAAGATATTTCTAAACCAAGTGAATGGAATGAAAGATTGAGAAGACTGTGGCTGTAACAGCTGTCACATATTGATCAGATAGTTTATATAACAATTCTAGTTGGCTAAGTTGGTGTTCAATTAATCAATTCAATGAAAATTTATTGAACACCCATGAAATGTCAACAATGTTTTAGACACTTGGAATGCAGAGATAAATAAGGCTAATTTCCCATTTTGGTAGAGAAAGAGTGGTGTAAGAAGAGGCAAGTGTCTGTATATTATCTATGTAGCTGGAGGATGGAACACAGGAAGCAGTGTCAATGTAACTAGGAGTGTAGACAGAAGCTCAGCCATGGAGATCCTCAGCAAGCTTACTGTGTCTGGACATCAGATGATGGGAGCAACTAAAAATTCCAATACTCTAAGTGTGGAAACAGAATGATCAGAGTTGCGTTTGCCTGCTTTGGCAAAAATCACTGTAGATGGGAAGAAAGGTGTATATGAGACAGATGTTGAGAATGTGGAATCCAGAGGACTTAGCAATAGATCTGTTGTAAGGGATGAGGAGTCAAGAATGAATTCAAGTTTGTAGCTTTAATGTCTGGGAGTCACTGAGAAAGGAAGTGCAAAATGGAAACAGGTTTAAGTCAGAATATGATTTTACTGTGTTCAATTTTAGGGACAGTCTAAAATTTGAGGTTAGCCAATAGTTAGTTGGATATACAAACATTCAGGATTAGAGAGTAGTTTTAACTAGGAGGTATGGATTCATGGGTCACTAAAATATTACTAGAGTTAAGAGCTGAAAGCCCGAGAGTAGATAAGATGACCTAACAAGGTACAGAGAGCCAGAGATGAATAAAGGCAGAAAACGTGCCTTTAAAGGGTGGTTGAAAGACCAAGAGTCATCAGAGAAGACCCTGAAACAGAAGAGTCCCTGATCCGCTTACTTCACAGAAACCCAATTGAGAATCTTTACTGGTAGGACTGTTCTAGGGTCCCCTGTGCAGTCCAAAGTCAGATGGCTAACAGAGGCTCTCCACTGCAGCACCATCCTACGGCTACATGGTATGTTTCCATTCAGACTGATACCTTAGAAAGAGCACTGGAATTAGCAAACCTGGGATTGAGTCCCAATTCTTACATTTGCTATACGACCTTGGTTATGCCACTTAACTTCTGAGCCTCAGGTTTTCACTTATTAATGGAGAATGGGGTAGTGTATAATGATTATTATTCCTATTTCATGGGCATGTTGACAGGTGGATAACATATTTGATAATAATTTGTAAGCTGCAAAGTGCATTAGTAATGAAGAGTCTATATTACCATTGGCATCACTGGAGTTTTACAGCATACCTTGGCCTACATTTGTGGATTGGAATTGAAACAGAATGGGGCAAAATAGGGTCAGAGTGGGCACAGGGGCTTGCTTAATCTTTAGTCTGTCTTTTCCTTTTTAAATTTTTAATTAAAATAATAACTGTATATACTTCTAGGGTACAATGTGATGTTTTGATATATCCGTATATTATGGAATGATTAAATCAAACTAATGAACATATCTGCCATCTCACATACTTATCATTTATCTTGTGGCATGAACATTTAAAATCTATTCTCTTTGCAACTTTGAAATACAGATTATATTATTATTAACTATAGTTACCACATTATGCAGTGGATCTCAAAAACTTATTCCTCCTGTCTGACTGAAACTTTGTTTCTTTTCATTAACATCTCTCCCCTCTCCCCCATCCCCAGCCTCTGGTAACCACCATTCCACGCTCTACTTCTATGAGTCTGATGTTTTAAGATTCCACATATAAGTGAAATCATGCAGTAATCATCTTTCTGTGCCTGGCATATTTCACTTAGGATAATATCCTCTGGGTTTATCCATATTATCACAAATGTCAGAATTTCCTTTTTTTTTTTTTTTGAAACGGAGTTTCACTCTTGTTGCCCAGGCTGGAGTGCAGTGGCGCTATCACCACTCACTACAACCTCCACCTCCCAGGTTCAACAACTCTCCTGCTTCAGCCTCCCGAGTAGCTGAGATTACAGGCACCCACCACCACGCCCGGCTAATTTTGTGTATTTTTAGTAGAGACGAGGTTTCACCACATTGGCCAGGCTTGCCAGGCTGGTCTTGAACTCCTGAACTCAGGTGATCCACCTGCCTCAGCCTCCCAAAGTGCTGGGATTACAGGCATGAGCCACCGCGCCCAGCTAGAATTTCCTTCTTTTTAAAGGCTAATATTCCATTGTGTATTTAGACCATATTTTCTTTTGATCTATTTATTTGTTGGTGGACACAGGTTGATTCCATATTTCGGCTATTGTGAATAGTGATATAATAAATATGGAAGTGCAGCTCTCTCTTAACATATTGACTTCAATTCCCTTAGATAAATACCCAGAAATGGGATTGTTAGTTTGTACATCAGGTTTATGTTTAATTTTTTGAGAAACTTCCATACTGTTTTCCATAATGGCTGTACTAATTTACATTCCCACTGTGTAGAGGGGGTCTTTTTTCCTCACAGTCTCTCCAACACTTATCTTTTTTTTTTTTTTTAAATGATAGCCATTTTAACAGGTGTGAGGTGATAGCTTTTGGTTGTAATTTGCATTTTCCTGTTGTTGAGCATTTTTTTTTTAAATATACCTGTTGGCCATTTGTATGTCTTCTTTTGAGAAACGTCTATTCAGGTTCTCTGTCCTATTGTTAGTTGGATTATTTGTTTTCTTGCTATTGAGTTGTTTGAGTTCCTTATATATTTTGAATAGTAACCCTTTATTGTATGTATGATTTGCAAATATTTCTGCCCAATCTATAGATTGTCTCTTGACTGTGAATTGTTTCTTAAACGGTGTTGGGAAAACTGAGTATCCACATGCAGAAGAATAAAATTGAACCCTATCTCACACCATATTAAAAACATTCAAAATGGATTAAAACTTAAATGTAAGACCTGAAACTGTAAAACTATGAGAAGAAAACACAGGGAAAAAGCTCCATGACACTAGTCTGGGAAATGATTTTTTGGATAGGACCTCAAAAGCCAAGGTAACAAAAGAAAAATCAACAAAGGGACTGCATCAAATTAAAAAGCTTCAGTCTTCTTTTCTCCTTTAGTCCTTTCCTGTTCCTTTTGTTGGATTTTTTCCTTAAAAATACTTTAATTGATATATAGTAGCAGTATATATTTTGAGGGTACATGAGAAAGATTTAGTCTTCCTTAAGTGAGGACATTCTTGGAGGATTGTGAAGCAGGTATATTTTATTTCTTTGCTTGGCTGCTAAGCAATTAATTTCATTCAAGTAAGGGCATCAAGCTGCTGCCTTCTCCTCATTCTCCTTCTCCTTCTCCTCCTCTTTCTTCTCCTTCTCCTCCTACTCCTTCTCCTCCTCCTCCTACTCCTTCTCTTTCTGGTTCTCATTCTCATTCTCATTCTCTTTCTCATTCTCGTTCTCATTCTTATTCTTACTTTTATTCTTCCTTTCTTCGACAGAGTTTTGCCATGTTGCCCAGGCTGGTCTTGAAATCCTGAGCTCAAGCAATCCACCTGCCTTGGCCTCCCAAAGTGTTAGAATTACAGGCATAAGCCACCATACTCAGCCTGGATCTTGTATGAGGTTGAGCTTATCAATGCAATGTAAGATGTGTGACTATAGCAGACACAGTGAGTGCTCCACTCCACTCCCCTTATATTCCTTGATGCTTTTTACTGTTGCTGAGCACACATCTCACCCTACTCCTAACTGCTCCCCTTGCGCTTCTGACTGGTTTGGGTTTTTATAACCCACCTGCCACTCTGCATGGAAGAGTGCCTTTGGGCTACCAGAGCTGCTTTATCTACATGCCACAGAGCCTGGAGTGCCTGGAGTTTACATTCCCCACCTTCACATCCTCCACTTCACAGCCCAAAGACTAAAGAGTGCCAAGCCCAACTCCCTTTGCCAGGAGCACCCTTGGCACACAATTGGTACTCCAGAGCTCCCCCGTTGGGACTTGGCTTGAAATGGCCCCTTGCCCTCTCCTATTCTGCTTTCCTCCTCCCTTACTGGTGTCTCCTGGAATCACTTCTTTAATAAATCACTTGTACATGCTTCTTTATCTCAGGGCAGGGTCTGACTAAGGCAATGACAACTCGAGTAAATGAAGGTATTTCTCTCCACATGATCCCTTCTAATACCAAATCATTTTAATTTAAGCTTGGTTTATATATATAATTTGGTGTTTATTTTATACAATTTTTAATAAAAGTTTAATGATGATATAAATAAGTGCATGAATAAAAATGCATCGACCTAACCAGAGTCCCATAAGATTGCTCTTTTACCAGTATCTCTGACAAGTTTAAAAGTCTAACCTAAACCATTATAATTATGCAATGTTTTGATTTAAATCTATACTATTAACTCTATTTGTTAATGCATGCTATATGTTAGGCACTATGATAACTGCTTTTCTTTTTTTCTTTTTTTTTTTTTTGTATTTTTAGTAAAGACGGGATTTCACCATGTTGGCCAGGCTGGTCTCAAACTCCTGACCTCAGATGGTCTGCCCACCTTGGCCTCCCAAAGTGCTGAGATGACAGGCGTGTGCCACCATGCCGAGCCACATGTAATCTTATTTAATCTTCTTAGCAAATCAACGAGATTGATCCTATTATCCCCAATTTACAGATGAAGAAACTAAGGCTCAGGGGGTTAAGTTACTTGTCCCAGATTGCAGAGTAGATAGCTGTATGCTGTTTGAACTCAGGATTGATTCCTAAACCCATGCACTTGCCTTCACACTTCAATGCATTGAAATGAAAGAAATAGCAAGAAACATTTAAATACTGTCTCTTCCATCTTCAGTAAAATTAAATGGAAATGTGTTCTTTTGCAATCTTTTTGATTTCATAATCCTATGAAAATTTCTATTCAGTGTAAAGCATTAGAAGTTTCCCATGAATAATCTTTTCCTCAACAGTGGTTTGGAAAGGAGTACTCTCTAGTAGTAATGAGAGAACCCCTCATGAAGAGACTCCTGGATTGTATGTGTACATGAAGAAACAATTCTTTGAAAAATGATCACTTGAGCATTTTAGGCTATTTAAAAATATTAAATCAGCTCCCCTGGGACATTTGAATGATGAGACAGTAGAAAACCATAAGTCAAGAAAGACAGTCATTTGAATGACTAGATTCTTTCTGTCTCCAGCCATCTGAAAGATGGATTAAATAGTGCTTTTCTTTTGGGATTGTTTTAAGAATTGCTAAACATACTGTTTCATAGTTTTTCATCAGTTTCTCTATCATTCCTTGGCCTCAGGAAAGGCTATTGATATAACTTAATCAGGCAGAGAAATGGGCACCATCCTTGTTCTGGGAGCTGTTTGAAAACTCTCAAAGGAGATGTGGTCAAATCTGCTTTTGTGTGATGACAGATGGGCCATATATTTCTCTAAAAAGTTAGCCATTGGTTGTAGATGCTAAGTGATACTAACAAAAACTGCAGAAATTTATCAAGAGGAATTTTATGCTACTTTACAGAATCCATTGCAACTAAATAAAAACAGTGTTGCAGGAAATATGGAAAAAAAAATCTGTGTGCCAATGGAGGATAAGACTAAAGAAAGGAAAAGAAAGTTCAGAGACAGTCTGGCCCTGAAAGTCTGATTCAGCTTCTTGCCTGGAAGTTGAGTATACAAATGAAAGAGGCATGCAATCCAATGTGCTGAGAGGAAAAGAATTAAGAACATCTGAGTTTCTGTGAGAGAAGAAATGGCCTTCCAAAATCCACTCATTTCTTTGGGAAGTAACTGCACAAATGTTTTACCATTCAATAAAAGTTCCCAAGCATGTGCTTGTTTCTGTTGTTTTAAACGTGCTGATTGAATACTGTACCTGAAATAGCTTTGTAGGCTGGTATCTGATGTGTCTGTTTTAAATGGAACCAGTCATGAGAGCAGGCTAGCAGTGCGCGTGCTTGCAAAAGGGTACATGGATGTGAATCATTTAGAAAAATGATGCATCCAGATTAGCCAGAGAAACAATAGGGTGTTGAGAAGGAGATGAAGGAACTATGGATAGAAAAGGAATGGGCAATAGAAAGCTAAAATGCAGGGAGGAAGGAGTCAGAGAGATGTGCCAAAAATAGATGTGTGATGAAAACTTAAATTTCAAATTGTATCTTTTCAGTTTGAAATCCTCTCTGCCCAGATCCTCACATGCTCAGCAGACCTCTTTGTCTCTATATATTGGCCCTGTTTTTGACTGATTGGTTCATTCTAAACCTTTAGCCTTCCATTTTCAACATTTTACTTGAAATGATTCAGTTCAAGGTAGATGTTGCTTGGGGAGAAGCATATCCAAATTCATATGATAGATTTGAAATCATATTTATTTAAATAGACACTGTATTTCCATGAGACTTCTCTGGACACTGGAAAAAAAAAAAAAAAGCCCGAGTAACTCTCCTCATTAAAATATCTCTTCCTGTGTGTGCTGAGAATGTCAAATGGCCACTGCATTCTCCTCCAGGGAGTTTATAATCAAGCCCAGGACCCAGTTAGATGAAAAATAAGGGGGGCTTTTTTTAGTCTTAACAAAGTCATATTCTTTCTTCCACCAATCCTTTGCCCTCTGTAAAAAATAAAATAAAAATTTTAAGCCTGTTTATAAAAAAATGTTTCCACCTATTAGGCTATAATAAGGAACAGGAGTTTTATTTAGCATAGAGGCAGAATAAAGTCATATTTTCACTCTGTTCTGCACACACGCATAAGAAACTCTTAGGAGCATAGACCTCTAGATGTTTTTCTGATAATTTTTTTTTTCCTCAAATATTAAGGGTTTAACCAAAGCCTTCCATTATTCAATGTCTAGCATGGTTTCGGATGTTAGAAACCATGCAGTAGATATGAGATATATCCTATCCTAAGTCTGCAGCATGCTAGAGAGACACACAAACATGCAAATCAATGTGGAAGTATTTTGCATAAAATCCAGAGATGCAAATTCAAATGGCCACAGGAGCCACACAGGTAATATAAAAGTGTGAATGTTAGCCTAGGTAAGGTATCTGGGACTAATGGGATGTATGGTGAAACAGAAGACTTAACTTTGAAATTAAAATTAACAAAAAACTTAACAAAGCACTGATCATAAAATGACATCAGGTTTGGCAGATAGGGTCTGCAACTGTAAGTTTGCCACATCTGGCGTAGATAAATGGAATACTTATGTGATTATACGAATGCACCGAGAAGAAATAAAGAGAGATATTAAAAATACTAGCAGTTTGGAGATTAAATGAGTGGCCTTTATCAGGGAACGTTTTCCAGAGAAAAACCATTAGCCATGGTCTAAACTAAGGATGCATTACTGCACTCAAGACCCTGAGAATGCAGGAGAGAGCTACAGGCTGAATGACTTGTTCTAACTGGTATTTTTCTCTTAATATCCCTCTCACACTATGACTTTTTCTTAGTTGTGTCTAATAAATTTATTTTGAGACTGGGAAAGTTAAAGAAGTAGAGATGGGGAGAATGGATGGTGGGACTGACATCAGAGGGAGGGACATTCCCCCCTTTTCCAAACAAGTAGATGCAGGAGCTGGTTCTGGAATACAACAGTCTCAACTCTAAAATCTTGCCCACTGTGAGTATCAAAATCAGCTGTGTACTGCAGTAGAAGTTAACCAACTAGCTGAGTGCTAGTTTCTAATTCTCTGATGATGAATCACATATATTTATTTCAGTGTCAGAGAAAAATTTCCCAAGAACCTCTGTGAGCATTAGGATGTCATTTATTTCAAAGGAAAGAAGTCTCCTATATTTATCTCGGTGAAAGCATACTATTCTCCAACACGTTAATTGGCCATGTTAGATTGATTTTTGAAAAATGATACCTTCCTGAGGAAAAATTCTGATTTCCTGGTGCAATTATCTTCTGGGTACTTATTTTTCCAGTAAAAGCTTTTCATCAAAAGCTCTTCAGTAGGTTTTAAAACATGTTAACAACAAACAGCATTTGAAAAGTGAAGTAAGAATGGCTTTGTTAAGGATTTAAACTTTTCTTTACAAGAATCTTAGGTGTTGGCAATTGTCTGAATACCAGAGGCTAAAATAAATTAGCAAAGATGACCAGAAAGTTAGACAGTGAGTCTGCCAAATAAAAAGCTCAGGATACTAAGGCATCTCAGAGATGACGCGCTCCAATTCAAGTTTCAAGTTTCTTCTGTGATATCCCAACTGGTAATACAGCTTCTGTTTGAAGTGTTCCAGTATTAAGAGAATTCACTATCTCTTAATGAAACTCATTCCGTTTTTCTTGACTCCTCCAGTCATTCATACATTCTTTCTCGAAGTGAAAAAAATACCCCTTACTTCCACACACCAACGGACTCACACTAAATTAGTTTCAATCTTTTTGTAAATGGATTTTTGTGTATTTAAAGATAACTATTATCATACTTTTCATAGAGTCACTAAATCTTAATTCCTTTTCTGTTTTATTTTTCTAGTTCAATGACAGTGTTGCTTGTGTAGAAGATGTGAGGATGTTTTCTGTGGACAGATGGTTATTTTTTTCTAAGCTCAGCGAGGGGCTGGGTGGAGCGGGTATAAATGGTACATATCTATGAAGGTCACCCTCCTGGTCTAGGAGTTTGGAAAAAATAAAATTAGTAATAGACCTGATTCCTGTGCTCACAAATTCTACAATCTACAGAAGGAAACACAATGCACTGCTCAGGGCTACTTCATAAAAGATCACTTGAGGATGACGTCATGTAAACTCAGATGGGGTTAATCCCGGAAGATGTCATGAAGGAGGTGGGGGTGTAGTCATGAGTTGCGACAGTGAGGTGCGTTGTTACAAACTCTGGGTCAGAAATAAGATGTCAAGAGTCACTTTTGAAGTGGTTGGCTTTCTTAATATTTGCTTATGACAGAGATTGATAAATACAATTAAACTCTGGCGAGGCAAAAATACATTTCACACCCAAGTGTTGCGTACCTATGAAGTGTGTATAATTTATTTGTCACACAGTTCTAAATGTAGTTGGTATGTTTATTCTGAGTATATACACATGGATTTTTATCATAGAGTGAAAAGAAATTTCCCCAAATTATTTGATAACATCTCTGAGTATGTAACCAATTCATATAGAGATCCTAACACAAATATCTTCCATTAACTATGTTTTCCCAAAATAATTTCTTTAGGATAAAATTAAAAACTTGTTTTACCCTTCATAAATCACTAGGCTTTGCTGAGCGTTTTCTTCAAGTCTCCATCAATGTTTCCCCTTTGGGCCTGAAACTGAGCATGGAAAATTTCACCTTACCAGACAGGCCTTTTTGGAAACCATACACAGTGGGACGGAGGGTTAAATTTATATTTAACTTCAAAAGTTTTTTTCTTCCACAAATGATATAATATGGGGTACTGAGCAATCATTTTTTGGTATAATTGAGCTAGCTTGTTGGTCTGTTCAATTATTTATGAGCCACTTACAGATTTATTTAGGTATTTCAGCATACTCTGACCTCCATCTCTCAGAACTGAACATCCACAGTTTTTCTTTTTTCCTTTTTGGGTGCATAAATAAGAGAATTTCATGTCAGTAAAAAATATTTCCATGTTGCAAAACAATAAGGTGATTATGTATTATGTGAAGTTGTTGGAACCCCTTAAAACATAAGGAATGAGAAAAAAATGACATAGATCTCACTTATGCTCCATATTGATATGATCTGAAACTGAATTAAGGAAAAGGTGGGGGCAATGTTGGGGGGGCAATGTTGGGAGGGCAAGGAATTTGCTTCTCTATTTTCTCATTTAAAGTTTTATGGTTTTAAAAAATGGACAAACTAGGGATTTGAGCATCTGGAAATATTAAATCAAAAGTGCCAAACTTATACTCTAGAAGTACCAGGAATTAAACATTGAGTTACAGAGATGAGGGCACTGGTTATTTATTTATTTGCATTTATATATTTGTTTATTTGTTGCTTTAAGTAATATAGGATAAAGACTAGTAGAATATAGAAATTAAATCTTTTGTAATAGAAAGGGAGAGAAAAGTGAACATAGGTGGAGAAAATTAAGAAGCAATAAAAGCAACTTGGTGAAAGTCTAGAATACTTATTATTAGATACAGGAGGCAGTGGGAAGTAATAACTTTGATTGGTACTGCCTTTTTGTTATAGGTGTCCTGGAATTCTTTGGGAAGGTGCAGACAGAGTGAGGTCATGGAAGTCATAAGTATTTGGAATGAAATGGGGAACAATGCTAGTGGAGCAGTTGCCACTTATAACTGCTAGAAGGTGTGCCCTGAATCTGTCAGCGAGATTTCTGACTGGGTTGAGTTGGATAAACAGCAGGGCAAGGAGATCAAACCTAACTTACTTTTACTCCGAGTCTTCATCAGCCCCTGGAGAAAGTGACAATCTCACTTACATTATTTTTTATTATGATGTTTTGGTTTTAATTCTGCTGAACTTATTCAATGTTAAGTTTTAATATCGCGGTTTTCAGGCCTTATATGAGATTAGCACCTTTTTATGCCTATAGTTTTCCCTGAACTACCTACAACTATCACTGCATCAATTATAATTCGGTAATTCAGGATTTTTGATCACACCAGTTATGGGATTTCACTTGTTAGTTTATAGTACAGCTTGATTATTTTAGATATTATATTCATTCACCACAGCTTTGTGGTGGCTAACTCCCTCCACACTTCCTTCCCCGCGCCCTGCCAAGTGTAGGCGCTACTTGAAGAAACTTTAGGATAAAAAAGAGCATGAAACTAACCCCTAAAGTGTCAAAACGGTAGACATAGCTTGCATGACTTCTAAGCAGTAACAATTATTTAAATAAAACAAAAAGGGAGAAATCAAACTGCCTCCACAACAAAAGTTGTGGGAAGAAGGCAGAATTTAGGTTCTTTTTTTCATAATATATTTCAGGAATTTAATATACTAATATGCACTATAAATTATCAAGAAAGAAGGAATACTGTGTGCCACATTTCCCAAATTTATTTGAGATAAAAACGAATTTTTGGCAGAACATCTAATAGAGACAACATTGAACATAATATGCTTTGAGAAACGTTGCCCTATATTAATTGATTAAAGCTTTCACCTCTAGGGAAGGGCCTTGTTTTAATATAAAAAATTCAACGCAGAAACCTGACTATCATACACACGAAAGGTTTGCCAAGTCCGCTAAGCTAGAAATGGGCAGCTCTTCATTTCCCCCCGTCCTAGAGCCTGAGGTGGGACTAGACATAGGGAAAGTAAAGTGACTCTAGGCTCTGGAGACATATGTCATATTACCTGCATGGCGCTCCTGACTGTATCTGTCAAACTTGGAAACAACATCATTTGTCTAATTTCAGCAAAAGCCAATTCATCAAAGAATCAATTCACCCAAGAACCAATTTTCCTTTTTTTTTTTTTTTTTTTACTTTTAAAAGAATTTTTTTTTTTTTTATTATGCTTTAAGTTTTAGGGTACATGTGCACAATATGCAGGTTAGTTACATATGTATACATGTGCCATGTTGGTGTGCTGCACCCATTAACTCGTCATTTAACATTAGGTATATCTCCTAATGCTATCCCTCCCTGCTCCCCCCACCCCACAACAGGCCCCGGTGTGTGATGTTCCCCTTCCTGTGTCCATGTGTTCTCATTGTTCAATTCCCACCTATGAGTGAGAAGATGCAGTGTTTGGTTTTTTGTCCTTGCGATAGTTTGCTGAGAATGATGGTTTCCAGCTTCATCCATGTCCCTACAAAGGACATGAACTCATCATTTTTTATGGCTGCATAATATTCCATGGTGTATATGTGCCACATTTTCTTGACCCAGTCTATCATTGTTGGACATTTGGGTTGAGAATCAATTTTCTTAATTGATTTCTAAACACTGGCTCCTTATAATTATGCATAAACTTGATATGTCGAATAAAATGCTTTGTAACAGTTTTTGAGCATTTCACAAAAAGCTCCAGTGACAAGGTTTTATTTATTTATTTATTTATTTATTTATTTATTTATTTTTCTGAGACGGAGTCTTACTCCATTGCCCAGGTTGGAGTGTAGTGTTGCGATCTCGGCTCACTGCAACCTCCACCCCCCGGGCTCAAGCAATTCTCCTGCCTCGGCCTCCCTAGTAGCTGGGATTACAGGCGTGTGCCACCAAGCCCAGCTAATTTTTATATTTTTAGTAGAGACGGGGTTTCACTGTGTTGGCCAGGCTGGTCTCGAACTCCTGACCTCAAGTCTTTCGCCCACCTCAACCTCCCAAAGTACTGGGATTACAGGTGTGAGCCACTGTGCCTGGCTTTAGGTTTTCATAATTGATTTTAAATATTTAACCTGTTTCTGGCTCAGCTTCCCACTGCTGTGTCTGGAGGAGGTGAGACAGAGTGGAGATTTAGTGCTAGGAAATGAGGCCAGAAGGCTGGGATATAGCCCAGCCTGTGCTGCTGGCCCTGGGGGACCATGGGGATGGAGGAGCAGAGAGTCACGGCAGCATCTGAGAGAGAAGTCTGGGTTCCAGAGAGTGGAGGAGACAAAGGTCAGAGACAAGGGGAGGTGAAAGTCAGAGAGGGGAGAAAAAGTAAAGAGGAGTGAGAGGAAAGAAGAGTTTAGGTAAGGGAGGACAGTCTGAAGTCCCCAGAGTCCCATCCTCCTTCTCACATATCTCTTAGGCTCTGCCAATCCATCCAATATGAATTTCTCTGACCCTTAAACATATTTTATTTAAAACCATAGTAAATTAGTGAATTGGTAATTTGGTGAATAGTCCAGTCAATGAGTCAATTGGCGTTTGGTAACTACATAGATCCTGAGCCTCCTGACCTGCAATATTAATTCCAACCGTCAGTATTTTGTTCATGGTTATAGTCCCAGTGCCTTGCACAGTGTCAGACACAGAGGAAAAGCAATAAATATTTCTTAAGTGAATAAAGGCAAGAATAATTATATGAAGGTGTGAAGTACCCAGAGCTGACTAGTCTCTAGATGATATGCCATTTGGCATTCCCTATGCCTAGACCTACTGTGGGTGATTGAAAAAACTGATTAGATAACTACTAATTTAGTGGCCTTAAGAAAGCAATGTGAGGCTGGGCGCTGTGGCTCACACCTGTAATCCTAGCACTTTGGTAAGTGAGGGGCGGATCACGAGGTCAGGAGAGAGAGACCATCCAGGCCAACACGGTGAAACCCCATCTCTACTAAAAATACGAAATATTAGCGGGCTTGGTGGCGTGCACCTGTAGTCCTAGCCACTTAGGAGGCTGAGGCAGGATAATTGCTTGAACCCAGGAGGTGGAGGTTGCAGTGAGCCGAGATCGTGCCGCCGCACTCCAGCCTGGCAACAGAGCGAGACTTCATCTGGAAAAAAAAAAAGAAGAAGGCAATGTGAAATACAAAATAGAAATGTGGAAGGTTGATGAAATTTAATTACCATTTGAGGAGAGAAAGTGCGTGTTTGGCAGTCTTTCAAATTATCTCTGAAATCAAATTGGTTTGCTCCTTTCTTCATCTTGTGCTTTTATTTTATATTGTGTTTTTGGTTTTTTGTTTGTTTTTTCGAGACAGGGTCTTGCTCTGTCACTCGGGCTGGAGTGCAGTGGTAGGATCAAAACTCACTGCAGCCTCGACATCCTGGGTTCAAGCAATCCTCCCACTCCAGCCTGTTGAGTAGCTGGGAATACATGCGCACGCCACCAAGCCTGGCTAGCAATTTTTTTTTTTTTTGGTAGAGACAGGGTTTTGCTATGTTGCCCAGTCTGGTCTCCAACACCTGGGCTCAAGCAATCTGCCCGCTTCACATGAGCCACGGCACCTGGCCTATTTTATATTGTTAATAGAATTCTTTACAATTCATTGATAACCAACTGCTGTGACTCCTCTCATTTAATAGCGTTTTGTTCTTTGAGGGGAATTTGAGTTTTTTAGAATCACTTCTTTCAGCAATCCTCTCAATTCAGTTCAAATAGGAAGCCTCACTATTCTGGTAAGGAACTCAGCTCCGTAATATTTAAGTATGACTCACATCCAAATTTTATACTTTAATTTTATTTCATCTGAGTGGCTTATACTCATTTAATTTTATGTTTTCAGTGATTATTGTTATTTGCTTTTCAATAATGCAAAATTCTTTAATTAAAGAAATGGAGTCTTTATGTACCATCAAATATGTTGTGTTAAAAAATAGCCTTATAATGAATACTTTCACCAAACTGCATATAACATGCAGTAATGCAGAATGATTAATGTATAGGCACTATTTCTGAAGCAAATAATTTTTTAAAACCAACCTTTTTATTTCAGATTTCAAACATTCACAAAAATGAAGAGAATAGTATAATGAGCCTACATGTACTCATCACCCAGCTTCAGCGGTTAACTCAAAGCCAGTTGTGTTTTCTCTGTACCTGCTCACTCCCACTGGATTATTTAAACCAAACCCTAGACATCATATCATTTTATCCTGGAATATTTCAGAATGTATTTCTTAAGAGTAAGTAAGAGTGCTTTCAAAAAGTATAACCATAGTAGCATTATGAACTCTAAAAAATTTGTTAATATCCACTTTTAACTTTTCCCTGATTGTGTCATACTTTTTAAAAAAGTGTGTTCAAATTAGCATCTACAGGAGGTTGAATAGGCTTGAATTTTCAGATTTCATTTCTGCTTGATTAATCCATTCTAGTTGAAATATTTAAATGTTAAATATTTAATGGGCTTATTTTCTAGGCTTATAAAACATGAAAGATTATCTGGCCTGACAGGGGTTTAGAAGTCTTTTGTTGTTGCTGTTATTACTGTGATGTTTATAATTGCATTAGTAATTGCTGTTGTAGTTTGCTTTTAGTAATGTGGTACAGTTATGCTATTAGAATTAATCTTTTGGGTTGCTCCAATTATTCCCACACCTTAATTCAGAATCAGTTTTGTTATGTTTTTATAGTACAGTATAATTAATACAACTGAAGCACCTATACAACAGTTAGAAACATATTTATCTACAAGGAGGACTATTTATATCAGTGGCTCTGGGGCAAGCTTTTCAGATCTTAATTACACCCAAGGGAAATAACTGCACTCAGCAATATATTAAACTTTTGATGCCTCTGGAGTTCATTACCATACAATAACCACATTATCTCTCATACCTTATTGTAAAATTTTTGCATTCCAAAGCCTCTTTATTGGCTGCGTTACTTGGTAGTAACAGAAATGAAAAGGAGCTGCTATATTGTAAAGCTGGTTTCTTGTGTGGGTGGAGTACTGAAACTTACGTGTGTGGGATATTTCATGTTTTCTTCAACTCAAAGGATGATTATATTTTTAATCTAGATTTTGTTCATGAAAAATAGGCTTGCAAAAAGTATCTGCCGCCAAATAGAGATTAGTAATTAACCTCTCTCCCCACAAAACTCTCTAACTTTCTCTACTATGCAAGCAATAAATATTCATTATAGAACAATTAGAAAGTGCAAATAAGCACAAAGAAAAAAAGACAGAGATAACAACTGTTAACCTTAAGTGTTCACTTTTTTCTAAACTATTGTGTAATACATACAATATATCACATATCTTTATATTAATTTATCATAATTCAAATTCTTTTTTCTACAAACGACTATTAATATACTTTATTCAGTCAATATATTATGAACATCTTTGCATATTAATTAATATGCTGCTACACCATCTTTTTTTATTGCTGTTCCACTGTTAGACTGACACGATATACACATTTATACTGTCTGATTTTTTTATCTTATAAGCTGTGTAAGAAACATTACTATACATAAGACTTGTCCAGTTAATTTTTTATTACATATTACTAAAAGGGGAATTGCTAAAATTTGGCAATTTTAAAGGTTTTTAAATCATAATGGAAAATTGGCTTCCACAAGAATTCTACCAAAATATTCTTCTAGGCTTTCTTGTGTCTAAAGGCACTGTTTCCTCACATGCTGAGCAACCCTGAGTAGTATGATTTTTAATCTTTTTCGATCAAATAATGAAAATTCCATCTTAGCGTGTTAATGTACATTTGCTGTATTATGAGAGAGTATTTTTTGAACATTTATTGGATATTTGTATTTTTCCACAGTGCACTGACACTTTGTATTTTTAGACTTGTTTTCTTCTACAGTATGTCTTTTAAAAATTAATTTGAAAAGATATTTTTACATATAAGGGGTTCTTTACACACATTATATTTTGTAAATGTTATCCCACTTCTTGCTTTAAGTTTGTGGGGTTTGTTGCTGTTGTTATACAGAAGCTCTTTAAGAGGGAAATTTTACCAATTTTTTTCAACACAGTAAAAGGAACAGTTGTTTCTAATATAGACTTAATTCTGTTTCTGGAATTTCTATTCTCTTCAACTGACCTGTCTTTTCCATCCCTAGTGCTTTAAACATGTGTTTTATTCTCTGGTAAGAAAGACCCCCTATTGCCTACTGTTTCTTTACTTTTTTTGTTTTGTTTTAAAAATATTTTTATTACTTAGCAAATTTATTTTTCCCAAACATTTATTTTTAAGTATAATTTAGAATCATTTTGTTGATAGAAATTGGAACTGCAGTTGAGGTAATTTAATGGCTGAATTTGGGGAGAAGCAACATCTTTATAATATTAAGCCCTCTAGTGAGGAAACATGTTATGTTTCTCCATGTATTAAAGTTCCAGGGAAACAGAACCAATAAATACAGATATAGATATCTATATCTATATAATATGTGTGTGTATATATATCTTTTATATATTATATATAACATTTCATATAAGATATATCTTTTATATATTATATATTATATATAATACATATCTTTTATATATTATATATTATATATAATATGTGTATATATATCTTTTATATATAATATATAATATGTGTATATATAAAAGATACATTTATCTTTTATATATACACATATTATATATGTGTATATATACATACATATATTATATATGTATATATACACACATATATGTATCTATATTACATATAATATACATATATACATATTTTATATAATATGTAATAATTACATATATAATATACATGTATAATTACTATATATGTAATAAATATACATATTATATAATATATAATATATAAAAAAGAATATATACACACATTTATGTATATATATTATATATCTTTTATATATAAAAGATATATAATATATATAAAAGATACATATATAAAATATATATAAAATGAATATATAAAATATATATAAGAATATAATAAAAATGTATCTTTATATATATCTTTTTTATATATATATAAAAGACACTTATAAGAATATATTCATCCACATAATTATGAAGGCTGAGAATGTCCTTAATCTGCCATTTGCAAGCTGGAGAGTTAGGAAGGCCAATGGTGTAGATTCCATTTCCATCTGAAGCACTGAGAACCAGGAATGCCTAGGGGAGGAGACAGAGGAAGTGAATTTAATCTCCCTCTGCCCTTTTGTTCTATACAAGACCTCAGTGGATTGTGTGATGCCCACCCGTATTAGGGAGTGCCATCTGCTTTACTCAGTCTACTAATTCAAAAGCTAATCTCTTTCAGAAGCACCCTCACAGTCACACTCAGCAATAATGCTTAATCAGATATCTGGGCATCCCATGGCCCAGCCAAGTTGACATATAAGATTAATTATCATACACCAGATATTCAAATTTGTCTTTATGACTCCCAGGAGTGTTTGGGAGTTTTATGTACATGAGTGGTATTTATAACCCTTAAGTATTTGTGGAGCATTTAGTCTATGCCAGGCATTGTTCTAGTGCTGGGGATACAATGAACTAGACAAGCAGGCGGATGTTCTGGTATGAGGAGATAGAAAGTAAACATATGCATAAATTATTAATTTTTAAAAAATCCATAGTGGGAAGTATTAAGAAGACAACAACAAAACAGGGTAGTGAGATAGAGTGCAGTTGGGAAGTGGGGTCCGGGAGCTACTTTAGTAGGTGGTCAGGGAGTCCCCGCTAAAGAGATGGCATTTGAGAAAAGAATGTTTCTAAAGATCCGGTTAGCTGAGGACATTTCAGGAGAGTGGCAAGCAAATGTAAAGCACAGATTTGATTGAGATTATTGTGTCTGGGTCAGCATGAAGGCTGGCACGGTGGAGCGGATAGGGCAAGGGAAACAGTGTAATAAGTAATTGATATCTGAGGCAGGCGGTATCCAGATAACGGTTGAATTTGTAACCTGGGAAAATGAGTTTTGCTTTACCACCTTGTTGCATCAGGAAGTCACTGAAGTGAGTTCTAAGCAGGCGAGAGATGTTACCAGATTTATGTTTTAAAAAGGTTATCCTGGCTGCAGTGTTGAAGATGAAGTGTTGTGTGAGAAGAGTGGAAGCGAGGATGCTTGTTAGGAGGCTGTTGCAATACTCAGAGTGGAGAGCCAAGGTGAAGAAACCAGTAGCAACAATGAGCAAGAGCAGTTTACTTAGGTAACCTGAGTACTTATTAACCAGAGGAAAATCAAGATTGTGATTTCCCAAGAGGTTGCCTTCAAAGCAGTCTCTGATGCCTTTCAGGGCAAGAGATAGGACCCAGGAGGCAGGCTTAAAAAGTTTTGGTAAGGAAATGCTAAATTGTGCAACAATTCCAGACAGCTATTTTGAGAGTACCATAGTGCCCCACTGTCTTCAGAATATATGTTCCAAGACCCTCTGTGGATGCCTGAAACCACAGATAGTACTGAACTCTATATTTGCTTAGGGTTTGTTTGTTTGTTTGTTTACCTGATAGCCTACATGACTATTAAGTGACTAACAAGCAGTGTATTAGTTTGTTTCACACTGCTGATAAAGACATACCTGAAACTGTAACAAAAAGAGGTTTAATTGGACTTACAGTTCCACATGGCTGGGAAGGCCTCAGAATCATGGTAGGAGGTGAAATGCCCTTCTTACCTGCGGCAGCAAGAGAAAGTGAAGAAGAAGAAAAGCAGAAACCCCGGATAAACCCATCAGATACCGTGAGGCTTATTCACTATCACGAGAATAGCAGGGGAAAGACCAACCCCCATGATTCAATTACCTCCTTCTAGGTCCCTCCCACTAAACATGGGAATTCTGGGAAATACAATTCAAGTTGAGATTTGGGTGAAGGCACAGCCAAACCATATCAAGTAGGTAGTGCATATGGTGTGGACATATTGAACAAATGGAGGATTCACTTACTGGACAGGATGGAGCATGAGGGCTTGATATTTCATCATACTACCCAGAACAGTACACAACTAAAAACTTATGAATTGTTTATTTCTAGAATCTTCTATTTAATATTTTTAGATTGTGGTTGACAATAAGTATCTGAAGCTGGGGATAAGAGGGACTACTGTATTTGTTCCACTTTGAGTTGAGATACTTATTTTTTTCAAATCTTGCTGTGGGTTTTTAATATCTTTTTTCTGGAGACATAGTCTCACTCTGTCACCCAGGCTGGGGTGCAGTGGTGGGATCTTGGCTTACTGCAACCTCTGCCCCCTGCGTTCAGGTGATGTTCCTGCCTCAGTCTCCAGAGTAGCTGGGATTGCATGCGTGCATCACAATACCTGGCTAATTTTTGTATTTTTAGTAGAGACAGGGTTTCGCCATGTTGGCCAGGCTGGTCTCAAACTCCTGGCCTCAAGTGACCTGCCAGCCTTGGCCTCCCAAAGTGCTGGGATTACAGGCATAAGCCACCATGCCTGGCCGATTTTTCATTATCGTTTTTGTTGTTGTTTAAAGACAGGGTCTCACTTTGTCATTCAGATTGGAGTGCCGTGACAATCCTAACTCACTGCAGCCTTGAACTCCTGGGCTCAAGGGATTCTCTCCCCGCAGCCTCCTGAGTAGCCTTCTGAGTAGCTATAGGGTCGGGTCACCACACCCAGGTAATTGTTTTGTTTTGTTGTCTGTAGAGACGGGTCTTACCATGTTGCTCAGGCTGCTGTTGAACTCCTGGCCTCAAGTAACCCTCCCACCACAGCCTCCCAAATGTTAGTGTTACAGGCCACCTTGCCCAGCCAATATTTATTATCTATTTATGACTAGTAATGTAAATTATAAAGTTTCATTTTGATGAAGAATAAGCTTCATCTAAGCTCCCCGGTCCACATATATCAGATGAGAAAACAACCACCACCCTATAAATCAGTAATACAAAGAATGCAGGAGTATTCACCAGTGAAAATTTTAGAACCTGCAGACACTATGCCTTAACTGGGGATTTAAAAAAAATGCATGTATTACTCATATAATTCATATAAAGGATTAGATAGTGGTACAATTTATCTATTTAGAAAAATATTTTTTATCTCATACTTCTAGAGAACCCAAAATTTCCACCATTAACTTTCATTCTTCTTTGGTTATCATTGTTAATAGCTTGCATTGCTTAGTACTTCACAGTTAACCAATGTATTTAGTGCAAATTTATTTAGTCTTTCTTGTTATGCTGTGAGCTCATACATTATTACTTTCATTCCATAGATAAGAAAAAATTCAGACACATGAAATTGTTTGCCCATTAAAGACCTCTCAGTTGGAGAGTGGTTGACAGAGTATTAAAACTCTGGCCCTCTCTCTCCAAGACCAAATTATTTTTCCACCAGTCTACTCTCTAAAGATGTTAGTATAATTTTATGTTATATCAGAAAATAGCTCATTAATATTCATGGTTATTTGTTTAAAATTCACTTTCATAATCTAGAAAAAGCAAAATCCTGAAGGGATGAGGTAGGTTTTAAAGGGGGTGGGACTTGCAGGGATTCTGAGGGTGAGAAGGTTGGTGACATTTGGCATTTGACAGTCTTGTAGGCCACTGGGATTCATTTGAGACTGCTAAGTCCAAGACTCTCCCCAGAGAAACAACTCACTGCTCTGAGGCACCTTGTGAACCTGCTCAGGCTCCCTGGCATAGATGGGGCAAGAAGGAAAGGGTAAGCAGCCCTTGCATTGAGTCTGGTCTATTAAACTCTGGTCTATTTCATTTAAGCTCCTCAAATGCTGATTTTGTTTTTTTCTCCTAGTAGTAAGAAATACTTTTTAGATATTCTTTGGTTATCTCACTAGATTTGGGGAAAAAAAAAAAGAATACTTACCCTTGGTGGAAATCTGCTTTATTCCTAATAACACTATTGGTTATCTCTGACTGTTTTTGTCATTTTTGTTGTCCATCAGTATGAAAGTTCATACGGAAAAGCGTGAGTGTAGTAGGCCCCGAGATAAGTTTATTCTCCAAATGTTATCGTCTGCATGTCTGTGCCCTCCAGATCTCATGTTGAAACATGACCTCCAGTGTTGGAGGTAGGGCCATGTGGGAGGTGTTTGGGTCTTGAAAGTGGATCCCTCATGAATAGCTTGATGTCCTTTCCCATGGTAATGAGTAGTAATGAGTTCACACAAAAAATCTGGTTGTTTAAAGGAGCTCAGCACCGCCTCCTTTCTCTTTTGCTCCCTCTCTTGCTATGTAATACTCTGGCTCCCCCTTTGCCTTTTGCCAAAATTGCAAGCTTCCTGAGGCCTCGCCAGAAGCAGATGCTGATGCTATGCTTCTTGTACAGCTTGCAAAACCATGAGCCAAATAAACCTCTTTTCTATATAAATTTCTCAGCCTCAAGCAGTCCTTTATAACAAAGCAAATAAAAATGCAAAATGAACACACCAAACTACCCCAGGAACTGAGGTATTCAAAAGTTTTCTTCTCAGACTGGCATTCCTTGGATACATCTTGTCCTGAGTTACTCCTCAAATTCTATTTGTTTTTTTCTGTCTTGCCTTGCTTTTTGTCCATGAGAGTCTAATTCTAAGAGAGACTTCCTTTCCACACTCCTTGTTGCGATTTTATAATTTTGCAGGGGTCTAGGACATAAGCATTTGTAACATTTTGGAACAACTTTTCCCATTTTCTTATGGGTTTGTCTCAATTTGAACTTAAGTCCACTCCCTCTTTGTGCTAGACTTCTGCATCTTCCATGTATTTATGCTATAATCCAAATTTGTGTTCTTCTCTTTCTAAATGTCATAATTTCCCCAAGGGTAGTTTAGAATTGCAGGGGCTACTGTGGGGAACTTTTGTTATGACCAAGATTATTTATTTGAAAGCTGCCTTAGAACAAAAAGGAAACACAATATCAAATATCCACTGTTCTGCATTTTTTTCATTGGTATAAGACAGCATCCAAAAGAAATTCAGATTTCAAAACTGTGTCCTTAAGAAAATATAAAAAAACCTAAAACTATCTCTTTTTTAGATCCCCTTAATTCAAAATTCAGACCTAACAGCCTTTATTGTACGATTATCATACTATTTCTCTGACCCTAGTCTTCCCTCCTCTGTTTTCCCCTGCCTTCATCTCTCCCTCTGACCAGTTCCCCACGCCTCTTCAATCACCCCAAATCCCAACACTCAGTTACCTCTTAGAGTTAAACATCCCTCAGAACAGAGAAAACTTCTTAGAGCTGATTTTAAGTCCTGTTCTTGCTCAGAGCTCAAAGCCATGTGAAAGATTTTCCATGGTCCAGACAAGATAGACAGCAATTTTCAGAAGAATATGGAATAGTTTTAGGAACCTATAAACCAGGGCTCCCAAATTTATACCAATTGGTTCATAGGTTACTGGAAACCTCAGATGTTAACAATTGTATGAAAAAAGGCAGGATGGGAAACCCCAAGAGTTACCTAAAATATTTTAAATTGAATAGGAAACCAGAGGGGTTTAGTAAAGCTGTAGATGTTGGCTAAGGTCTTTTAGAAGTTGTCTCCAGAGTCTGTTCTATGAAAACAGACTACACACCAATCCAGTCCTGTGAGTAAACAAAGGATGCATCCATGGAAGACTTCAGGAATCGGCTCTTTAACATATTTAGACAGCATTGAGGAGCAGATTGTGAAACAAATGTGACTCCAGCTCTTGCCTTACTTTTTGCTAATGGCATTAGCCCTAAATAGAGGATTCAATAGTAAGCATTAACTCTGATGGGAAGTAGCCTCTTTGTCAGAACTCTAAAACCTCACTGAACTTTTGAAAGGCCTTAGAACTCAGAATAAACAAGTGAACTTACACATTGTTTTAATCAGGGTTCTCTAGAGAAACGGAACCAATAATAAAGTGCATACACTTATTTAGTATGAGGAATTGGCTTATATGATTATGGAAGTTGAGAAGTCCCATGATCTGCCATTGGGACTAGAGACCCAGGAGAGCTGGTGGTGTAATTCTAGTCTGAGGGCAAAAAAAAAGGAGATGAGATGTTCCAGCTCAAGAGGACACATAGGAAGTAAAAAGGGGTAAATTCTTCATTTCTCTGCCTTTTGTTCTATTCAAGTCCTCGATATATTGGATGAAGACCACCTGTTCAATGGGTTGGATGATGCTCATCTACACTGAGGAGGACAATCTACAGAGTTCACCAATTCAGATGCTGACTCTATTCAAAACACCCTCACAGACACATCTGGGAATATGTTTAATCTAATGCTCCCTAAACTCTATTCAAAACACCCTCACAGATACACCTGGGAATATGTTTAATCTAATGCTCCCTAAAGACTCTAATGCTCCCTAATGCTCCAACAGTCAAGTTGACAACATAAAATTAACCATCACACACATAAAACATCTATGTCAAGCTTGTCCAGCCTGTGGCCCACGGGCTGCATGCTACCTAGGATGGCTTTGAATGAGGCCCAACACAAATTTGTAAACTTCCTTAAAACATTATGAGATTTATTTTTATTTTTATTTTTTAACTCATCAGCTATTGTTAATGTTAGTGTATTTTATGTGTGGCCCAAGGCAATTCTTCTTCCAATGTGACCCAGGGAGGCCAAGATTGGACAACCCTGATCTACATGTTCCCACTCTGGTTATTAAACCCTGGGAGAGGGTCTCTTGGTAAAGATACTTGTAGATACAATAAACAGAAAAGACCTAGGGAAAATAATTACCCTGCATTAGCAAATAAACTAAAGGAAACAATGAAACAAGTACTCAGTGAACGTGCTCAGAGGAGGAAAAATCAAGCAACCAATTTCCCATTTTGTCTTTGAATTCCTAAGAATAAATTTATCTATTAAAAGATAAATTTGGTAATTTTTAAATTGATATAGGCGCTATGATAGATTTATCAATCTTAAATTCTAGCAGTGTTACACAACCTCTGTAGGAGTCAACAAACTACTCAAGTGATGGATACCTCTAAGAAGCCTCATATATTTTCTATGTCCCAGCCCCTAACTGTCACCCTGGAACTTTTACTCAAGGAATATTCTTTCCTCCTTTGCAATACTACATCCACTAACTGGACAGGGAGGGATTTACTGTCCAAATGGAACCACCAGATCAAATGCTTCCCTTCCTTGTAGCCCCTGTGGGCTCCCTTATTCATAACGAGATCATAGCTGATTGAGACAATTGATTTATCAGCATCCTTATGTCTAAATCAAAACTAAACTAAAGATCTCAAGAAAGTACTGGCTTTTGGGGGGCCAAAAAGTTCTACTGGGATAGGCAGGATTATTGAGGCCAAATACACTAAGGCTCACTCAGGTTGAGTCATTGAAATTTCTATGCCTACTTGCACAAGACTAAGCAGACTAAAAGCAATGGTTGAAACCCGAAAGTTGAAAGTCTAATAGATAAAGGTTTTATCATATTTTATACAGCCCTTGTTACACTCTTATGTTCCCAACTAAAACCAAATCAAACCAAAACGAACGGGCAAACAAAAACAAACAAACAAACAAACAAAACCCAATGGGTGTGGATATAGGCTTTTTTTTTCGGGACCTCAGGACTGTAAATAGAAAAATCATTCCCCACTTCCCTGTAGTGCTAAACCCCAATATTATTTTATCTATGGTGCCTCTTGAGATAGCGTATTTTACAGTTGCAGATTTATGTTCTATAATTTTTTTAGTGTTCCTTTAGAATCTAAAGTTTAAATCAAAACAGTCAATATTTATCCTTCTCCTGGGAAAATCAACACTATTCCTGGACTATTATGCCCTAAGGATTTGCTGAGGCACCATCCTATTTTTCACAGTCCATCAGCCAGAACCTCAAAGATGTTCAAATTCCTTTTGATTCTAATCTTATCCAAAATGTGAATGACCTTTGTTGTGTTTTAAAGAGGAAGTAAGCTATAAGATTGATTCTATTGATTCCATCTAATAATAACACTTACTGTTTTAGTTCAGAACAGATATGAGGTTTCCAAAGAAAGTTACAGTTTTGTCAAAGTAAGAGTCATTATCTAGGACATGATTTTTCGCAAGGAGTTGAATTCCTGACTTCTGACAGAGTACAAATAGTTTGAAACTTTCCTAAGCCAGAGACTAAGAGATGGTTAAGTGTATTTCTGGGTCTCACTGGCTACTCAAGGTAGCAGTTTCACAGTTTCACTTTTCTGAAATCATGGCCCCACTATGATGTAAGTAAGTTCTTGCTAATGGAACCTCTTCACTGGGAACCTAAACATGAACAGGGCTTTTAGGACTCAAAATTCGTCCTGCTTCTACCACTCACTCTGGGTTTGACCTAGACCTAGTTATTATAAGACTTTCTGTCTACTTCTATGTGAAAGATATGGATAATTCCTTGGACTTCTGATTCCATTTTGTGGGAATTATCAGAGATCAATGAATGGTCTCTCTCTTGACCCAGTAGCAAACCTTACTCATCCTGTCCAAGTGCAATAGCAGGAACAGCTGTACTAGTGGGGGCTTCCACCAGTTTGACATTAGGCTCTTTAAATCTAATAGTTCTTCATGGTGTACAGATTTTGTTGCTCACAGCAAATGCACAATATTACTTAGCAAGTAGACTTACCTCCTGTGTAATCATATTATTTTCTTGTTCACATATTTTCATCCATCATTGCAACACTTTGAATTCTGAAATTATTTTTTTCATAACCTGAAAAAGGGGAAAACCTTGACCATCTAACCTCTAGTTATGATGTATGTTCAAAATAGATTTATTATAAATGACAGGAAATCTATACTTAATCTTTGTTGGTATGCCATATCTTTGTTCTGAAACAGGAAAATATCAGACAGAATATGCTGTAACAGATCTTACTTTGCTCCTGGAATATGACTTCTTGCTAGTGGTAAAATCTACCCAGATGGTGGAACTTGTATACCCAACAATTTGTAATTAGCTAGAGATTAAAGGGTTAATAAACACACAGCTAATAGATCTCTTTTGGGAGGGTACATGATTTTAGAATGCTTTGGAAACAAAAAGCATAGATACCTCAATTAAGAGTATTCAGCAAATTAAATAACTTTAGAGTGCTATAATGCTTCCTAATGAGATGCCAATTACAAAAGTCGGTGCTTATATGAAAGAAGCTAGTGTGGAGGCTAAGAAAATATAAAATGTCTAGGCTGATCATTATGCCAGGCCAGTAGCACTCACTGAGATCCTACCCAGATCCTTGAAAAAGTTCAAGGAGGCCTTTATAAAATGTCTGCAACCAACTCCAGTCAGGAATGGGTACTGGGAGAAATATGGGTTCAAATTGGATGTAAATAAGCCCCCTTCTTTGCTCTTTGGTAGGTTTAAAGCTACCTTTATCTATGCTAGTTATAAGTCACTATTCTTAATGTTGTTTCTTGTATCCTTAACTACTCCTTGATATGAGCCCAATAATTAGCTACAATTTGCTAGTGAACTGGTTAAGCATACAACTAAACTGATTATTGGGGTTGTGTATATTTTCATTTGAGAAGGCATGACTTCCCTAGGGCTGCCATAACATATTACCACCAACTAGGTGGCTTAAAGTGACAGGAAGTTATTCATTAACAGCTCTGAAGGCTAGAAGTCTGAAATCAAGGAGTTGGCAAGATTGGTTTCTTCTAGAGACTCTAAGAGGGCATCTGTTCCCTGCCTGTCTTTAGCTTCCAGTAGTTGCTGGCAGTCATTGGTATTCCTTGACTTGCAGCTGTATCGCTCTAATCACTGCCTGTGTGTCTCTGTCCAGATCCGTCACTCTCCTTGTAGAGATATCAGTCATTGGATTAAGGATCACCCTTATCTAGTATAACTTCATCTTAACTTGATTATATCTTCAAAGACCCTATTACCAAGTAAATTCACATTCCCAGGTTCCAGGTGCACATGAATTTTGAGGGGACAATATTCAACCAAGAACAGAGAGCCACACAGCTTCCCTTGCTTCCAGTCCTTGTAATAATCAGTTGGTTTTCTGGACAGATGGCTTCAAGTACTTTGTGACTTTTTAGATGAAAAACATCACAAGAGCCCAGGTAACCAGAAACCCACAACTCTCTATTATGCCATACCTAGAATAGGAGGTTTCTATCTCCCCTAAAAAATACTTGGTGACATTTTGTGGGAGCTAGCTTTTGTAACTAGACCTTTACAGAAATAGAACTTGAAAGAGGGCTAGGGAACAGATGGTGTATATTTGGAGTATGTGTCACTTTCACAGATCTTACAAGTAAGACACATTATTTGCTTTTAAACTACCTAATGATGTCTATACTACAAATTTCATTGCCTGGCACCAAACTATTCTTGATAAGTGTTGTCAAAATATTACAGCACTGTCTGTCAATCCAATAAATGTTTTTTGGCCACAGTGAATCATTGAGTGGCTCCTAATGACTAGATTTGAATTAGTAGCACAACATCCTACTAGCTACTGTTCTTCTATTCTTAAACTAAATAGGAACAAATTATCTTGGTAAATGGACACCTTCTTTCAGTATACTTCTTAACATCACCTAGGGTCTGCTTTGGCCTACACATTTTTCCTTTAGGAAAAATAGATAATCAGAAAACATGATTCAAGGAGAAAAACTAGACCTTGATGTAAGAACCCAAATTGTAGCCTCTCAAGGGGAATTTTGAGTTGCTTTCTCTCTCTTTGGCTTCTTCACTTCATGCTTTACCAAACAAAGGCCCAGAAAGTGGGAAAGTGCCCTACATGCTGTGATTAGGAGAATAACAGATGAATTGGATTAGACAATGTCTCCTCGTCTGAGAGGTTCATGAAATTGGCAAGCGGTAGGTTAAAATAGAGCCGCCTTAGATATAGCATTGACATCTCAAGAGGGAGCAAGTGCAGCTATAAGAGAAGAATATTGTACTTATATCCCTGCATATTAATATTACTAAAAAGAGCTGGGATTCACAAAGAAAACAGAAAATTAGGTAATTTGGTTAATAACCTCATAGCTGGTTCTGTGGGCCATTCACATTGGGGATGGGATCTTTTCTATTGATTTAATGGTGAAATTCTTAGCTCCTGCCTGGGAAGTGGACTATAAACACTGATCATAATATTTCTCTTAGCATGTTGTGACAATTAGTTGTGTGAGCTTCAAAGTCTTAAATGCTGTTGTATAGTCTCTATTTTATGAAACGATCCAACAAATAATCATCAGCAAAAAGAACAGGAAAGCCTGACATTTATGGAGGTTGGAACAATAAATCACTGGTATTATGGGTTGAGTTGTGTCACCCCAAAAAGAGGATGTTAGAATCCTAACTCCAAGTACCTCAAAATGTAATCTTATTTGAAGATAGGGTCTCTATAGAGATAATCAGTTAAAATGAGGGGCTACCTGGGTGGATCATAATCCAGTATGACTGGCGTGCTTATAAAAAATTTGGACATTGAGACAGACATACACACAGGGAGAACTCTATGTAAAGATGAAGGCAGAGACTGGAGTGATGATTCTACAAGCCAGGGACTGTGAAAGATTGCCAGCAAACTACCAGAAACTAGGGAAGAGGCATGGAACAGATTCTTCCTCACGGCTCTCAGAAGAAATCAATCCTACCAGCATAGATCTTGGACTTTTAACCACCAGGACTGTGAGACAATAATTTTCTGTTGTTTAAGTCACCCAGTATGTGGTATTGTATACTGAGCCCTAGCAAATTAATGCAACTGGAAACTTGATACATGATTGTGACACTTCTAGTAGCACAAAAGATCTGGATTGATCACACACTAAGATATTAATTGTCTACCCCTCAGCTCAGGCTGAAGATACTTGGATCCTATAATTACAATTACTTATCCCTATACAGCTTACTGTCTACAATAATGTAACTTTACTATTTCATTGTCTTCATTAGTATAAATGTACTATTTCAGGAGACTCTTGCCTAGAAGAATGAAAGTTGGAAATAACTCTATTGTTATTGTTATTATTGTTTCTGTATTACAGAAAGTTCTTCAAAGAACCATCAGCTTTTCAACAGAAAGCATCCACCAAGGATAGTCTATGCCCTAAGACTCTTTGAACTCATGCCTTCAAAGTCCTTGTCTTGCTGAATGAAATATTCTAATCCTATCACTAATCCTAAACTACTATATCATGACTCTTCCCGAATCTTAATCAAGCCCCTACCCATATTGAAAGACGCACCTTAAGCCAGGCTTCAAATTCCTGATAAAATCTGACCTTGTATCTCCCTGTTTGAGATACTACCAGAGCTCTGTTGAGATGCTCTCCCTTATAAAGGTTAGCAATAAACTCACTCTGCCTTATCAACAAGATATGTTGTTGATATTTAGGAACCGTCATTCTAAAGAATGAGGCAGATTTTCAAGTGGCTAGCACAAGTAGTGATTCTGAGAGAAAGTAGTGATGGAGGTAGAGTGACGAATGATGAATTTGAGTCATTTGAGTACACTTGCCAAAATAGGTGGGACCAAAAGAAACCAAAGTATCTAAGAGGTGGTGGTAGTTGGAGGGAAGGGAGTGTACCCTTGCCAAAATAGGTGGGACCAGAATAGGAACAGCTCCGGTCTACAGCTCCCAGTGTGAGCGACGCAGAAGATGGGTGATTTCTGCATTTCCATCTGAGGTACAGTGTTCATCTCACTAGGGAGTGCCAGACAGTGGGCGCAGGTCAGTGGGTGAGTGCACCATGCGCCAGCCGAAGCAGGGGCGAGGCATTGCCTCACTCGGGAAGCGCAAGGGGTCAGGGAGTTCCCTTTCCAGGGGTGACAGACGGCACCTGGAAAATCGGGCCACTCCCACCCGAATACTGTGCTTTTCCGACGGGCTTGAGAAACGGTGCCCCAGGAGAGTATAGCCCGCACCTGGCTCAGAGGGTCCTATGCCCACGGAGTCTCACTGATTGCTAGCACAGCAGTCTGAGATCAAACAGCAAGTCGGCAGAGAGGCTGGGGGAGGGGCGCTCGCCATTGCCCAGGCTCGCTTAGGTAAACAAAGCAGCCTGGAAGCTTGAACTGGGTGGAGCCCACCACAGCTCACGGAGGACTGCCTGCCTCTCTAGGCTCCACCTCTGGGGGCAGGGCACAGACAAACAAAAAGACAGCAGTAACCTCTGCAGACTTAAATGTCCCTGTCTGACAGCTTTGAGGAGAGCACTGGTTCTCCCAGCACGCAGCTGGAGATCTGAGAACGGACAGATTGCCTCCTCAAGTGGGTCCCTCACCCCTGACCCCCAAGCAGCCTAACTGGGAGGCATCCCTCAGCAGGGGCAGACTGACACCTCACACGGCCGGCCAGGTACTCCAACAGACCTGCAGCTGAGGGTCCTGTCTGTTAGAAGGAAAACAAACAGAAAGGACATCCACACCAAAAACCCATCTGTACATCACCATCATCAAAGACCAAAAGCAGATAAAACCACAAAGATGGGGACAAAACAGAGCAGAAAAAGTGGAAACTCTAAAAAGCAGAGTACCTCTCCTCCTCCAAAGGAACGCAGTTCCTCACCAGCAACGGAACAAAGCTGGATGGAGAATGACTTTGACGAGCTGAGAGAAGAAAGCTTCAGATGATCAAATTACTCCGAGCTACAGGAGGATATTCAAACCAAAGGCAAAGAAGTTGAAAACTTTGAAAAAAATTTAGAAGAATGTATAACTAGAATAACCAATACAGAGAAGTGCTTAAAGGAGCTGATGGAGCTGAAAACCAAGGCTCGAGAACTACGTGAAGAATGCAGAAGCCTCAGGAGCCGATGCAATCAAATGGAAGAAAGGGTATCAGCCCTGGAAGATGAAATGAATGAAATGAAGCGAGAGGGGAAGTTTAGAGAAAGAAGAATAAAAAGAAATGAGCAAAGCCTCCAAGAAATGTGGGACTATGTGAAAAGACCAAATCTACATCTGATTGGTGTACCTGAAAGTGACGGGGAGAATGGAAACAAGTTGGAAAACACTCTGCAGGATATTATCCAGGAGAACTTCCCCAAACTAGCAAGGCAGGCCAACATTCAGATTCAGGAAATACAGAGAATGCCACAAAGATACTCCTCGAGAAGAGCAACACCAAGACACATAATTGTCAGATTCACCAAAGTTGAAATGAAGGAAAAAATGTTAAGGGCAGCCAGAGAGAAAGGTCGGGTTACCATCAAAGGGAAGCCCATCAGACTAACAGCGGATCTCTCGGCAGAAACCCTACAAGCCAGAAGAGAGTGGGGGCCAATATTCAACATTCTTAAAGAAAATAATTTTCAACCCAGAATTTCATATCCAGCCAAACTAAGCTTCATAAGTGAAGGAGAAATAAAATACTTTACAGACAAGCAAATGCTGATTTTGTCACCACCAGGCCTGCCCTAAAAGAGCTCCTGAAGGAAGTGCTAAACATGGAAAGGCACAACCAGTAGCAGCCACTGCAAAATCATACCAAAATGTAAAGACCATCGAGACTAGGAAGAGACTGCATCAACTAATGAGCAAAATAACCAGCTAACATCATAATGACAGGATCAAATTCACACATAACAATATTAACTTTAAATGTAAATGGACTAAATGCTCCAATTAAAATACACAGACTGGCAAATTGGATAAAGACTCAAGACCCATCAGTGTGCTGTATTCAGGAAACCCATCTCATGTGCAGAGACACACATAGATTCAAAATAAAGGGATGGAGGAAGATCTACCAAGCAAATGGAAAACAAAAAAAGGCAGGGGTTGCAATCCTAGTCTCTGATAAAACAGAATTTAAACCAACAAAGATCAAAAGAGACAAAGAAGGCCATTACATAATGGTAAAGGGATTAATTCAACAAGAAGAGCTAACTATCCTAAATATATATGCACCCAATACAGGAGCACCCAGATTCATAAAGCAAGTCCTGAGTGACCTACAAAGAGACTTAGACTCCCACACATTAATAATGGGAGACTTTAACACCCCACTGTCAACATTAGACAGATCAACGAGACAGAAAGTCAACAAGGATACCCAGGAATTGAACTCAGCTCTGCACCAAGCGGACCTAATAGACATCTACAGAACTCTCCACCCCAAATCAACAGAATATACATTTTTTTCAGCACCACACCACACCTATTCCAAAATTGACCACATACTCAGAAGTAAAGCTCTCCTCAATAAATGTAAAAGAACAGAAATTATAACAAACTATCTCTCAGATCACAGTGCAATCAAGCTAGAACTCAGGATTAAGAATCTCACTCAAAACCGCTCAACTACGTGGAAACTGAACAACCTGCTCCTGAATGACTACTGGGTACATAACGAAATGAAGGCAGAAATAAAGATGTTCTTTGAAACCAACGAGAACCAAGACACACCATACCAGAATCTCTGGGATGCATTCAAAGCAGTGTGTAGAGGGAAATTTATAGCACTAAATGCCCACAAGGGAAAGCAGGAAAGATCCAAAATTGACACCCTAACATCACAATTAAAAGAACTAGAAAAGCAAGAGCAAACACATTCAAAAGCTAGCAGAAGGCAAGAAATAACGAAAATCAGAGCAGAACTGAAGGAAATAGAGACACAAAAAACCCTTCAAAAAATAAATGAATCCAGGAGCTGGTTTTTTGAAAGGAACAACAAAATTGATAGACCGCTAGCAAGATTAATAAAGAAAAAAAGAGAGAAGAATCAAATAGATGCAATAAAAAATGATAAAGGGGATATCACCACCAATCCCACAGAAATACAAACTACCATCAGAGAATATTACAATCACCTCTACGCAAATAAACTAGAAAATCTAGAAGAAATGGATAAATTCCTTGACACATACAGCCTCCCAAGACTAAACCAGGAAGAAGTTGAATCTCTGAATAGACCAATAACAGGAGCTGAAATTGTGGCAATAATCAATAGCTTACCAACCAAAAAAAGTCCAGGACCAGATGGGTTCAAGCCGAATTCTACCAGAGGTACAAGGAGGAGCTGGTACCATTCCTTCTGAAACTATTCCAAGCAATAGAAAAAGAGGGAATCCTCCCTAACTCATTTTATGAGGCCAGCATCATCCTGATACCAAAGCCTGGCAGAGACACAACAAAAAAAGAGAATTTTAGACCAATATCCTTGATGAACATTGATGCAAAAATCCTCAATAAAATACTGGCAAACAGAATCTAGCAGCACATCAAAAAGCTCATCCACCATGATCAAGTGGGCTTCATCCCTAGGATGCAAGGCTGGTTCAATATACGCAAATCAATAAATGTAATCCAGCATATAAACAGAACGAAAGACAAAAACCACATGATTATCTCAATAGATGCAGAAAAGGCCTTTGACAAAATTCAACAACCCTTCATGCTAAAAACTCTCAATAAATTAGGTATTGATGGGATGTATCTCAAAATAATAAGAGCTATCTATGACAAACCCACAGCCAATATCATACTGAATGGGCCAAAACTGGAAGCATTCCCTTTGAAAACTGGCACAAGACAGGGATGCCCTCTCTCACCACTTCTATTCAACAGAGTGTTGGAAGTTCTGGCCAGGGCAATTAGGCAGGAGAAGGAAATCAAGGGTATTCAATTAGGAAAAGAGGAAGTCAAATTGTCCCTGTTTGCAGATGACATGATAGTATATCTAGAAAACCCCATTGTCTCAGCCCAAAATCTCCTTAAGCTGATAAGCAACTTCAGCAAAGTCTCAGGATACAAAATCAATGTACAAAAATCACAAGCATTCTTATACACCAATAACAGACAAACAGAAAGCCAAATCATGAGTGAGCTCCCATTCACAATTGCTTCAAAGAGAATAAAATACCTAGGAATCCAACTTACAAGGGATGTGAAGGACCTCTTCAAGGAGAACTACAAACCACTGCTCAAGGAAATAAAAGAGGATACAAACAAATGGAAGAACATTCCATGCTCATGGGTAGGAAGAATCAATATCGTGAAAATGGCCATCCTTCCCAAGGTAATTTACAGATTCAATGCCATCCCCATCAAGTTACCAATGACTTTCTTCACAGAATTGGAAAAAACTACTTTAAAGTTCATATGGAACCAAAAAAGAGCCCGCATCGCCATGTCAATCCTAAGCCAAAAGAACAAAGCTGGAGGCATCACACTACCTGACTTCAAACTATACTATAAGGCTACAGTAACCAAAACAGCATGGTACCGGTACCAAAACAGAGATATAGATCAATGGAACAGAACAGAGCCATCAGAAATAATGCCACATATCTACAACTATCTGATCTTTGAAAAACCTGACAAAAACAAGCAATGGGGAAAGGATTCCCTATTTAATAAATCGTGCTGGGAAAACTGGCTAGCCATATGTAGAAAGCTGAAACTGGATCCCTTCCTTACACCTTATACAAAAATCAATTCAAGATGGATTAAAGACTTAAATGTTAGACCTAAAACCATAAAAACCCTAGAAGAAAACCTAGGCATTACCATTCAGGACATAGGCATGGGCAAGGACTTCATGTCTAAAACACCAAAAGCAATGGCAACCAAAGCCAAAATTGACAAATGGGATCTAATTAAACTAAAGAGCTTCTGCACAGCAAAGGAAACTACCATCAGAGTGAACAGGCAACCTACAAAATGGGAGAACATTTTTGCAACCTACTCATCTGACAAAGGGCTAATATCCAGAATCTACAATGAACTCCAACAAATTTACAAGAAAAAAACAAACAACCCCATCAAAAAGTGGGCAAAGGACATGAACAGACACTTCTCAAAAGAAGACATTTATGCAGCCAAAAAACACATGAAAAAATGCTCACCATCACTGGCCATCAGAGAAATGCAAATCAAAACCACAATGAGATACCATCTCACACCAGTTAGAATGGCGATCATTAAAAAGTCAGGAAACAACAGGTGCTGGAGAGGATGTGGAGAAATAGAAACACTTTTACACTGTTGGTGGGACTGTAAACTAGTTCAACCCTTGTGGAAGTCAGTGTGGCGATTCCTCAGGGATCTAGAACTAGAAATTCCATTCGACCCAGCCATCCCATTACTGGGTATATACCCAAAGGACTATAAATCATGCTGCTATAAAGACACATGCACACGTATGTTTATTGCGGCATTATTCACAATAGCAAAGACTTGGAACCAACCCAAATGTCCAACAATGATAGACTGGATTAAGATAATGTGGCACATATACACCATGGAATACTATGCAGCCATAAAAAATGATGAGTTCATGTCCTTTGTAGGGACATGGATGAAATTGGAAATCATCATTCTCAGTAAACTATCGCAAGAACAAAAAACCAAACACCGCATATTCTCACTCATAGGTGGGAATTGAACAATGAGAACGCATGGACACAGGAAGGGGAACATCACACTTCGGGGACTGTTGTGGGGCGGGGGGAGGGATAGCATTGGGAGATATACCTAATGCTAGATGACGAGTTAGTGGGTGCAGTGCACCAGCATGGCAGATGTATACATATGTAACTTACCTGCACATTGCGCACATGTACCATAAAACCTAAAGTATAATAATAATAATAAAAAAAAAATAGGTGGGACCAAAAGAAACCAAAGTATCTAAGAGGTGGTGGTAGTTGGAGGGGAGGGAGTGACGATGAATATCAGTTATATTAACAATAAAACTTTGATCTTGATTGCAATACTAATTACTTATATTGAAATTTTAAATCCATGTAAATATCCTGTAGACTTGCTACTCAAAGTGTAGTCTTGTAGTTGAGCAGCATCAGTACCCCTTGAGAGCCTGTTAGATATTCAGCAACTCAGGCCACCCTCAAGGCTACTGAGTCAGAATCGGCATTTTACCAAGAGTCCCAGGGTGATTCATATGAACACTAAAGTTTGAGAAGCACTAGTCCCCAGCAGGTCTCAAATGGAACCGAAGAGCTTTGTATAGATACTCAGGTTTTCCTGAGGCATGCTGTGTTAGAATTTTTGTGTGGAAAGTCCTAGAAAATGAGGACAAGTTTTGGTCATTCTTGGAAATTGAAGCAAGTAAATGAACATATTATAGGTGGGATCTGTCATTGCTACATGGCGGCAGCATATTAGAGTAGAACAAAATCAGAGGACTCAGAGTTCAAGTTCAGTTTTGGCCATTTTTCTTCTGGTAACCTTGAGTTACTCCTTACTTAGATTTTGAGCTTCAGTTTCATCTCAGTATAAGAGAATAACAACATTTCCTTAAGGAAGATCGCATAAGAGTTAAATGCAATTATAGGTGAAAAGTGCTTTGTAAGCTATAAATTCTTATATGCGTAAAAATCAGCTATGTTATTTGACAAGTAGTGTAGCCCAGAGGTAGTTTACTCTTATGTTCATGATAATGGTCTCTCTTAAAATTATCCATCTGTGATCTTAGGGTAAGACAACTACAATATGATTTATATTTTCCAGATATTTTCTAAAATAATTTGTTTTGTTCTGTATATATTTTCATAGGAATATGAGTGTATGGATTGATTTCCTCTCCCCTTTCCCCTTTTCCCTCCTTTCCTTTCCTTCCTTGCTTCCTTCCTTCCTTCTCTCTCTCCCTTCCTCCCTCCCTTACTTCCTTGTTTCATTCAGCAATTTCTGTTGAATGTCAAACACTGTTCTAAGCACTGTACTGGGACTACAATAGTGAACAAAGTTGACAAAGTTCCTATCCTCATGAAACTTATATTTTAGTGGAGAAATAGATTATTAAAAACAATGAGAATATAATTTCAGCTAGATGAAATTCCTATGAATAAACTAAAGCAGAATTAGGAGATAGAAAAGGATTGAGTCACGTATGTAGGGAAGGAGGGGCATGCTATTTTAGACAGAGTTGTTAAAGAAGGCCTCTCTTGGAATGAAGTTTTATCAGATAATTAAATAAAATGACAGTGAGTCATATTAAGATCTGAATGAAGAGGATTTAAGAAAGGAGGAAAAATCATTTGTAACATTATTCTCATTCATCATGTTTGAGGAAAAGCAAAGATACCATTGTGGTTGGGGGAGACTGGCCACGGAGGGCCTTATGGCAGTGGTGAGAAGTCTGGAGTTTCTCCAAAGTGTGGAGTGGGGCAGGAATTTTTGTTTATAAATAAGTATACCGTCTTTTATGAGTTTGGTGTGAATTAGTTCCCCCAGAGTCTGGACAAGTCTTGATAAGCAGATAAAGTATCTGAACCTGAAAAGCTGAGGACTTGCTCCTAAACTTGACTGTGATGTGGCTATGATGCTGCTGAGCTATGTGACCCTTTCTGAAGCAGGCATCTAGTTGCCCTCTTTGATTTTTTAAAAAATGTGTCAAAATTCTTTTCATTGTAAGAATAGAAACCTAACCAAAAATGTATCCTAAATAAGCTAAGCAAAAAAGATTTATTGACTCATATAACTGAGCAGATTATGGTTAGCTGTTGATGAGGTTCGATTAAACTCAATGGCCACCTCGGGTCATTACATTGGCTCCATTCCCAGGCTTCAAAAGGTGGTTTCCTGGAAGCTAGAGGCTTTTTTCCTGACTGTGGCAGTTCTTAGTCTCAATCCTCATTCCCTGAATTATCAGAGGATATGCTCTCTCTTCTCGAATGGCTTGGGGTATGGAAAGGGTAGAAAGAAAAGAGGGGAAGCTTATTTCCCAGAAGCCCTTTCAAATATTCCTCAAATCTTGTTGGATTAAAGTTAGCCATGGGCCCATTCCTGAATCAACTCTGTGGCCAGTAAGATGAAATTGTCTTATTGGCTAAAGTTAACAGAGCCCACCTCCAGAACTAAGGATAGGGTCCATCTTATCCAAACCAAACAGCATAAAATGTGGAAAGAAGTGAGTCTCTAAAGAAAAATCTTTGTGTGTTTGCAGAATAGTAGGGTGAAAAGCATGCTCGGGGGACATCAAAAAAAATGAATGTTAGATTGGATTTGGGCAAACTACAGCCTATGGGCCAAATCCTCCCCATGACCTGTTTAGCATAGCCCTGGAGCTAAGAACAGTGTTTACAGTTACAAATGGTGGGGGAAAATGGAAAGAAAAATAATACTTTGTGACATAGGAAATTATATAAAATTTGAAGTTCAGTGTGCATAGTAAGTTTTATTGAAAATAATCACACTGTGGGGGGAGGGGGGAGGGAGAGCATTGGGAGATATACCTAATGCTAGATGACGAGTTAGTGGGTGCAGCGCACCAGCATGGCACATGTATACATATGTAACTAACCTGCACATTGTGCACATGTACCATAAAACCTAAAGTATAATAATAATAATAAATAAATACATAAATACATAAATAAATAAATAAAAGAAAATAATCACACTCATTTGTTTATATATTGCTTATGGCTATTTTCACACCACAATGACAGAATTGAGTAGTTACAATAGAGTCTATAGGGCATTCAAAGCCTAAGTAAAACCTATTTACTATCTGGTCCTTTACAGAATAAAAGCTTGCCAACTGTATTAGTCCCTTTTCATACTGCTATAAAGAACTGCCAGAGACTGGGTAATTTATAAAGGAAAGAGTTTTAATTGATTCATAGTTGAGCATGGCTGGGAAGGCTTCAGGAAGCTTACAGTTATGGTGGAAGATGAAGGGGAAGCAAGGCACCTTCTTCACAAGGCAGCAAGAAGGAAAAGTGCCGAGTGAGCAGGGAATAGCCTCTTATAAAACCATCAGATTTTGTGATAACTCACTCATTATCATGAGAATAGCATGGGGGAAACCACCCCCATAATTCAATTACCTCCACCTGGTCTCTCCCTTGACTTGTGGAGATTATGGGAATTATGGGAATTACAATTCAAGATGAGATTTGGGTGGGGACATAAAGAGTAACCATATAATTCTGCCCCAGCCCCTCCCAAATCTCATGTCCCTTTCACATTTCACAACCAATCATGCCTTCCCAACAGTCCCCCAAAGTCTTAATTCATTCCAGTATTAATCTAAAAGTCCACAGTCCAAAGTCTCACCTGAGACAATGCAAGTCCATTCTGCCTATGAGCCTGTAAAATCAAAAGCAAGTTAGTTACTTCCTAGATAAAATGGGGGTACAGATATTGGGTAAATACAGCCATTCCATATGGGAGAAATTGGGCAAAACAAAGGGGTTACAGGGCCCATGCAAGTCTGAAATCTAGTGGGACAGTCAAATCTTAAAGCTCCAAAATGATCTCCTTTGACTCCATGTCTCACATCCAGGTCACACTGATGCAAGATGTGGGCTCCTGAGGCCTTGGACAGCTCCATCTATGTGGCTTTGCAGTGTACAGCCCCCCTCCTGGCTGCTTTCACAGGCTGCCTGTGGCTTTTTCAGACACATGGTGCAAGCTGTTGGTGTATCTACCATTCTGGGGTCTGAAGGATGGTGGCTCACAGCTCTATTAGGCAGTGCCCCAGTGGGGACTCTGTATGGGGGTTCTGATCCCACATTTCCATTCCGCACTGCCCTAGGAGAGGTTCTCTATGAAGGCTCCACTCTTGCAACAAACTTCTACCTGAACATCCATACATGTTACCATAAATCCTCTGAAATCTAGGTGGAGATTCCCAAACCTCAATCCTTGATTTCTGTGCACCTGCAGGCCCAACACCACATGTAAGCTGTCAAGGCATGGGGCTTGCACTCTCTGAAGCAATGGCCTGAGCTGTATGTTGGCTCATTTTAGCCACAGCTGGGATGCAGGACACCAAGTGCCAAGACTGCACAAAGAAACAAGGACCCTGAACCCAGCACAATAAACCAATTTTTCCTCCTAGGTATCCAGGCCTGTGATGAAAGGGACTGCCAGGAAGGTCTCTGACATGCCCCAGAAACATTTTCCCCATTGTCATGGTGATTCGCATTTGGCTCCTTGTTATTACACAAACTTCTGCAGAGGCTTGAATTTCTCCCCAATATGGGTTTTTCTTTTCTACTGCATTTTCAGGCTGCAAGATATTTAAACTTTTGTACTCTGTCACCTCTTGAAGGCTTTGCTGTTTTGAAATTTCTTCTGCCAGATACCCTAAGTCATTCAAGTTCAACGTTCCACAGATCTCTAGGACAGGGATAAAATGCTGCAGTCTCTTTGCTAAAGCATAGCAACAGGCACCTTTATGCCAGTTCCCAACAAGTTCCTCATCTCCATCTGAGACCACCTCAGCCCGGACTTCATTTTCCATATCACTATCAGCATCTTGGTCAAAGCCATTTAACAAGTCTCTAGGAAGTTCCAAAGTTTTCCACATCCTCCTGTCTTCTGAGCCCTCCAAACTGTTTCAACCTCTGCCTGTTACCCAGTTCCAAAGTTGCTTCCACCTTTTTGGATACCTTTATAGCAGCACCCCACTCTCTGTGGTACCAATTTATTAGTCCATTTTCATACTTCTATAAGGAACTGCCCAAACTGGGTAGTTTATAAAGGAAGTTACACTGACTCACAGTTCAGCAAGACTGGGGAGTCCTCTAGAAACTTACAATCATGGTGGAAGGTGAAGGGGAAGCAAGGCACATTCTTTACAAGGCAGCAGGAAGGAGAAGTGCCGAGCAAAATGGGGAAGACCCCCTTATAACACCATCAGATCTCATAAGAACTCACTCACTCTCATGAAAACAGCATGGGGAAATCACCCCCATGATTCAATTGCCTCCAGCTGATCTCTCCCTTGGCACATGGGGATTATGGGGATTACAATTCAAGATGAGATTTGGGTGGGGACACAAAGCCTAACCATATCACCAACCCCAGTAATGGACCATCTAAATCAGCATAAGCAAAAAAGGGGAGGTGATGGCTAAAACAACTGAAAAGTTCAGGGGTGGATATGCATTTAGGCCTGGCTAGAAGTAAGAGCTACAAATGTGCCCACCAACATTTTTCTCTCTCTCTTATTCTTGCTATTCTCATCCTTTCTCTTGCATTCCTTCCTCTTTTACCATGACTCAGCTCTGCTTTTTTCTGTTAGCTTTGTTGTTGGGAATGCTCTTCCCAGGTGGTAGCAAGTGCACCATGGATAGCTCTAGATTTATATTGTTCCTACAGCTAGTGAATCCAAAAACCATGTATTTCCCAAGAGCATTAGCAAAAGCCCAAAGGAAAATTCTGACACCTCTGCCTTGGAACTATAGCTCATCCCTGGGATGAATTATTGTGCCTAAAGAGTGAAGGATTCTGATTAGCTAGGCTGGATGATGTGCTCACTCTGTATCTGGGGTCCCGAGGTCACCAGTGGGTAGCAGGAAATTTCCAAAAGGGAAAGATGACAGAAGACAAAAAGCATCAGATGTTTACTAAAAATCTGCCCTTTAAATTTTATAAAAGATTAATTCTTGTTTTAATACATACTAATCAAGTTCTTGATTTTATTTCCATGCACTTGTTTTTAAAAGTATTGTTTTCAATACATGTGTATGATGCAAACCTGTCGAGTGATGCCCATTTCCCATTTTGGAGAATTTTTTAGGATCTATTCAATGATAAGTAGTTGGCATTGTAAAGTAGATTTTTTTTCCCCAAAGCCCATTCAGGGGAGTCTATGTCTGTTTATCCAGTCCAAGCATGAAACAAAAGGGAACATTTCACAGCAAACAGCTTTTAGAGAACAGTCGCTTGGGCAGTTTTTCCAGAGCAATGGGATTTAGATGTGGTGGAAAATACATAAGGCCCAAATACCTGATGAAACTTGTCAACACTTTTAATTCTACATCTGTTGTTGATCACACTATGGGACTTGTTAATATGTTTATGATCATGTTGCCACAATGGAAAACACCAAGTTAAATTGTCATGTCTAGTCAGGTAGGGCACCAGGTCCTTCATGTATATTTGATGACAAACAATTCCATTAAAACATGGCTGGGTTATTTCATTAATGTAACTCATAGAGAGACTCATGTTTGGTTTTGTTATTCTTTGTGCCCCAGGCATAAGCAAGTAGAAGAATTCAAGACACTTAAGCCAAGAAAGTGGAATAGTAATTAGCTCCCCCATTAAAAAAACATCAGTTTTGTGTGAAGTGCTAGTTAGGTTTTCAGGGTTGTCATCTCTCATCTGGTTAGCAAGTGAACAGAAAAGCTGGCTTTTTGATATGGAATGTGCTAGGGTTCAGGTACTTGCGAAGCACTTCTGGTTGTTAAAATTGAGAAACTACCAGGGGCCTGTATTATCATATTGCAATTAATGTTCCCTATCAACACTAAAGTAAACCTTTTTTAGCAATAAATTAAAATTGATTTTTTTTTTTTTTTTAATGCTGGCTGGGTATAGGAGGCCGAGGCGGTGGATTGCTTGAGCCCAGGAATTCAAGACCATCCTGGTCAACAAGGGCAAAACCCTGTCTCTACAAAAATTAGCAGCGTGCACCTGTAGTCCCAGCTACTAGAGAAGCTGAGGTGGGAGAATCACTTGAGCCCAGAAGGTTGAGGATGCACTGAGCTGGGATCATGCCACTGCACTCCAGCTTGGGTGACAGACCAAGACACTGTCTCAAAAAAAAAAAAAAAAAAGATTTTTTTTCTTCTAATGTGCAATATGTCTATCTCCTCTCTCCCTGCCCCTCCAAGCTCCCTACCCCTACAACAGTTTGTCTTTGAACGAGTTACTAATGAGATAGAGTTACCATTCAATAAAGCCTATCAGGTTTGAACACATCACATGGAAAATCTTGTATGATGTCTCACTTAAAATACTTCATACTTTAACAAAATTATTAAATAAAATCCATTCAAAGTAATCAAAGAAGATGAAATTTAGTGTTAAACAGCCAAGTGCCATCCGTAAGGTTTATGTAACTGAATTCTCATAGACTGCAGCAATGCCGGACCTTTCAGGAACCTTGTCTAATGCACCCTCTCCCTCTATACAAAGTGCCTAGCAGAGTACCTGGAACACAATAAGCACCACATAAATGAATATATAAAACTCTACCTCTTCATGCACACATCAACCTCCATCTTGCTATGCTTTCATACATTTTTTAACTTCTACACTAAAAGCCATTGAACATAAAGGCAGAATTCATTATGAACCACAGTATTGTGCCTTTCATGTCTAGTATATGTTAAATATCTATTTTGAAGTGAAAATATAACATTAATTACATCTAAAATGCTTTACCTATAGGAAGTAGAAAATGTAAGTGTACCTGATTTCCTCTTAATAACGGCTTATCTTATTTTCTCATGAGAACTATTTTTAATTGTCTTCATTAATGATCTGGACAAGGTAGAGGGATTTAAGCAGATGGTACTCATAGCTGGTCTTTTATTCTCAAACATTTAAAACAAAGTGAAGGCCGGGATAAAGTTGTAAGACAGGAAGACATGGAATCCCAAGTTGAAATACCCCGTGGTGTTTTTCAGCTGCTTTATTTGGGAATGATCTTTCCCCTAAGGTCTACTGGCTGGAAGATCAAGTGAGGGATAGCTCTCTCAGAATGACATTTAGGTAGAAAATAAAAATTCTAATGAGAAAATACTAATAATGTATTTAGAAGCCTTGACTATGGGTAGAAAATACGAAATGAAACGCAAGAGACAAAACTAAATGGAATGCCATCCATAAAAACAATACGGATGGCAGGTATTATGGCTCATAAGAGGAAAAAAACCCCAATTTTCACAGAATTTTATACCAAAATGTGACACAGCAGGTGATGGCCTTTCAGGTTCTATAAAAAGGAGTTTTTAGTTTCTTTACTATGAGCTTAATGAAATTATGGGCAGTACCCATTTTTGCTCACCATATTACACGTAGTACCTGTGAAAATGCCCAGCACATAGTAGGTGTTTCATAAATGATGAATACATAATTCATAGGGTCAAAAGCCTTCAGCTCAAACTCTGCTTAGCTTTGATATTGAAGTATGAAGACAGAGACAAACCCATAGTAACTAAAGCATTGGGAGAAAACCATTTATTTTTATGTTTCTGCCCTTTTCAATGTTTCTTTCATTTGCAATATTTTCCACCTTCTCAAACTTATTCTTTTTAATATAAAGAGAGGTGCAAAAGAATTGCTTAAGGAAAGAACTTTCCTCTTGGGATCCACATAGATTTCTAGTAGTATGAACATATACTTTGAATAATAATAATTATTTTTTTATATGTGTGTAACACCTTTCCACTAGAGAATATTTTTTTTTGGTTTGAGAATTTCCACATTTTCTGTAAACAAAAAAAATTATTCTCCTTTGTGGCAAGGACCTGAAAAAAGAATTATTCCCAAATAGGTCTCATTAAGACAACAAAATCAGTTTATGTCCCAAGAGCTTCTCTGCACCATCTTGCAGCAATCCCATCTGTTTTTGGCTGTTGGTGTAACAGTTAAAGTAGTATTTTAAGTTAATACATAGCAACAAGCTAATTTAGCAGGCATGTTAAAAGAATATGCTTTTATAAAAGCTTGCTTGTCAAAATTGATGGAGTTTGACTAAGAGAAATGGTTAAAGAAGACCTAGCTGGTAAAACCAATGTTTACCTTTACAATTAATATCTTTTAACAGTAAAGGAAGAAGCCATCATAAATAGATGATTTGAAATGGATTACATGCTCCTAAATGCTTATTTCATGTGAAATAGCTCAGTACTTAAATTGTTGTCAGTTAAATAATAAGATCAGGCTCACTTGTGTTCCTGGTACTATGCTAGATTAAAAGAATAATGTTTTGAACTTACCCCTGTTTCTTTGACCTCTTCCCATAAAGCATGAGGGTTGCTAAGCACCAAGATAGTCTACCACCATATTTCAAGCTGACTGAGCATTTAATGTAAACAAACCTTACAATTCTTTGCTTGTCTATGATCAAATCCTTGCCAGAGTATTTTATATTGGCTAGTGTTTGAACATAATCATTATTTTCTGCCTTCAAAATTATCTTAGTGAGGGCTATAAATTTAAGATATGCAAATATTTAGTGAATAGGTACTATCTGCAAAGCAAAGTGGAATATGAAAAGTAGAATAAGATTTATTATTTAAACCATGTATAATTTCACAAAAGAATTTAAAGCATAATGTTCATTTCCCTCACTTGAAAATGGAAGAAATATGCCCACATTGCTTATTTCCAAAAGGTGTCGTAAAGATCAAATGACATAATTTGTGCTAAGTATGTGTCAAGTACCATACAATACAAATGCAGCACACTAATTGTTTTAGTCTATTCTTCTGTTGCTATAAAGAAATACCTCAGACTGGGTAATGTATTTTATTTTTTTCATCTTAAAATCCTTTCTTTTAAAAAATTTTACTTTAAGTTCTGGGATACATGCACAGAACGTGCAGGTTTGTTACATAGGTATACATGTGCCATGGTGGTTTGCTGCATCTATCAACCCATCATCTAGGTTTTAAGCCCTGCATGCATTAGCTATTTGTCCTAATGCTCTCCCTCCCTGGTGTGTGATGTTCCCCTCCCTGTGTCTGTGTGTCCTCATTGTCTGACTCTCACTTATGAGTGAGAACATGCGGTGTTTGGTTTTCTGTTCCTGTGTTAGTTTGCTGAGAATAATGGCTACCAGCTTCATCCATGTCCCTGCAAAGGACATGAACTCATTATGTTTTATGGCTGCATAGTATTCCATGGTGAATATGTGCCACATTTTCTTTACCCAGAGACTGAGTAATTTACAAAGAAAAGAGGTTTAATTGGCTCACAGTTCTGCAAGCTGTACAAGAAGCACAGTGCCAGCATCTGCTCAGCTTCTGGTGGGGGCCCTAGAAAGCCTACAGTCATGGTGGAAGGTGAAAGCAGAGCAGGTGCATTGTGTGCTGAGTGCGAGTGAGAGAAAGAGAGCGGGGAGATTCCACTCTCTTTTAAACAACCAGATCTCACATGAACTACCAGAGCAAGAACTAACTCGTCAACAAAGGGATGGCACTAAGCCATTTATGAGTGATCCATCCTCATGAGCCAAATACCTCCCACCAGGCCTACTCCAACATTGGGTATCCCATTTCAACATGAGATTTGGAGGGGAAAAACATCCAAACCATATCATTAATATACATTAATAATCTGTGTGTTAGGATTCTCTGAAGAAACAAACCCAATTGTGTGTGTGTGTATACCTATATATCCTAAAAACTTTTTATTATAATGTATCAATTCACACAATTATAGAGGTGAAGAAGTCCCACAATCAGTCATCCACAAGCTGGAGGCCGGGTAAGCCCAGTGGTGTAGTTCAAAGGTGTGACAGCCAGTGGGTTGATGGTGTAGATTCCTTTCCAATCTGAAGGCCTGAGGACCAGGAGCACGAAGGGCAGGGGAAGGTCAATGTCCTAGCTCAAGCAGTCAAACAGAGGGAGCAGGAATCCAGTATTCCTCCTCCTTTTTGTTTCATTTGGGGCCTCAACTGGTTGGTAGTTGGCCCGTCCACACTGGGAAGGGCTATCTGATTTACTAAATCTACCAATTTGAATGCTGATCTCCTTCAGAAACACCCTTAGAGACACACCGAGAAATAATGTTTAGTTAGACATCTGGGAATCCCATGGCTCAGTCAAGCAGATGCATGAAATTAACCATCACAATCTGTAATTAAAAATGTTAAATGTTTTAGGAAGTCTTTTTAATTAGAACATTTTAACCGTTCAATTCCAGAGCCAAAGTTTAAGTATGCCCTGGGAATTTTGGAATATTCGGTTATGAGCAAGGATCATATTTAGGAAGATGATTTGGGCTCAAAGTATTAGAAGCCCTCACTCAACTCAATCTTACTTAAATAACAGGATATACTAATTTCACAAAACAAGCAGTTCAGAGTTATGGAAGGATCCAGGATCTTCTCTGGCATTCCTTTTCTCTGACCATGCTCAGATCCTCAGACATGATAACAAGCAAAGGAAAAAAATATAGGGACAATGTCTTTCTGCCTCTTTAAGGAAATCTTTTTTTTTTTTTTCGAGATGGAGTCTCACTCTGTCGCCCAGGCTGGAGTGCAGTGGTGCGATGTCGGCTCACTGCAAGCTCCGCCTGCCGGGTTCACGCCATTCTCTCGCCTCAGCCTCCTGAGCAGCTGGGACTACAGGCACCCTCCACCATGCCCGGTTAATTTTGTTTTTGTATTTTTAGTAGAGACGGAGTTTCACCGTGTTAGTCAGGATGGTCTCAATCTCCTGCCTTCATGATCCTCCCACCTCGCCTCCCAAAGTGCTGGGATTACAGGCGTGAGCCACCGCGCCCGGCCTATAGGAAATCTTTTTATAATGCACCCCAACAGACTTTATCTCCTGTTCCCTAATGGGAATGATATCATATACTCAGTCAAAGCCAATGAGAATGGGGCTCCCATGACTGTTTTATACAAACCGGGCTCTTACTTTGGGTCTGAAACAGGAACCCATGAATGGATTTGGGATTCTGTAAGAAAGGAAGGGGTGGGAAATGAATGCTGGGTGAATAACGAACAAAATTCACTATGCATGGGTCTGGGTTCTTAGGCCTCCTCTCATTAAATATGTTGTTTTAATTACCCCATACATTTTTTAGTTTATTTCTCTGAGAGGGACTATTTCTCGTACTTCAGATTCATGTTGCCAGGATTCTGCTAGGTACCACAAATTTAATTTTTATAAAACAAATTTCATTATCTAAACTCTTAAGCCTATTTATCCTTGACCTTGGCTAGTAATGTTATCATTTTTCCAGGGTGGCCAATTTAAAACTTTGCTTCCAGGGTGGCCAATTTAAAACATGCCTTCCATTGAGGGAGGGGATTATATCCCTGCCCCTTACATCTGGGCAGGCTTATGTCTGCTTTGACCAATAGAGTACAGTGTAAGTGATGCTATGTGACTACTAAGCAGGTCATAAAAAGCCACAAACTTCTTTACACAAGACCACTTTTTCTTGAAGGCTTGAGTCACTATGTAAGAAGTCTGACTTCCCTGAGGCAGCCGTCAAGAGGCCACATGGACAGACAAAAAACAGAGAGAGAGAGAGAGAGAGAGAAACCTAATGAGTTCCAGCCATTAGTCACACCAGCCTAGGTTCCTGACATGAGAGTGAAGTCTCCAGATGATTCTGGCTCCCAGCCATCAAGTCAATCCTACTCATTGCTCTACAATGACTGGGAGGGGCTGAAGCTCCAGACACTGTAGAGCAATGACAAGCCATTCCTATAGTATGTACCCTGTCTGAATTCTTAACCTGAAGAATTCAAGGGTGTGTCAATTTGTGTCTTCCAAAGATGATTGCAATATTTCCTATTGTAGATGGTCCTCTGCACTGATGCTCCTCCTATTGAGTAGTGGGGTCTATGTCACCTTCCCTTGAATTTGGGCCAGCTATTGACTGCACCAACCCATAGACTACAGAAAAAGTGATGCTATGTGACTTCTGAGGCTAGGTTATGAAATGCCATGCAGCTTCTGCCTTGGTCTCTAGGATCACTCACTCTCTGGATGCTCCCTTTTGGGGTTGTCTCAGAACCCAGCCATCCTGCTGAGAGGAGCTCAAGCCACATGGAGAGGCCACATGCAGGTGCCATGGTCAACCATCCCAGCTGAGTACAGCGTTTGAGTCATCCCAGCCCAGGCGGCAGATATGTGGATGAATATGCCTCCAAGTGGCTCCAGACCCAAATTCCCACACATTGGAGACTTCCGGCTGAGGCCCCAGACATTACAGAAGAGAGACAAGCCATCCCCACTATGCCCTGTCTAAATTCCTGACCCACAGAATCTACAAATATAATAAAAGGATTGTTCTGTGGCACTAAGTTTGAGATGGTCAGTTATGCAGCATTGAATATCAAGAACAGTGAGTACAATTGGTTATTATTTTAAGCCACTATAGTTGTGAGTGGTTTGTAATAAACAAAACACCCAGCTACTCAGGTTTGAAAACATGTTTCATTCTTTGCTTTCGTTCACTGCTTGTCCATTCAGAATTCTTATTTCATGAAATCTACCTTTGTTATATCCCTTGATGTTATCTTCTTTTTATTCCCACTACCACTGTTTTGGTCAGCTATTTTGCCCCTTTTCTAGATAATTGTAATAGTCTCTGAACTGATCTCTCTGCTTCCCAGCAATCCTTCCTACTATCTCCCTACACACCCTGCCCAGTCTATGCCATCCACTGCCACCAGAGTTGTCACCATAAACCTGGAAATGTAAGGATGGTACTGAGTTCCTGCCCCAAAACTTTCCGTGGCTATCTCATAGGGCATTCAGAACTCCCACAATTTTATCTTCTAGCCAGAGAAGTCACATATCTCTCCCAACATGCTCCTTTCTTTGTCTTTACTCAAGATGTGTCTTTTACCCTGGAGTCTGTCTTCTCCAGTGTCCACTCTTCAGTCTGATTCACATCTTCGTATCTTCTAATAAGGTTGGTAAGGCTTCCTAGACCTCTTATGGACAGAAATGTTTCATATCCCTAGAAGACTTCATTTATACCACTGATAAAGAATTTATTAGGATGGGCACGGTGGCTGACGCCTGTAATCCCGCACTTTGGGAGGCCGAGGTGGGCAGATCACCTGAGGTCAGGAGTTCGAGACCAGCCTGGTCAACATGGTGAAACCCCGTCTCTACTAAAAATACAAAAACTAGCTCTGTGTGGTGGCATGCACCTGTAGTCCCAGCTACTCAGGAAGCTGAATGCAGGAGAATCGCTTGAACCTGGGAGGCGGAGGTTGCAGTGAGCCGAGATTGTGCCACTGCACTCCAGACTGGGCAACAGAGCGAGACTCTGTCTCAAAAAAAAGAAAAAAAAAGAATTTATTACATCTTTCTCATATTATAGTTATCTATGTAAATGTTCTATCATCCTCACCACTGTGATCTCCTAAAGGTGGGAGTTAGTTTTTATTCATCTTATTGCTTTTAATCTGTGGCAGTACATCATCATGATTCAGTAAACATTCCACAAAATGAATCCAATAACTTATTTGTTCTGTCTGTTGTCAGATGATTCCTTTATCATACATTGACTCTTCAATTAACTTTTGTATTCATTTTCTAGAGTTACCATAACAATCACCACAAAAATTTGGTGACTTAACAGGCACAGTTCTGGAGGCCAGAATTCTGAAACTGCAGTGTGGCAGGGCTGCACTCTTCCTGGAGGTTCTGGGGGGAATCCATTACTTGCCTTTTTCTATCTCCTGGTGGTTTCCCAGCATCCTTGACACTCCTTTACTCGTGGCCATATCACTCCAATCTCTGCCTCTGTCTCCACGTCACTTATCCTCTGTGTGTCTGTGTCAAATCTCCTATCTCTATTTTATAAGGACATTCATGATGGCATTTAGGGTCCACTCAAATAATTCATGATATACTCCTCTCGAGAGCCTTGCTTAATCATATCTTTTACAAAACAAATTAATAATCGCAGGTTCCAGGGATTTGACATGGATATCTTTTGGTGGGCCATTTTTTGGCCTGCTATACTTCTTACAGCTACTGAAATGTGCTCTCTTTATAATTCTTGTCCTCTTTTTTTTATTTTTATTTATTTGGAGACAGAGTCTCGCTCTGTCACCCAGGCTGGAGTGCAGTGGCACAATCTCAGCTCACTGCAACCTCTGCCTCCCAGGCTGAAGCGATTCTCCTGCCTCAGCCTCCCGAGTAGCTGGGACCACAGGTGCCGCCACCAAACCCGGCTAATTTTTTTTGTATTTTTAGTAGAGATGGGGTTTCACTGTGTTAGCCAGGATGGTCTCGATCTCCTGACCTCGTGATCCACCTGCCTCGGCCTCCCAAAGTGCTGGGATTACAGGCGTGAGCCACCGCACCCAGCCTCTTGTCCTCTTGTCCTCTTTTTGTTTATTTTTTTTTCCCTTTCCTGGGAATTCTTATGAAATAGAAAATATTTGCAGGTCCTTTTTCAAGTTTGCTTTTAATCTCCTTCCAACTCTATTTTTAAGTATTAAGAACCAATATCCATTGTGTGGAACAATCTAGTGGCAGTGAAATTATCTATCTATTTATATTTGTATCTCCTTGTCCTTTCCTGGTTTTCATTAATAAATGTTGTAACAAATGAAATTCCTTGAGGGGGAGGAGCCAAGATGGCCGAATAGGAACAGCTCCGGTCTACAGCTCCTAGTGCGAGCGACGCAGAAGACAGGTGATTTCTGCATTTCCATCTGAGGTACCCTGTTCATCTCACTAGGGAGTACCAGACAGTGGGCGCAGGTCAGTGGGTGAGTGCACCATGCGCCAGCCGAAGCAGGGGCGAGGCATTGTTTCACTCGGGAAGCGCAAGGGGTCAGGGAGTTCCCTTTCCAGGGGTGACAGACGGTACCTGGAAAATCGGGCCACTCCCACCCGAATACTGTGCTTTTCTGACGGGCTTAGGAAACAGTGCCCCAGGAGAGTATAGCCTGCACCTGGCTCAGAGGGTCCTACGCCCACAGAATCTCGCTGATTGCTAGCACAGCAGTCTGAGATCAAACAGCAAGTCGGCAGCAAGGCTAGGGGAGGGGCGCCCGCCATTGCCCAGGCTCGCTTAGGTAAACAAAGCAGCCTGGAAGCTTGAACTGGGTGGAGCCCACCACAGCTCAAGGAGGCCTGCCTGCCTCTCTAGGCTCCACCTCTGGGGGCAGGGCACAGACAAACAGAAAGACAGCAGTAACCTCTGCAGACTTAAATGTCCCTGTCTGACAGCTTTGAGGAGAGCAGTGGTTCTCCCAGCACGCAGCTGGAGATCTGAGAACGGGCTGACTGCCTCCTCAAGTGGGTCCCTGACCCCTGACCCCCGAGCAGCCTAACTGGGAGGCACCCCCCAGCAGGGGCAGACTGACACCTCACACGGCCGGCCAGGTACTCCAACAGACCTGCAGCTGAGGGTCCTGTCTGTTAGAAGGAAAACTAACAGAAAGGACATCCACACCAAAAACCCATCAGTACATCACCATCATCAAAGACCAAAAGTAGATAAAACCACAAAGATGGGGAAAAAACAGAGCAGAACAACTGGAAACTCTAAAAAGCAGAGTACCTCTCCTCCTCCAAAGGAACGCAGTTCCTCACCAGCAATGGAACAAAGCTGGACGCAGAATGACTTTGACGAGCTGAGAGAAGAAGGCTTCAGACGATCAAATTATTCCGAGCTACGGGAGGATATTCAAACCAAAGGCAAAGAAGTTGAAAACTTTGAAAAAAATTTAGAAGAATGTATAACTAGAATAACCAATACAGAGAAGTGCTTAAAGGAGCTGATGGAGCTGAAAACCAAGGCTCGAGAACTACGTGAAGAATGCAGAAGCCTCAGGAGCTGATGCAATCAAATGGAAGAAAGGGTATCAGCCCTGGAAGATGAAATGAATGAAATGAAGTGAGAAGGGAAGTTTAGAGAAAAAAGAATAAAAAGAAACGAGCAAAGCCTCCAAGAAATGTGGGACTATGTGAAAAGACCAAATCTACGTCTGATTGGTGTACCTGAAAGTGACGGGGAGAATGGAAACAAGTTGGAAAACACTCTGCAGGATATTATCCAGGAGAACTTCCCCAATCTAGCAAGGCAGGCCAACATTCAGATTCAGGAAATACAGAGAACGCCACAAAGATACTCCTCGAGAAGAGCAACTCCAAGACACATAATTGTCAGATTCACCAAAGTTGAAATGAAGGAAAAAATGTTAAGGGCAGCCAGAGAGAAAGGTCGGGTTACCATCAAAGGGAAGCCCATCAGACTAACAGTGGATCTCTTGGCAGAAACCCTACAAGCCAGAAGAGAGTGGGGGCCAATATTCAACATTCTTAAAGAAAATAATTTTCAACCCAGAATTTCATATCCTGCCAAACTAAGCTTCATAAGTGAAGGAGAAATAAAATACTTTACAGACAAGCAAATGGGGAGATATTTTGTCACCACCAGGCCTGCCCTAAAAGAGCTCCTGAAGGAAGTGCTAAACATGGAAAGGCACAACCAGTAGCAGCCACTGCAAAATCATACCAAAATGTAAAGACCATCGAGACTAGGAAGAGACTGCATCAACTAACGAGCAAAATAACCAGCTTACATCATAATGACAGGATCAAATTCACACATAACAATATTAACTTTAAATGTAAATGGACTAAATGCTCCAATTAAAATACACAGACTGGCAAATTGGATAAAGACTCAAGACCCATCAGTGTGCTGTATTCAGGAAACCCATCTCATGTGCAGAGACACACATAGACTCAAAATAAAGGGATGGAGGAAGATCTACCAAGCAAATGGAAAACAAAAAAAGGCAGGGGTTGCAATCCTAGTCTCTGATAAAACAGAATTTAAACCAACAAAGATCAAAAGAGACAAAGAAGGCCATTACATAATGGTAAAGGGATTAATTCAACAAGAAGAGCTAACTATCCTAAATATATATGCACCCAATACAGGAGCACCCAGATTCATAAAGCAAGTCCTGAGTGACCTACAAAGAGACTTAGACTCCCACACATTAATAATGGGAGACTTTAACACCCCACTGTCAACATTAGACAGATCAACGAGACAGAAAGTCAACAAGGATACCCAGGAATTGAACTCAGCTCTGCACCAAGCGGACCTAATAGACGTCTACAGAACTCTCCACCCCAAATCAACAGAATATACATTTTTTTCAGCACCACACCACACCTATTCCAAAATTGACCACATACTCAGAAGTAAAGCTCTCCTCAATAAATGTAAAAGAACAGAAATTATAACAAACTATCTCTCAGATCACAGTGCAATCAAGCTAGAACTCAGGATTAAGAATCTCACTCAAAACCGCTCAACTACGTGGAAACTGAACAACCTGCTCCTGAATGACTACTGGGTACATAACAAAATGAAGGCAGAAATAAAGATGTTCTTTGAAACCAACGAGAACCAAGACACAACATACCAGAATCTCTGGGATGCATTCAAAGCAGTGTGTAGAGGGAAATTTATAGCACTAAATGCCCACAAGGGAAAGCAGGAAAGATCCAAAATTGACACCCTAACATCACAATTAAAAGAACTAGAAAAGCAAGACAAACACATTCAAAAGCTAGCAGAAGGCAAGAAATAACGAAAATCAGAGCAGAACTGAAGGAAATAGAGACACAAAAAACCCTTCAAAAAATAAATGAATCCAGGAGCTGGTTTTTTGAAAGGATCAACAAAACTGATAGACCGCTAGCAAGATTAATAAAGAAAAAAAGAGAGAAGAATCAAATAGATGCAATAAAAAATGATAAAGGGGATATCACCACCAATCCCACAGAAATACAAACTACCATCAGAGAATATTACAAACACCTCTACGCAAATAAACTAGAAAATCTAGAAGAAATGGATAAATTCCTCGACACATACACCCTCCCAAGACTAAACCAGGAAGAAGTTGAATCTCTGAATAGACCAATAACAGGAGCTGAAATTGTGGCAATAATCAATAGCTTACCAACCAAAAAAAGTCCAGGACCAGATGGGTTCACAGCTGAATTCTACCAGAGGTACAAGGAGGAGCTGGTACCATTCCTTCTGAAACTATTCTAATCAATAGAAAAAGAGGGAATCCTCCCTAACTCATTTTATGAGGCCAGCATCATCCTGATACCAAAGTCTGGCAGAGACACAACAAAAAAAGAGAATTTTAGACCAATATCCTTGATGAACATTGATGCAAAAATCCTCAATAAAATACTGGCAAACAGAATCTAGCAGCACATCGAAAAGCTTATCCACCATGATCAAGTGGGCTTCATCCCTGGGATGCAAGGCTGGTTCAATATATGCAAATCAATAAATGTAATCCAGCATATAAACAGAACCAAAGACAAAAACCACATGATTATCTCAATAGATGCAGAAAAGGCCTTTGACAAAATTCAACAACCCTTCATGCTAAAAACTCTCAATAAATTAGGTATTGATGGGACGTATCTCAAAATAATAAGAGCTATTTATGACAAACCCACAGCCAATATCATACTGAATGGGTAAAAACTGGAAGCATTCTCTTTGAAAACTGGCACAAGACAGGGATGCCCTCTCTCACCACTTCTATTCAACATAGTGTTGGAAGTTCTGGCCAGGGCAATTAGGCAGGAGAAGGAAATCAAGGGTATTCAATTAGGAAAAGAGGAAGTCAAATTGTCCCTGTTTGCAGATGACATGATAGTATATCTAGAAAACCCCATTGTCTCAGCCCAAAATCTCCTTAAGCTGATAAGCAACTTCAGCAAAGTCTCAGGATACAAAATCAATGTACAAAAATCACAAGCATTCTTATACATCAATAACAGACAAACAGAGAGCCAAATCATGAGTGAACTCCCATTCACAATTGCTTCAAAGAGAATAAAATACCTAGGAATCCAACTTACAAGGGATGTGAAGGACCTCTTCAAGGAGAACTACAAACCACTGCTCAAGGAAATAAAAGAGGATACAAACAAATGGAAGAACATTCCATGCTCATGGGTAGGAAGAATCAATATCATGAAAATGGCCATCCTTCCCAAGGTAATTTACAGATTCAATGCCATCCCCATCAAGCTACCAATGACTTTCTTCACAGAATTGGAGAAAACTACTTTAAAGTTCATATGGAACCAAAAAAGAGCCCGCATCACCAAGTCAATCCTAAGCCAAAAGAACAAAGCTGGAGGCATCACACTACCTGACTTCAAACTATACTACAAGGCTACAGTAACCAAAACAGCATGGTACTGGTACCAAAACAGAGATATAGATCAATGGAACAGAACAGAGCCATCAGAAATAATGCCACATATCTACAACTATCTGATCTTTGAAAAACCTGACAAAAACAAGAAGTGGGGAAAGGATTCCCTATTTAATAAATGGTGCTGGGAAAACTGGCTAGCCATATGTAGAAAGCTGAAACTGGATCCTTTCCTTACACCTTATACAAAAATCAATTCAAGATGGATTAAAGACTTAAATGTTAGACCTAAAACCATAAAAACCCTAGAAGAAAACCTAGGCATTACCATTCAGGACATAGGCATGGGCAAGGACTTCATGTCTAAAACACCAAAAGCAATGGCAACAAAAGCCAAAATGGACAAATGGGATCTAATTAAACTAAAGAGCTTCTGCACAGCAAAGGAAACTACCATCAGAGTGAACATGCAACCTACAAAATGGGAGAAAATTTTCGCAACCTACTCATCTGACAGAGGGCTAATATCCAGAATCTACAATGAACTCCAACAAATTTACAAGAAAAAAACAAACAACCCCATCAAAAAGTGGGCAAAGGACATGAACAGACACTTCTCAAAAGAAGACATTTATGCAGTCAAAAAACACATGAAAAAATGCTCACCATCACTGGCCATCAGAGAAATGCAAATCAAAACCACAATGAGATACCATCTCACACCAGTTAGAATGGCAATCATTAAAAAGTCAGGAAACAACAGGTGCTGGAGAGGATGTGGAGAAATAGCAACACTTTTACACTGTTGGTGGGACTGTAAACTAGTTCAACCCTTGTGGAAGTCAGTGTGGCGATTCCTCAGGGATCTAGAACTAGAAATTCCATTTGACCCAGCCATCCCATTACTGGGTATATACCCAAAGGACTATAAATCATGCTGCTATAAAGACACATGCACACGTATGTTTATTGCAGCATTATTCACAATAGCAAAGACTTGGAACCAACCCAAATGTCCAACAATGATAGACTGGATTAAGAAAATGTGGCACATATACACCATGGAATACTATGCAGCCATAAAAAATGATGAGTTCATGTCCTTTGTAGGGACATGGATGAAATTGGAAATCATCATTCTCAGTAAACTATCATAAGAACAAAAAACCAAACACCGCATATTCTCACTCATAGGTGGGAATTGAACAATGAGAACACATGGACACAGGAAGGGGAACATCACACTTCGGGGACTGTTGTGGGGTGGGGGGAGGGACAGCATTGGGAGATATACCTAATGCTAGATGACGAGTTAGTGGGTGCAGCGCACCAGCATGGCACATGTATACATATGTAACTTACCTGCACATTGCGCACATGTACCATAAAACCTAAAGTATAATAATAATAATAATAATAATAATAAAAGAAAAAAAATGAAATTCCTTTGTGGCATATGCCTGCTAAATAAAGTTTTGGTTTTCCATCCAAAACATACACCTCACAGAACATGACGAGCACGCTCAGTATGACTTTTACAGGTGACAAGAACTAGAAGAGGGTAGTAGTTAAAAATATTTATATCTGCAAGTAACAGAAAAGCAACATAGGCCTTAATAAGTGGGAGTTTATTATTTTTACTAACAATATTGCTGTTGACTAACTGGCTTGACATTTCAGTTAATGATCTCTTAGATTCTTGTGGATTTTCTTCAGTCAAGAGATGGCTTCCCCAATAACTCCCAACATCATATCTGTGTTCAAGGCAGAAAAGGAGTACGATACTAGTCATGTTGCTTCTGCTTGTGAGAATAAAACAAATGCCCTTTGGAAATCCCCAGCAGACTTGTGGTTATGTCTTATTGGCCAGAGCTTTCCCTAGTTTCAAGGAAAGAAGGGAAATTAGTATTTATCCTCTATAGTGAAGGTGGCAAAGTAGAAGGGGGTTTGGAATGTCTTGTTAGAAGAGCTGCAAACCAGAACTGCCTTAGAGTTAAAAGTGGCCTTCTGGTATAGAATTAGCATTCTAAAGCTTATCTATCAAAGATAGAACTGCTTTTGATTTTTCAGTCTCATGTAGGCATTGACCACAGAAAACTTGTGATAGAGTTTAGCTTTCATCACTTGAGAGGCCTGTCAAAAACCTCCTCATTATCTTTCAAATGACAGAATAATGACACCTAAAGGCTTCCCCTGATCGTGAGTGTAGAAGGACTACTCTATACCAAGAGCTGTGAAGGGGCTGAGATCATTTTCTACTTACAAGCAGACAAGTTAATCTGTTACTTACATGGAGTATTGTGTAAGTGACACTCGAGAACACATGAGACTTCTAGGTCAGAGACAAGGGAATCTGTTATTCACACCAACAGTAGTAGCCAAAGTATCAACATTTTCTTTCTCTCATTCCCTGGGTCCCAATTGCCACAGGGTGATGTGAAGAGGGCGAGATGATACTGGCACATTTACTGGATTGGAGGAGAAACTCTGAGCTTATGATACCTGAATATTTTATACTGGATAGTAAATATGCCTGCCCTTTGCTCTAGAGGGAAAGTACCTTCCAAAGATGCTCACTATGAACGACCCCTGAAATGATAGTCTGAAACAAAGGCAGTCAGTGCCTCTGCTTAAAAAATATGCAGAAACGGGGGACATCCGTGGGGAAGTGTCCCAGCACTTCAGTCCCTCACACACTCTTGTCTGCTAACTCCACTCTAACTGGCCATCACCACCACCATTGCAAAATCAATAGAATTGGTTTATATGGGCCATATCGATTTGGGAAGCTTGCTAACTCTTTTTATAATGCATCTAATGATAGTCATATAATCCAATGCCCAACGTCCCTTCTCACTTCCCAGTCCCTCCAAAGACCTTGTTCCAGGGCTTCCACCATGTCCATTGGCACTTTCACTAGCATTGAATAAGTGCATTACTTTCACATCTGTATACTGAACAAGTTGTTGATGAAAGACAAAAGGGTCTAACCTGAGCAAAGAATATGTCAATTATACTATTGGTAATGAGTAGTGCTGATTAAGTCTTCTGACAATGGGGAGATGAGAATTCATCAACTCTGTTAAAAGGATAATGAGTGGTTTGGGGGATGCTATGCAGGCTTGAATTAAATGGATTATGGGAGAATCTGATTGTAAAAACTGCACAGCAGGTCACCTTCAGCTGAGCAATATAGCTGCCTATTGACTAGTAATGAGATTAGATTTCTGTTGAAAGCATAATAAGTTAACAGCTGAATGGGATTTTTTTCCCCTAAAGCTAGAAAAAATAGGTTTTAAAAAGTGAAATTTGCTCCATTTTACCACAAGTACAGGCCAAATTCTTTGTTAAAGGTAACACCTCTGAGAAAAGAAAATGGCATCTTCAAGTTATAAAGTAAATCATATAGATTATATTATAGGAAAAAGGTTTTAGCTTTTTTTTTTTTTTTTTTTTTTTTTTTAGACAGGGTCTCACTCTGTCACCCAGGCTGGAGTGCAGTGGCGTGATCTCAGCTCACTGCAACCTCTGACTACCACATTCAAGGATTCTCATGCCTCAGACTGCAGAGCAGCTGGAATTACAGGTGCACACTACCACACCCAGGTAATTTATATATATATATATTTGGTAGAGACAAAGTTTCACCAAGTTGGTCAGGCTGGTCTTGAACTCCTGACCTCAAGTGATCCACTTAAATAAAATGCCTTTAGCATTTTATTGAGCAAATATGTTTTTAAAAAAACTGATTAAAGAATTTCCATTAGGAATTTCAATATTACCAGAAATTAATAGGCCTAGAAAAGTCATTCATATTTAGATAGGGACATACTGGGCAATATTATTTAGGAGTGAGCATTTAGTGAGTGCTCAGCAGTCAGTAAATCATGCTTCATGGTCAATGGCAAGATCTTTAAAAATTTAGATCTGCCTACTCATGCTCCAGTCACTGTGATTTATCAGAAATCATGCCTGGGAAGAGAATTGATCTAGAAACAGTAGCCATTTGCTTTCATGCTCTTTAAGCACTTTATTGATAATTGATAGGTTCTCACTATGATCCCAGATGTTTAAGGATTTGACAAGTAGTTTTGCCATATAAAGAGGTCAAGGAGCTTCTTCTGAACAGGTATCCAGATGAATGCATCCAGGAGCTTGCTGACTGCTCTGACCTCGTATATTACTATTTTACAGCCAACTCCATTTATACCATCCTCTATACCACACTCCGCACTTTCCACCCTGTGTCTTTGCTTATGTTGGTTTTCCCTTGCTTGGAAGGGAAAACCTTCCCTTCTTCTTTCCACCAGTAGAAACCTACTATTTTTCACCAGTCTACAGCATCCCTTACTTCCTCCAAGATTTTCCTTACTTTGTGTTTTTCAGCATCGTGATTATAATGTACTGCATTGTCAGCTCACATGGTGGTGTTGCAAACTGCTGTTGTTACTTCTATTTATTTTCTATCTCCCTCACATCAAAGTCTCAGTGTCTACTATAATACTAGGCATTTTATGTTTAAAAATATTTTCCTTGCAAAATGAGTGCCTTTTAAGCCCACTAGGAGCCAGGAGGTGAGAACAAAAGCAAGAAAAATCAGTTTCATCACTCTGAGATCATCAGAGCAGCTGAAGAGATTCTCACCTTTGTGTGAGCCATGTTCCCTGCAATCTGCCAGCTGCAGGGAAGCTCTGATACAGATGGGAGTAGAAAAGAAGATTTAAAAGCAGTTTCTTTTATATATTCTTAGGAATCATTGATTCATTTTTTCCTCAGTTCTCATAATTGAGATTTTGGTGTTAGGTAATGTCATCTATTTTGGGGTGGTGCTATACACTAGGACAATGAACTGCCATGGTTTTTCTCTGGAGCAACATTTATATCTGCTCAAAAGTAAAATATTCATACTTCTGCTGCCTGTTTGGCAAAGGGGAAGTTATCTTATGCTAGTCAATGTGAAGAAAAAGGGGAGAGGGTGCAGGACGTGAGAGGAGGTCAAAATGCACTCATCTATCAAACTAAGAGTTCAAGGAAGAAAGTGTGATGGAAAGCTGTGGTTCTCTGACTTTAGGTACAAAACAATCATTTGCAGAGCTTATGAAGAAAGAAGATTCCTGAGCCCCCACTGAGAATTCCTATATCAGAATCTGTATGTATGTGTTTTGGGGAGAGGGAGAGCAGGAATCTACATTTTTAATAATAATAATAATAAATGGAATTCTTATTCAGAAGATCTGAAGATCACATTTTAAGAGTTGGAGACAGATGAACCCAGCTTAGTTGCATTCTAGCATCATGGACTTAATCACTCTAAGCCTCAGTTTTCTGTCAAAGGGGGGTAATATCAATGTATCTCATGGGGTTATTGGGAAGTTTGAAGTGATAAAACTTGCATGGTGCCTGCACAGGGTATATTTGAAAATATTTACAGTTTTGACATTTTAGAAAAGGTAGTAGCTTTATCTATCTGAAGTAATCCTCCATTTGAAGTGATGTGAATTGGCAGAACCTTTTTCACAAGGACCTGTGTCAAGAGTGAAATGTTGAAATGCCTGCTTTTTCATTTCTATATTGTTGGTGATGCAGAAGCATCCCAGGTTACTAAATTCGCTGGGGAAAAGATAATCTGCTTATTGGAAGCATCGCCATCTACTGTTTTTTTTTCCTTCCCATTTTCCATGAAAATAATAGAGCTGAGGGTTAGTTCTAAAACTAGGCAGTAAAATTTAAAATTTTTAGAACACTACACTGGTTGAGGGCAATGGTTTCTTTAATAGTGTAGAACTAAGGGAATATTCTGGGGTTGCACAATAATCTTCTATGAAATCCAAATCCAAAAGTTAAAAAAAATCCCAAACCACTCTTTTTCTTAATAAACTATTAGGAGCTAATTGTTACATGACTTTATATAAGCCTTTAAATAAATCTATAATAATGTCTCATTATGAGACACTGATACACAAAAGCTCACACTTGGAAAACTGGCAATTTTGAAAATGATTGAGATTCTTGAGAAAAGTGAGATGAGTTTAACTTCAAATAGCCAGAGTCTCCTACTACATTTGCAATGACAACATTTACCAAAATTTAATTTTTCAATTCTTTTTCATGTACATTGCTTTTATAAAACATGGCTTAACTATATTTAAATTCTCATACAGACCTTTGAATAACAAACTGCATTTTTATTGCCTGTCAGATAACGTAGTATTTTCTTTTATTTTATGTCTCTTGCCATATTTAAGTTTCAAATATTTGCCATTTTCCTTATTCAGTCTTTAGCTTCAGCATTAATCATTTCAGGCTGTGAAATAATAATTTTTTCAACCTATCTTCATAAGAAGCCCACTGAATCCCTTGGGTCATTTTAGTTACTTTCCTGTATTATTTCCATTGTGATTTTTTTTAAATAAAGAGAAAGAATATGATGCCTTTAATTTGCTTTTCAGTGCATTTTTTGACATCTTCACCTGACATATTGTTTCCTAAATATTAAAAATTAATTACATTGATTTCTCAAGCTAAAGTAAAAATAACAAAAATGAATAACATGATTCAATTGCATATTTCCAAAATTTGCCTTCTTTAAAGGATATTACAAGATACTTGTTTTGCAGAACATTCAGCCTGCATGATATGCTTTGGCTGGGTCCCCACCCAAATCTCATCTTGAATTATAACTCCCACAATTCCACATGTTGTGGGAGGAACCTGGTTGGAGGTGATTGAATTATGGGGGCAGGTCTTTCCTGTGCTGTTCTCATGATAGTGAATGAGTCTCATGAGAGCTGATGGTTTTAAAAAGGGAGTTCCCCTGCACAAGCTCTCTATTTGCCTGCCGCCATCCATGTAAGACTTGACTTGCTCCTCTTTGCCTTCCACCATGATTGTGAGGCCTCCCCAGCCATGTGGAACTACAAGTCCATTAAACCTCTTTTTCTTCCCAGTCTCAAGTATGTCTTTATCAACAGCATGAAAACAGACTAACAGGCTGCAAATAAAACTATATCTGAATGTAAATTTATAGGCTCAGAATGTTAGAGTTGAAGGTGATCTAAGTCCTTTTTTTACAGGATAAGTAATTTTAAAATTCTAGTATAACATGTTTTCTGTTATTCTTAAGCCTTATTATTTACAGATATCTTAGTCAGCCTCGCTATTAATAGTAAATTCCCATCAAGACGGCTATGACAGCTTTTAGATGTCCCCAAATTGTCACGTCCTTTGCATTGTTTTGTACTGTTAATATTCAGAAATACATTTTCTCTTTTTAATAGCTATATTTGATATTTAGATATTCTAAATATTTAGTATTTAGATAGTAGATGCCATTCACCTTTACCAGTATTTACATAGTTATTGAAATAAGTAAAATATAATTTAAGTAACAAATATCAAGATAGCTTAGATCTGACAAGTAAAACATAATTCAAGAATGTTTTAAAAATAACATTTTCCTGATTATAAAGGTAAAATTTGTTCATTTTAGAAAATTAGCATACTGAACAAAAGCAAAAAGAAGAAAATACATTTCCAGCATTCCACTATCTTAAAAAAAAACCTTTAATGGCTTGCTATGTATGTAAGTAAATTGAGAGAGACAGAATGTAGGGATATACTTGTACAATATTTTTTGTGTAATTATTTACACACTGCAATTTTTTCAACTATAAAAAGTTGAGGCTAGGCATGGTGGCTCATGCCTGTAATCCCAACACTTTGGGAGGCCAAGGTTGGTGGGTCAACTGAGGTCAGGAGTTCGAGACCAGCCTGGCCAACATGGTAAAACTCCATCTCTACTAAAAATAAAAAATAAAAAATAAAAATTAGCTGGGTGTGGTGGCAGATGTCTGTAATCTCAGTTACTTGGGAGGCTGAGGCAGGAGAATTGCTTGAGCCTGGGAGTCAGAGGTTGCAGTGAGCCAAGATTGCACCATTGCACTCCAGCCTGGGCAACAAGAGTGAAACTCTGTCTCAAAAAAAAAAAAAACTTGATACATGTGTGTCTTTAATTATTGATAGACACTTTTTTGGTTACAGCAGTTTGGTTTTTAGATACTGGTACCTGACTCTAAATACTAGAGGTTAGATCTAATTTTTTCCTGTTATAATAAGAAATTAAATGATTGACTAAGGGACAGGTGCCTGTTCTGTTATAGAAATCATTACAAGCATCATCTTAAAACTACAAAAAATGCATCTGTAGATGCATTTTTAGGTTAGTCATCATACAATCTTCTAGTGCATCTATAACTAATACAAGAAGATACTGTAGACTAATTTTGTTTAATAATATATTATCATTAGCTACTACATAAAGTTCTTATTTATGTAATTTTTAAAGCCAAAAATGAGCAGGTAAAATGAGGATGAGGGTTCCTAATAAAGGTGTTATTTATTAGGAATATAGCATTCAAGAAGGATTCTTTAGATTTTAGAACGATTTAATGGGCATCAGAGATTTAGTGTCATTTGATTTTTTAATAAAAATCTTCACGAAAGTTGATATTACTGGTTTACTTTTCTCATTGCAATTTCTTCATGCTAACATTAAAAATAAAGTCTCCTGAAATATTTGAGATAGGCTTTTTTCCCCCACATTGCTTGGACAATGCATAGTTGTTTTCATGCTAAGATATTGGAAGAGCTTTAGAATTGAGAACTGCCTGTAATTTCTTTACTCCTCTCCTTGACTCTTCACCTTCTTTACAATTTTCTATCATCTTTAGGGAAGGATTTTTATTACTTTTATAATAACCCGCTATCTATGGCCATTAGACATCTCTGTCAGCTTATCTTTTACCTTCTCAGTGTGAAAAATATTTATCCTTTCTGATGCTTTCCTGATCAGTCTCCAGCTTGCTTCTTCATCCTTTTCCCCTGCCGTTTCCCCAGTTTTCTTCTATTTCTTTACTGAAAAGTAACTTAGGAATAGTCTGATTTTGGAGGTCCCTGGAGACTTCTAGATTGCCATGGCAAGGTTTGAATGAGAACAGCCTACTGTCATGCCCTCAGATGACCCCTTCTCCAACTTGTATGGTCACTGAATACCCAGTAATGGGTTAAGTCAAAACTGGCAATAATAAACAATGATACCTGACTGCAGGGAGTACTTAGATACTTGGAGATGACAGAACCATATATACCATATCTCCAAAGTTGCGTTGCTTGAGAGAAAAAGTGGTACCCTTTTGGGAAGGAAGTTATAAATTATCTCTGAAAGCAAAGTGCATATAAGACAAAATTTCCAGTGTAATTTGGAGTAGTGATAGTGACTCAGAACATGCTGTTCAGAAGAGAGTTCTGAGGACAAACATGGAAATGATGTTATAAGTAAATTTAGGAAATGGAGAATCTAAAGGATATCTGAGAAGAGTCTAATGTAATGTTCGCATACAATGAATTTTAGGTGGCATCTTCTTTGTTAACAGAACGCTATCATAGTAGTTATACTGTTAGCTATAATTTTAAGTTTAGAGGAGAATTGAAGTTTATTTAATGAGTCCCAAGCCTATGAGACCTAAAGCAATTTCCCCAATTCACATTAAGTAGAAAGTTTATATGATACTGTTGAGATTAGAACCTGTGTCTCTTGTCTCTTAGTGTGTTGCTTTCCTCAATATTATTTTTTATACATATAGGGAGGTGTGCGCTATTTATTAGCTTTTGTCTTGTTTCTCCTTAGTACATTTATCTAAATTCTCAAGAATTTAGATAAATTCTTGAGACCAGTACTAAATTCTCAAGAATTTAGATAAATTCTAAGACCAGTACTAAATTCTCGAGAATTTAGTACTGGTCTGACATAGTCCAAATTGATCTCTTTAATGATCTATATAGTAGAGTGGCTAAAAATGATGACCTTCAAGTAAGACAGATCTAAATTTTAATTCTCTCTGTGCTATTTCTTAGCTATGCAACCCTGAGTGAGTTAATTTCCCTCTCTATACTTCATTTTTCACATCTGTAAAATGCAGCTAGGAAGAGGTACCTTGTGTATAGGATTGTCTCATAGTAGCATCTACTACATGCTTTAATGCATTTAAAGTGTTCAGTGCATTGTCTGGCCCTTACTATGTGACTCAGTATCATTGTTGTTGTTGCAGTTATGGTTCATGTCACATTATTGCGTGAATTATTTCTTAAGTAGGAATTGAAAGCAAAAATAATAAAGTTTGATTACGATTTAAAAATCTGCTGTCAAACCTTAAATTGCCAATGGAAATCTGTCCTGATGCATTTGAGTGTAAGGAGAGCTACTGCCGAGAAGGCAACAGGGATCCAAAACCTCATGAAGTCCGTTAGCCCATGAAGTCTCCAAAGAGGTGGACTAAGAGAGGACTCCTGATGGTGTCCTAGAGAAGCAGACTCAAATAACAAATCCCTGTGTAACTGCAAAGGTTTATACAAAGTGGCATTCCATGCAGAGTAGAGAATATGATGTAAAGAGCCATCAAACATTATGAGATCCCTCCCCTGCAACACATAAACAAAGTGAGGTGGAAAACAAAACAGAAAGTCTGCATGATAATCCTCAGCAATACACCGCTTCATGAAAGGGCATTTTAGTTCAAATGTGGGAAGCTGTGCCAAAAAAGCTGAAGGCAGGCAGGCCGAGCCAAATTAGAACAGAGTAAAAAATTTGTCATACCTTTGTAATTCACACAGCAGCATATTCAGCTCAACTACAAGCTGTCCAGATGTTGGCCATCTGACTCTTTATAGCTGTGGTCTGTTTTTTCTTTAAAGCCCCCTTTCCTCCTCTGAGTTCCCAGACACTTGGCATTTCTCTTGAAGTGGAACCAAAGTTGAATAAAGAATTAGTCTTCTTTTCAATTTTCAGTCCAATTTATCTTTTTAAGAGAAATATTTTGAAACCAACAAAGTCCTTGATTAAATTTACCTCATAGCAAGAAAATTTTGCCAAGTGATTGCTTAAATTGATAGCCTTGGAGCCAAATAGAACTAGAGTAGAATCTTGGATCAATCATTTACAGGTTGTATAAGTTTAGGCAAGTGATTTAATCTGTCTATGCCTTAGTTTTTTCCACAGTAAAATGAAGATAATAGCAATAATACCTACCTCATTGCCTATGATTAAATGAGATAATGTATTAAAACATGAGCCATAGTGCTTGGCACATAACAAGGTCTCAATGAATGGCAGTTGTTTCTGTTACAGTATATTTTAAAATCTGTTTTCTTCCTAAGATCATTACTTCCTATGAATTCTGCAGACAAAAGCTTCCAAGACAGAGAGAGTAAAGGAAGAATCATTTTGTATCAATTTATTGGTAACTTTGTAATTTAATAAGTATTGACTTCAAAAGAGGATGTAGCTCTACTTTTGAGATGTAAAAATTATGCGTGTGTGTACATATGTATCTTAGCACTAGAATTAGTCACTCGAGAATTCATCACTGTCATATGGCAAAGTGAATATTTACTGCCATGCAGAAGTCAGTTTTCACCATTTGATCAGGGATTAGCCTTGTCCATCCTCCTTTAAGAAAATGGCTTGGAGGCTGTAAGGAAAGACCTGTAACTAAACTCTTTCTATTGATTAGAGGCATGAGGTTAGGGCAAAAAGTTGGGCTGATACTTAGAGGCACAGTCAGAATTTGTTTACGTAGAACAGGTCATTTGATAATTTTGAGCTTGTTTTTATTCTTTTAAAATAATGAGGCCAAGTGCAGTGCCTCACACCTGTAATCCCAGCCCTTTGAGAGGCTGAAGCATGTGGATTTCTTGGGTCCAGGAGGTCAAGATAAGCCTGGGCAACAAAGTGAGATACCATCTCTACAAAAGATACCAAATTAGCCAGGCATGGTGGTACATGCGCCTGTAGTCCCAGCTACTCAGGAGGCTGAGGCAGGAGGATCTTTTGAGCCCAGGAGGAGATTGTAGTGAGCCAAGTTTGTGGGACTGCACTCCAGCCTGGGTGACAGAGTGAGACTTTGTCTCAAAAAATAAAAATAAAATGAAACAAAATAATGAAAGTAAATCATAAAACTCAACTATTTCTTAGAACAAAATTCCTCTTTATCAAAGAAAATGGAGCTCACCCTAAATGCAATGTACCAATGTTAGGTACCTATGTAATTTACGGAAAGCTAGAGAGAAAACTGGAGATGTCTTTTGTGCAGTAAAATAGAACCTTCCCCTTTGATGATGTTAAATGCCATCACATTTCAATGGATAGCATAAGGTCTGACAGCATACAAAATGAGCTCATCCAGTGATATGTGTGTCAAAACAACAGCTGTGATTGTTTTAGGTAATAGAAAAATAATTAATGTATAATACACAATGCTGAGAAGCCTTGCATTTGATCACAAACAAAAATATAACATTCCTTCTGAAGTTTTTAAATATATGAGCAAAGAAAAACAAGTGGTTCTCAAATCCAACTGATCATCAGCATTCCTTAGGGCTCCTCTAAAAAATTCTGGCTCTCAGGCACTGGCTCTGCAAGTGGTTATTCTGAAGGTCTACAGAGAAGCCCAGGGTATCTTTTGTGAAACTCTTCAGGGGATGTGATAATCGTATAGTTAGGAAACCACTCCCTGAACTATACTGTGCTGTCTGCTTAATAGGTCTTACATCTTTTTCTGACCTGTTTCATGGTGTCTTAAACCAAGAGATTTGTGAGTTAAGATGTATGTGTGTTGTCAAAATGGATAATAATTGAAATTTTAAAGTCAGAATATGATGATAACCACTGTGGAACACTTGTTCTCCTCAGTTTGTGTGAAATAACTGGTTAATCAAGTTCGTTCAATAAATAGTTACTGAGCAGTCATCTTTCAGATGTCGTCTATGTGTTAGTGATATACGGTGAATACAAGTGAAAAATACCCCTGTTCTCATAGGCTTAACATTCCAGTAGAGGGAAACAGAAAAGTAAATAAATACATAGGCTATTTAAGAAATAATAACATGTAAAATGTTAAGGGAGAAGGTGAGTGCCAGAATGTGTGTATAAGTGTGAGTATATGATATGGATTTTAAATAGAGTAGCTAGAAAATGCCTCTCCGAAATTATATTTGTTCAAAGACTTGAATGAAGTAGGTGAGGTAGCAATACTGATATCTGGTGGAAAGAAATTCTTCACAGAGGGAATAGCAAGAGATGAGTGTGTTAGTTTCCTGTTTCTGCTGTAAAATTAGCTACAAACAACAGAAATGTATTCTCTCAGTTATGGAGGGTAGAATTCCAAAATCAGTATCATTGGGCTGAGATCATTGGCAGTATCACTGGCAGGGCTGTGCTCCTTCTGAAGTCTGTAGGAGAGAATTCATTCCTCTGGTGGCTACTGGCCTTCCTTGGTTTATGGCCACATCACTCTAATCTTCAAGTCTAGCATCTTCAAATCTCTCTCTCCCCCATCTTCATTGTGTGTGTGTGTGTGTGTGTGTGTGTGTGTGAGCATGCAAGTGTGTGTAATCTTTCTCTTTCTCCCTCTTAGAAGAATATATGTGATTGCATTTAAGGTCCACCCAGATAATCCAGTATAAAATTTTCACCTCAAGATTATTAATTCAATCACTTATACAATGGCTTTGCCATATAAAATGGCATTCACAGATTCCAGGGATTAGGACATGGATATCTTTTGAAGGCCATTTTGCAGCCTACCACAATGAGGATATGTTTGATGTATTTGAGGAATAGCAAGAAGGTCAACTGTGGACAGGGAAGAATAAGAAAGAAGAGTATAAGGAGATCAGATGGAGAGGGAATGATGAGGAGATCCTTAAGGGTCCTTGCAGATCATTTTAAGAATTTGGCCTTTTACTTCAAATGAGACAGAGATACACAAGATGGTTTCAACAAAGAAGTGACATGATATATGATTTATGTTTTAACAGAATTATTATTTTGGTTGCTGAGTTAAGGCTAGTCTGTAGGGGGCAAAGACAGGAGCAGGAAGGTTGGTTAGATGGTTTTAAGAATAACCCAGGCAAGAGATGATGGCAGCTTGGATTAGACTGGTGAGAAAGGGTTGGATTCTGGATATCTTTTAAAGGTAGAACCCGCAGGATTTGCTGATGGATCATATGTGGGGTATGAGTCAACAAGAGATCAAGGATGACTTCACAGTTCTTCGCCTGAGAAAATTTAAGGATGAAATAGCCATTAACCAAGATGAGAAAGGCTGTGGGAGAGCTGGTTTGGGAGATATCAGGAGTTCAGCTTTGCACATGTTAAATTTGAGAAACTCATTGATTTCTTAGAGGAAGCTTAAGGGAGAAAATCAGGCTAAAGACATAAATTTTGAAATCATCAGCATGTGTGTAATATTATAGACTAGGAGACTAACTATATTCCCAAGTTGGTGAGTGTCAGGCCTCTGAGCCCAAGCTAAGCCATCATATCCCCTGTGACCTGCATGTACACATCCAGATGGCCGGTTCCTGCCTTAACTGATGACATTGTCTTGTGAAATTCCTTCTCCTGGCTCAAAAGTTCCGCTACTGAGCACCTTGTGACCCCCACTCTGCCCGCCAGAGAACAACCCCCCTTTGACTGTAATTTTCCTTTACCTACCCAAATCCTATAAAATGGCCCCACCCCTATCTGCCTTCACTGACTCTCTTTTCGGACTCAGCCTGCCTGCACCCAGGTGATTAAAAGCTTTATTGCTCACACAAAGCCTGTTTGGTGGTCTCTTTACACGGACGTGCATGAAATTTGGTGCCGTGACTTGGATCGGGGGACCTCCCTTGGGAGATCAATCCCCTGTCCTCCTGCTCTTTGCTTCGTGAGAAAGATCCACCTATGACTTCAGGTCCTCAGACCAACCAGCCCAAGAAACATCTCACCAATTTCAAATCCGGTAAGTGGCCTCTTTTTACTCTCTTCTCCAACCTCCTTCACTATCCCTCAACCTCTTTCTCCTTTCAATCTTGGCACCACACTTCAATCTCTCCCTTCTCTTAATTTCAATTCCTTTCATTTTCTGGTAGAGACAAAAGAGACACGTTTTATCCCAAAACTCCGACGCCAGTCACAGACTAGGGAAGGCAGCCTTCCCTTGGTGTTTAATCATTTCAGGGACACCTCTCTGATTATTCACCCAGGTTTCAGAGGTGTCAGACCACGCAGGGATGCCTGCCTTGGTCCTTCACCCTTAGTGGCAAGTCCTGCTTTTCTGGGGAAGGGGCAAGTACCCCAACCCCTCCTCTCCGTGTCTCTACCCCTTCTTTGCCTTTCTGGGGGGCAAGAAACCCCCAACCCCTTCTCCTTCACCCTTAGAGGCAAGTCCCGCTTTTCTAGGGGAGGAGCAAGTACCCCAACCCCTTATATCTCTGCACCCCGATCCCTTATTTCTACACCCTAACTCCTTATATCTCTGTGCCCCATCCCTTATTTCCATGCCCCAACCTCTTATATCTCTGTGCCCCAATCCCTTATTTCCACACCCCAACCCCTTATATCTCTGCACCCCATCCCTTATTTCTGTGCCCCAACCTCTTATATCTCTGCACCCTGATCCCTTATTTCCACGCCCCAAACTCATATCTCTGCGCCCTGATCCCTTATTTCCGTGCCACAACCTCTTATATCTCTGCACCCTAATCCCTTATTTCCTCACCCTGACCTTGTATCTCTGTGCCCCAATCCCTTTTCCGCTTTTCTGGAGGGTAAGGACCCCCGAACCCCTTCCCTCCATGTCTCTACTCTCTCTTTGCTCTGGGCTTGCCTCCTTCACTACGGGCAACCTTCCACCCTCCATTCCTCCTTCTTCTCCCTTAGCCTGTGTTCTTAAGAACTTAAAACCTCTTCAACTGTCACCTGACCTAAAATCTAAGCATCTTATTTTCTTCTGCAATGCCGCTTGACCCCAATACAAACTCGACAGTAGTTCAAAATAGCCAGAAAATGGCACTTTCAATTTTTCCATCCTGCAAGATCTAAATAATTCCTGTTGTAAAATGGGCAAATGGTCTGAGATGCCTGATGTCCAGGCATTGTTTTACACATCAGTCCCTCCCTAGTCTCTGTGCCCAGTGCAACTCGTCCCAAATCTTCCTTCTTTCCCTCCCACCTATCCCCTCAGTCCCAACCCCAAGCATCGCTGAGTCTTTCTAATCTTCCTTTTCTACAGACCCATCTGACCTCTCCCCTTCTCCCCAGGCTGCTCCTCGCCAGGCCGAGCTAGGTCCCAATTCTTCCTCAGCCTCTGCTCCTCCACCCTATAATCCTTTTATCACCTCCCCTCCTCACACCTGGTCCGGCTTACAGTTTCGTTCTGTGACGAGCCCTCCCCCACCTGCCCAGCAATTTACTCTTAAAAAGGTGGCTGGAGCTAAAGGCATAGTCAAGGTTAATGCTCCTTTTTCTTTATCCCAAATCAGATAGCATTTAGGCTCTTTTTCACCAAATCTAAAAATCCAGCCTAGTTCATGACTCGTTTGGCAGCAACCCTGAGACACTTTACAGCCCTAGACCCTAAAAGGTCAAAAGGCCGTCTTATTCTCAAAATACATTTTATTACCCAATCTGCTCCCGACATTAAATAAAACTCCAAAAATTATATTCTGGCCCTCAAACCCCACAACAGGATTTAATTAACCTCGCCTTCAAGGTGTACAATAATAGAAAAAAGTTGCAATTCCTTGCCTCCACTGTTAGACAAACCCCAGCCACATCTCCAGCACACAAGAACTTCCAAACGCCTGAACCACAGCGGCCAGGCATTCCTCCAGAACCTCCTCCCCCAGGAGCTTGCTACAAGTGCCAGAAATCTGACCACCAGGCCAAGGAATGCCTGCAGCCCAGGATTCCTCCTAAGCTGTGTCCCATCTGTGCGGGACCCCACTGGAAATCGGACTGTTCAACTTACCTGGCAGCCACTCCCAGAGCCCCTGGAACTCTGGCCCAAGGCTGTCTGACTGACTCCTTCTTGGCTTAGCAGCTGAAGATGGACGCTGCCTGATCGCCTCGGAAACCCCATAGACCATCACGGATGCCGAGCTTTGGGTAACTCTCACAGTGGAAGGTAAGTCCATCCCCTTAGTCAATACGGAGGCTACTCACTCCACATTACCTTCTTTTCAAGGGCCTGTTTCCCTTGCCTCCATAACTGTTGTGGGTATTGACGACCAGGTTTCTAAACCCCTGAAAACTCCCCCACTCTGGTGCCAACTTGGACAACACTCTTTTATGCACTCTTTTTTAGTTATCCCCACCTGCCCAGTTCCCTTATTAGGCTGAGATATTTTAACCAAATTATCTGCTTCCCTGACTATTCCTGGACTACAGCTGCATCTCATTGCCGCCCTTCTCCCCAACCCAAAGTCTCCTTTGCATCTTCCTCTCGTATCCCCCCACCTTAACCCACAAGTATGGGACATCTCTACTCCTTCCCTGGCAACCGATCACATGCCCATTACCATTCCATTAAAACCTAATCACCTTACCCTGCTCAACGCCAATATCCTATCCCACAGCATGCTTTAAAAGGATTGAAGCCTGTTATCACTCACCTACTACAACATGGGTTTCTAAAACCTATAAACGCTCCTTACAATTTCCCCCATTTTACCTGTCCAAAAACCGGACAAGTCTTACAGATTAGTTCAGGATCTGCGCCTTATCAACCAAATTGTTTTGCCTATCCACCCTGTGGTGCCCAACCCGTACACTCTTTTGTCCTCAATACCTTCCTCCACAACTCACTATTCCGTTCTCAATCTTAAAGATGCTTTTTTCACTATTCCCCTGCACCCCTCGTCCCAGCCTCTCTTTGCTTTCACTTAGACTGACCCTGACACCCATTAGGCTCAGCAAATTACTTGGGCTGTGCTGCTGCAAGCCTTCACAGACAGCCCCCATTACTTCAGTCAAGCCCAAATTTCATCCTCATCTGTTACCTATCTCGGCATAATTCTCATAAAAACACACGTGCTTTGCCTGCTGATCGTGTCCACTTAATCTCCCAAACCTCAATCCGTTACAAAACAACAACTCCTTTCCTTCCTAGGCATGGTTAGTGCAGTCAGAATTCTTACACAAGAGCCAGGACCGCACCCTGTAGCCTTTCTGTCCAAACAACTTGACCTTACTGTTTTAGCCTAGCCATCACGTCTCCGTGCAGCGGCTGCTGCCGCCCTAATACTTTTAGAGGCCCTCAAAATCACAAACTACGCTCAACTTACTCTCTACATTTCTCATAACTTCCAAAATCTATTTTCTTCCTCATACCTGACGCATATACTTTCTGCTCCCCGGCTCTTTCAGCTGTACTCACTCTTTGTTAAGTCCCACATTATTCCGGATACCACACCTGACCCTCATGACTGCCTCTCTCTGATCCACCTGACATTCACCTCGTTTCCCCACATTTCCTTCATCTCTGCTTCTCACCCTGATCACACTTGGTTTATTGATGGCAGTTACACCAGCCTTAATTGCCACTCACCAGCAAAGGCAGGCTATGCTATAGTATCTTCCACATCTATCACTGAGGCTACCGCTCTGCCCCCCTCCACTACCTCTCAGCAAGCCGAACTAGTTGCCTTAACTCAAGCCCTCACTCTTGCAAAAGGACTACGTGTCAATATCTATACTGATTCTAAATATGCCTTTCATATTCTGCACCACCATGCAGTCATATGGGCTGAAAGAGGTTTTCTCACTACACAAGGGTCCTCCATCATTAATGCCTCTTTAATAAAAACTCTACGCAAGGCCGCTTTACTTCCAAAGTAAGCTGGGGTCATTCACTGCAAGGGGAATCAAAAGGCATCAGATCCCATTGCTCTAGGCAACACTTATGCTGATAAGGTGGCTAGACAAGCAGCTAGCTCTCCAACTTCTGTCCCTTACGGCAAGTTTTTCTCCTTCACATTGGTCACTCCCACCTACTCCCCTGCTGAAACTTCCACCTATCAATCTCTTCCCACACAAGGCAAATGGTTCTTAGACCAAGGAAAATGTCTCCTTCCAGCCTCACAGGCCCATTCTATTCTGTCATCATTTCATAACCTCTTCCATTGTAGGTTACAAGCCGCTAGCCCGTCTCTTAGAACCTCTCATTTCCTTTCCATCATGGAAATCTATCCTCAAAGAGATCACTTCTCAGTGTTCCATCTGCTATTCTACTACCCCTCAGGGATTGTTCAGGCCTCCTCCCTTTCCTACACATCAAGCTCGGGGATTTGCCCCTGCCCAGGACTGGCAAATTGACTTTACTCACATGCCTCGAGTCAGAAAACTAAAATATCTCCTAGTCTGGGTAGACACTTTCACTGGATGGGTAGAGGCCTATCCCACAGGGTCTGAGAAGGCCACCACGGTCATTTTTTCCCTTCTGTCAGACATAATTCCTCGGTTTGGCCTTCCTACCTCTATACAGTCTGATAACAGACCAGCCTTTATTAGTCAAATCAGCCAAGCAGTTTTTCAGGCTCTTAGTATTCAGTGAAATGTTTATATCCCTTACAGTCCTCAGTCTTCAGGAAAAGTAGAACAGACTAATGGTCTTTTAAAAACACATCTCACCAAGCTCAGCCACCAACTTAAAAAGGACTAGACAATACTTTTGCCACTTTCCCTTCTCAGAAGTCAGACCTGTCCTCAGAATGCTACAGGGTACAGCCCATTTGAGCTCCTGTATAGATGCTCCTTTTTATTAGGCCCCAGTCTCATTCCAGACACCAGACTAACTTAGACTGTGCCTCCAAAAAACTTGTCATCCCTACTGTCTTCTGTCTAGTCATACTCCTATTCACCGTCCTCAACTACTCATACATGCCCTGCTCTTGTTTACACTGCCAGTTTACACTGTTTCTCCAAGCCATCACAGCTGATATCTCCTGGTGCTATCCCCAAACTGCCACTCTTAACACTTGAAGTAAATAAATAATCTTTGCTGACAGGACTATGCTGAATTTCCTTAGGCACTCTAATTAGATGTCCTAGGTCCTCCCAATTCTTAGACCTTTAATGTCTGTTTTTCTCTTTCTCTTATTACGTTTAGTTTTTCAATTCATACAAAACTGTATCCAGGCCATCACCAATAATTCTAAATGACAAATGTTTCTTCTAACAGTCCCACAGTATCACCCCTTACCACAACATCTTCCTTCAGCTTAATCTCTCCCACTCTAGGTTCCCATGCCGCCCCTAATCCCGCTCGAAGCAACTCTGAGAAACATCGCCCATTATCTCTCCCTACCACCCCCAAAATTTTCACCGTCCCAACACTTTGCCACTATTTCATTTTATTTTTCTTATTAATATAAGAAGACAGGAATGTCAGGCCTCTGAGCCCAAGCTAAGCCATCATATCCCCTGTGACCTGCACGTACACATCCAGATGGCTGGTTCCTGCCTTAACTGATGACATTCCACCACAAAAGCAGTGAAAATGGCCTGTTTCTGCCTTAACTGATGACATTGTCTTGTGAAATTCCTTCTCCTGGCTCATCCTGACTCAAAAGCTCCCCTACTGAGCACCTTGTGACCACCCCCTCTGCCCGCCAGAGAACAACCACCCTTTGACTGTAATTTTCCTTTACCTACCCAAATCCTATAAAATGGCCCCACCCCTATCTGCCTTCGCTGATTCTCTTTTCGGACTCAGCCTGCCTGCACCCAGGTGATTAAAAGCTTTATTGCTCACACAAAGCCTGTTTTGTGGTCTCTTCACATGGAGGCGCATGAAAGTGAGGGTAGACAGTGAAGAAAACTGTTGCAAAGACTGAGCCCTGGGGGCATCCCATGTCTGAAAGTTTGCAGAAAAAAGCAACTAGCAAATGAGGCTGAAAGGGGGCCACATATGTAATAGAAAGGACAAGAAGGAAGTGGTGTCCAGGCAGAGAAGTGTAAAAAAGGTTTGAAAAAGGAAATGATAATTATGAAAAATGCTCCTTATAGGTGAAGAAAGATGAGAGCCTGACTGCAGTCAGTGACTGTAAAAGAGAAATGGAGGACAGGAACTGGAGAGATGGAGAAACCAGACAAGACTTTTGAGAATTTGCTATAAAGAGGAGAGAAGACACAGTGGGGTCATTGGAGGGGGAAGTGAGGTTCTTTGAAGCTTTTTTTTTAAAAGATATTTATTGCTAAAAGGAATGATGAGTATAGAAGGAAAACACATGATGTAGGAAAGATAAAAGAGAATGGAATCTAGTGCAGAAGTGGATGGGTTTGGCCTTCCCAGGAGAAGGGCAGTCCATCTCCAGTAGCACGAGGAGACAGATGGTGAGAGGTGGCAGACGAGGTGTGGGAGTGTGCAAGAGTTCTCCTCTCAGTGCTTACATTTTCTCTCTGAAATATGAAACAGGTTACCAACTGAGAGTGAGCACAGCAGAGCCAGTGTTGCAGGTTTGAGAAGAGAGAAGGTATGACATAATTCTCTGGGAGATATGAGAGTAATGTGCTGCGGAAGTGAAGAGTGAATGTCAGCAGTATTATGGACATACGTGAGGTTCCTGGCCTTGACTCTGAAGTCAGACAAGCCAGTGTGATTGTGTGGTTGTTCTCCAGCTACTTTCAGCAACAGCAATACAGGTATGGAGTTGACAGACAGGTACATTGAACCAGAGCTGTGATTTAGACAAGCCAGTTTTATAACTTAAAAGAATGACATGGAGTTGAGGATGAATGTGAGGACATGATGATAATGATTGATCATTGAATTTAAGCTAGGTAGGAGGGAATTGAGGACATGTGAGAGTGTGGTCACATTGGAAAGGTGAGATTGATAGATTGTAGGCCTGGTGTTGTGAAAGGATGTAAAATCAGGTTTACAGAGGGATGTGATAGACTGATTGCAAAAAAAAAAAAAAAAAAAATGGCCCTATTATCAATTCCTCCTTAGACCCACACCTCTCCTCCCATCAAGAGGTGAAGTCTGTGTTTAATTCTCTTATATCTAGGCTGGCCTTGTGACTTTCCTTCACTGATAGAATAGAGCATAAGGCCTTAAGCACTTCTACGTATTCCCTTGGGCATTTGGCTCTGCTGTGAGAACTGAGAGCCAAGCCTAGGAGCAAGGAGATCACATGAAGCAGAACCCAATCATCCTAACTGAAGCCAGCCATGCTAGCCCACAGCCTACATACCAGCTGAACACATATGAACAAGACAATGGGAGATTAGCTAAGCCTAGACCCGCTCAGCAGCCCAGCTCGGGAGAACTGTCCAACCAACTCATAGACTCATGATAAATAATAAAGGACTGTTACCTCAAGTGGCTAAATTTTGGAGTTATATGATTATAAAACAATAGCTAACTGATAAAAAGGAGGAGCTAGAAAGAAAAACTGTAGTAATTAGAAAGTTACAACACTTTCTAAAATTGAGATGATGAAAGCATTTCAGTCTTTGGTAGAAACAAGGTCTAGGGTATAACTATGGGATGAGTGGTTGAGGTAAAGTAGAACATGAGATCAGGGGAGGAGAAGAGCTCAAGAAACTGATCTTCTATGTGTATTGAAATCACCAAAAATCAAGGGAAGAGTAGTGTTAGAGAGTGTTATAACAAATCTGGAGCTAAAATCTTCAAGAAATGAGACAACCTGACCAGACTCTAGCAGACTGATACAAAGGGTAGGAGTGGATGGCAGTCTGGTGATATAAGATTCAAAGCAGGAGTATTTTTTCTGGAAAATGGAGGGAGAAGTTTCTAGAAGTAACAATGAGCAACAAGGAAAACTCTTAACTCATCTCCTGGCCTAGTGGCATATGGTCTATGGAACTAAAAACAGCCACCACTTGAGAAGGCTGCAGGGGAAGCTGTGTCCTTAAAGAAATGTAAGAAAATGAAGAAGACAATCAGAAAAGAGAGACAATAGAGGAGATTTTGCTGATGATGGAATGTTCAATCCAGAGGGCACAATGAATGGGTTTTAGGGGTTGGATATGGGTGGGAGATGGTAGCATAACAGAGAATGTAGAGAGCTTTATGAAGACCGAAGTTTGGGAGGTGAGGAGTTCCTAAAGTTTGTGTGGTAACTGACATACACCAGGTAAATAGGGAGTCCATACATCCTATTTTCCCTCAGTAGTCTTGGTTTACGTTGATTATCACAGTCATGGCCAATTTAGCACTGACCTGGGCAAGTGCTCTGATTATGACAATTTATGTGGGTATTTCACAGATAAAGGGCATGACATCAGTCCTGATAGGCATGACTGCGGTGATGGTGATGGTGAAAGAGTTAGGCTTGTGGGTAGGGAAGAGTGAATTTTCAGCTCTACTAGATGGAGCTATGGAGGACAGAGGGGGTCTTACTCCAAGCATGAGGGGGTTCATACTTAACAAAAGCTAGGAGAGGGATCAAAGGTTAAAAATGAACTTGGAGAAGTTTATGCATATAACAGTATGTATTTATATTTTGCATGAGATTGGAGTTCCTTAATTGAAATGAACTAAGAATGAATAACTTAAGCTTAATTTTGGAAAAACCTTGACATATGCTGAGTCAAATGTAGAACACAAACTCTTCTCTCCCACAGTCAGTAAATGGTACCACCATTCATCCAATTATATAATCCTGAAGCTTCAGAGTCACTCTCGGTTCTTCTCATTATCTCCCTTCCCTCACCCAGTTCATCAGCAAATTTTATAGGCCCTATCTTCAAAATATATCCTGGATCTGGTCACTGTCCACTACCTCTACCACCTCTACCACCACCACCCTAGCCTAAGCCACTGTTATCTCTTGCCTGGGGTTTGGCAAATGTGTCCTAATAAGACCTCTTATTTTCAGATTATGTCACTCCCTTGTTGAAAATCCCCCTAAAGCTTCTTGTCACTCTTAGAACAGAAATCAAAAGTCATTATTATATGCAAGGACGGGGTCAACAAGCTGTAACCTTCAGGCCAAATCCAGCCCACAGCTTGTTCACATTTAAAATGCAAGCTAACATTTTAAATGATTTTTTAAAAGTAAAAAAATAATAATTTTATTGACTCTTGAAAATAATAAGCTATTCTCATTTCACTGCCCATGAAAAAAGTTTTATTGGAACAGTCATGCTCATTCATTTATGTATTCTCTTTCACACTGTAGTGGCAGAGTGAGCAGCTTCAGCTGAGCCCATATGGAGGCAAAGCCTAAGGTATTTCTCAATACTGCCTGGTGTTTTATAGAAAAGTTTGCCACCCACTGCCCTATGAGATGCCTATATTATCTGGATCCTGTAACCTCATCTTCTACCACTTTCCCTTGTTTCTTAAACATATTTTGCCTTAAGCTCTTTGTATTTGATCTTTCTTCTATGCAGTTGGTGTTTCCCCAATGGTTGCGTAGCTTCTAGGTTCTATCATAGTTAAATCTATTACTGTGCTTAGCCTCACCTTGCAAGGAGAAGCCATGGAAAACAAAGTCTGGGGAAACCCATTCTTCATTCAAAACATAGCCTTCAGAGAAAATCAGTTTTCTGTTATGGTTGTTAATAAACAACCCAATCAAATTAAGTAGAAACTTATAGGGAAAAAATGTGATGCTCCCTATGTTAAATACTTTTTAAAATCCAAGTTCAGGTTTTACAAATTTATGATACAATGTGCTACTATCAAAGACACCTAGTGTTTAATGGTGAAGGTCAAGTCCTTAGCCATTGTTTTTCTTAGAATTATTTAGAAATTTAAATTTTAAGTTGGATCCTATAACTTAATCCTAGAGATCCTCAGTGTCTGATGTGAGACATGAACAGACTGACCTAAAATGATCTTTAGGTTTTGCTTCTGACAAAAATTCTGTAAATGTCGGATGTATTGTTTTTAGAGGAAAGAGGTTAGAAAGAAGTTTGTTTTAACATAATAAAAACTTTTTTAATATAAAGAGGAATATACACAATAGTAATTAATGAACAATAAAAGAATCTCTGTCCCAATGATTATTATATATCTTTTCTGCTGGGTCCCAACTGCACTTAAACAAGAAAAGATTCTTGTTTTCCTTATTTGAGGTTTAGTTGACATGCAAGAAACTATTTGCACATTTTAATATGTACAGTTTGATAAGTTTTGACCTAGGCATACATCTGTGAAACCATCACCACAATCAAGATAATGAACATATCAATTATCCCTAAAAGGGTCCTCATGCCCCTGGGTATTTTCTCCATCCTGTCACTCCCTGTATTCCCTTTACCTGTTCCCAGGCAACCATTGATTTGCTTTCTCTAACTGTAGATTAATTTGCATTTTAAAGAATTTTATAACAAGGAAATAATATGATATATACTTTATATTCTGGCTTCTAAATTATTTGCACAGCATAATTATTTTGAATTGCACTCGTGTATATCAGTAGTTCATTCCATTATTATTCAACTGACTTATATAGATTATATGGATACATCACAATTTTTCCATTTTCTGTTGACATTTGGCTTGTTTCCAATAGTTGGCTACAACAAAGCAAGTTATTATGAATATTCATATACAGGTCTTTGTATAAACACATGCTTTTATTTCTTAAAAAAAGTAAATTGATTCATAATATTTGTACATGTTTATGGGGTACATGCGATGTTTTGTTAGATGCATAAAATGAGTAATTATTGAGTCAGGATATTTGGGGTATCCATTACCTTGAGTATTTATCATTTCTATGTGTTGGGAACATTTCAAGTACTCTCTTCTAGCTGTTTCAAAATATACAATACATTGTTAACTATAGTCACCCTACTCTGCTATCAAACATTAGAACTTATTCCATCTAACTGTGTGCTTGTACCCATTAACCAACCTCTTTTTATACCCACTCCCACACACACTCTTGCCAGCCTCTGGTATTTATCATTCTAATCTCTATCTCTATTAGAACAACTTATTTATCTCCTACATATGAGTGAGAACATGTAATATTTGTCTTTCTGTTCCTGTCTTATTTCACTTAATGTAATGATCTCCAGTTCCACCCATGTTGCTGTAAATTACATGACTTCATTCTTTTTTATGGCCCAGTAATATTCCATTGTGTGTGTGTGTGTGTGTGCGCATAGAATACACACAATGGAATGAAATATTGTGTGTGTATACACACACACACTATCTATCTATCTATCTATCTATCTATCTATAGATAGATATATATATATATAGTGGATAAATGGATGAACAAATTTATCCATGGATGGACGAATGGATGAATGGATTTAAAAATGTGATATCATTTAAATAAAATCATCTTAAATAATTTTAAAAAATTAAATCATTTTTTAAATGTGAGATATATTATGCCCTTTATCTGTAAAATATTCCTGTAAATTGTCCTAATCAGAGCACTTGTCCAGGTCTATGTTGAATTGGCCAGGACTCTGTGACAATCGACATAAACCAGGACTACTGAGGGGAAATGGGGATATATGGACTCCCTATTTACCTGGTTTATGTCAGTAACCACACAACTTTTGGCACCCCTCACCTCCAAAACTATGGTCCTCATGAAGCTCTATCTGTTCTCTATTATGCTACCATCTCCCACCCACTTCTACCCCCTAAAACCCATCCATTGTGTTCTCTGTATTGAACATCCCATCGTCAACAAAATCTCCTCTATTGTCTACCTCTTTTCTGATTGTTTTCATCCTTTTCTTGCACTCTTTTGAGGACACAGCCTCCCCTGCAGCCATCTCAAGTGTTGGCTGTTTTTAGTTCCATAGTTCATATGTCACTGAGCCAGGAGATGAGTTAAGATTTCCCCTTGTTCTTGATTGTTACTTCTGGAGCTTTTGACTTTAAGAAATCTTGGAGACTTTTTTTGTGTCCTAACACATGGTCTATCCTGAAGAACATTTCATGTGCTGATGAAAATAATGTATGTTCTATAGCTGTTGGGTGAAATATTCTGTAAATGTCTGTTAGGCTCATTTGGTCTAATGCACAGTTTAAGTCTAATGTTTCTTTGTTAACTTTCTTTCTACATGTTCTGTCTAATACTGAGAGTGGGATGTTGAAGTTCCCAACTATTATTGTATTGAAGTCTACCTCTCTTTTTAGACTTAATAATATTTATATATCTGGGTGCTCTAGTGGTGGGAGTGTATTTGTTCAGAATTGTTATATTTCCTTGCTGAATTTATCCCTTTATCATTATATAATGAGCATTTTTATCTCTTTCTACTGTTTTTTTTTGACCTAAAGTCTGTTTTATATAATATGAGTATGGCCACTTCTGCTCACTTTTGGTTTCCAATTGCATGAAATATTATTTTCCATCTCTTTACTTTTGGCCTTTATGTGCCTTTCAGGTGAGATGAGTTTCTTGTGGGCAGCACATGGTTGGGTCATTTTAAAAATCTATTCTTCCAATCCATATCTTCTAAGTGGAAAGCTTATCCATTTGCATTCAAGGTTATAACTGATATGTGAGGGCTTATTTCTGTCATCTCTGGTTATTTTATATATCCTTTGTTCATTTCTTTCTCTCTTATTGTTTGTCAATGTGATTTGTTGGTTTTCTGTAGTAGTAACATTTGAATCCCTTCCCTTTCTTATTTGTATGTTTGTTCTACCAGTGAGTTTTATACTTTCACATTTTTTTAATGGTAGATATCATATTTTCACTTCGAGATTGAGGACTCCCTTGAGAATTTCTTGTAGGACCAGTGTAGTGGTGATAAATTCCCTCATTTCTGCTTGTCTTGGAAAGACTATATGTCTCTTTCCTTTGTAAAGGATAACTTTGCAGGGTACAATATTCTTGGTACTTTAAATATATCATCCCATTGTCTCTTGGCCTATAAATTTTCTACTGAGAAATCCATTGTAAGTGTGATGTAAGTTCCCTTATAAGTAAAAGCCACTTATAAGGGAAACTGCTAGAGGAAACTGTAGTGAAGTTTTTCTGGGTACTAGGATGCCAAGTGGGCCAGTCCTTTTTTCCCTAGATGCTATCCCCTTGTTGGTTTTAGAATTCTCTCTTCGTCTTTGATTTTTGACAGTTTGACTGTAAAGTGCTGTGGAGAAGACATTTTTGAATTGTATCTGTTTCAAGATCTCTGAGCTTTCTGTATCTGGATGCTTAAATCTCTTGCTAGACCTGGAAAGTTTTCAGCTAGTATTTTGTTAAATAGTTTCTCCAACCCTTTTGTTTTCTTTTTGCATTCTGAGACACCAAAAGTTCAAATATTTAGTCACATAATTGTGTCTCATGGATTCTTCATTAAAATTTTTTTAATTTTTAATTTTTGTGGATACATATAATAGGTGTATATATTTATGATATACATAAGATATTTGGTACAGGCATGCAATGTGTAATAATAACACCATGGGAAATTAGGTATCCATTCTTACAAGCATTTATCTTTTGTGTTGCAAACAATCCAATTGTACTCTTTTAGTTATTTATTATTATTATCATTTTTTAGATGAAGTCACACTGTCACTCAGGCTGGAGTGCAGTGGTGCAATCTCAGCTTACTGCAACCTCCACCTCCTGGGTTCGAGCAATTCCCGTGCCTCAGCCTCCCAAGTAGCTGGGACTACAGACATGCACCACCATGCCCAGCTAATTTTTTGTATTTTTAGTAGAGACAGGGTTTCACCATGACGGTCAGGCTGGTCAGAAACTCCTGACCTCAGATTACATGCCCACCTCAGCCTACCAAAGTGCTGGGATAACAGGCATAAGCCACCACGCCTAGCCTCTTTTAGTTATTTTTAAATGTCCAATTAAATTATTATTGACTACAGTACTTCTGTTGTGCTATCAAACACTAGGTTTTATTCACTCTTAATATGCTTTTTGATACCCTTTATGCATCCCCACCTACCACCCTGGGATCCCACTACCCTCCCTAGACTCTGGTAACCATCCTTCCATTCTCTATTTCCATGAATTGTAGTGTTTTGCTTTTTAGATCCCACCAACAAAAGAGAACTTGCAATGTTTGTCTTTCTGTGCTGGGCTTATTTCACTTAATATAGTGACCTCCAGTTCCATCCATGTTGCTGCAAATAAAAGACTCTCATTCTTTTTTATGGCTGAATACTCCATTGTGTGTAAGTATTACATTTTCTTTATCCATTTATCTGTTGATGGGACACAGGTTGCTTCCAAATCTTGGCTATTGTGAACAGTGCTGCAACAAACATGAGAGTACAGCTATCTCTTCAATATACTGATTTCCTTTCTTTTGGGAATATACCCAGCAATGAGATTGTTAGATCATAAGATAGCTCTATTTTTAATTTTTTGAGGAACCTCTGAACTATTCTTCATAGTGGTTGTACTACTTTATATACCCACCAAAAGTGTACAAGGATTCCCTTCTCTCCACATTCTTGCCAACATTTGTTAGTGACTGACATTTGGATAAAAACCATTTTAACTGGGGTGGGATGATATCTTATTGCAGTTTTGGTTTGCATTTCTCTGATGAACAGTGATGTTAACCACCTTTTCATATGCCTGTTTGTAATTTGTTTGTCTTCTTTTGATATTTTTTCAAATCTTTTGACCATTTTTAAATCAAATTGTTAGATTTTTTTCCCATAAAGTTGTTTGAATGCCTTATATATTCTGGTTACTAATCCCTTGTCAGATGGGTAGTCTGAAAATATTTTCTCCAATTCTGTAGGTTGTCTCTTCACTTTGTTGATTGTTTGCTTTGTTTTGTAGAAGCTCTTTAACTTGATGTGATCTTATTTGTCTATTTTGCTTTTCATTGCCTGTGCTTGTGGGGTATTACTCAAGAAATTTTTGCCAAGACTAATGTCCTGAGCTCCTCAATGTTTTCTTATAGTAGTTTCATAGTTTGAGGTCTTCAATTTAAATCTTTAATTCATTTACATTTGATTTTTGTATACAGTGATAGAGAAGGGTCAAATTTTATTCTTTTGCATATGGATATCTAGTTTTCCCAGCATCATTTATTGAAGAGACTGTCTTTTCCCCAATATATGTTCATGGCATCTTTGTTGAAAATGAGTTCACTATAGGAGTATGGATTTGTTTCTGGGTTCTCTATTCTCTTCCATTGGTCTATGTGTCTATTTTTATGCCAGCGCCATGTTGTTTTGGTTACTATAGCTCTGTAGTATAATTTGAAGTCAGGTAATGTGATTCTTCTAGTTTTCTTCCTTTTGCTCAGGATGGCTTTGGCTATTCTGGGTCTTTTGTAATTCCATACAAATTTTAGGATTTTTTTTTTCTATTTCTGTGAAGAATGTCATTGGTATTTTGATAGGGATTGTATTAAATCTGTAGATTGCTTTGGGTAGTATAGACATTTTAACAATATTGATTCTTCCAATTCATGAACATGGACTTACTTTCCAATTTTTTGTGTCCTCTTAAATGTCTTTCACCAGTATTTTAAAGTTTTCATTATAGACATCTTTCACCTCTTTGGTCAATTCCTAGGTATTTAATTTTATTTGTGGCTATTGTAAATCAGATTAATTTCTTGATTTCTTTTTCAGATTGTTCACTGTTGGTATATAGAAATGCTACTGATTTTTGTATATTGATTTTGTATCCTGGAAGTTTACTGAATTTGTTTGTAAGTTCTAATAAGTTTTTGGTGGAGTTTTTAGGTTTTTCCAAATATAAGATCACAGCATCTGAAAGCAAGGATAATTTGACTTCTTCCTTCTCAATTTGGATACTCTTTATTTCTTTCTCTTGTCTGATTGCTGTAGCTAGGACTTCCAGTACTGTGTTAAATAACAGTGTGACAGTGAGCATCCTTGTTGTGTTCCAGATCTAAGAGGAAAGGCTTTCAGTTTTTCCCCATTCAGTATGATGCTGTATTAGTCCATTATCACATTGCTATAAAAATACCTGCGACTGGATAATTTATAAAGCAAAGAAGTTTAATTGGCTCATGGCTCTGCAGGCTGTACAGGAGGCATAGTTTTGGAGGCCTCAGGTAGCTTTCATTCATGGTGTAAGGCAAAGCTGGAGCAGACATCTTCACATAGCCAGAGCAGAAAGAAGGTGGGGGTAAATGCCCCATCCTTTTAAACAACCAGATCTTATGAGAACTCTATCATGAGAACGGCACCAAAGGGGGAAACCCATCCCATGATCCAATTGCCTCCCATCAGGCCTCACTTCCAACATTGGGGATTACAATTTAACATGAGATTTGGGAAGGGACACAGATCCAAAACATATCAGATGCTACTTGTGGGTCTGTCTTACATGGCTTTTGTTATGTTGTGGTACGTTCCTTCTATATCCAGTTTTTTGAGGTTTTCTTTTATCATGAAAAGATGTTGAATGTTATCAAATGCTTTTTCAGAATCAATTGAAATGATCATATGGTTTGGACCCTCATTCTGTTAATAAGATGTATCACACTACTTGCATACATTGAATCATTCTTACATTCTTGGGATAGATCTCACTTGGTCATGATGAATGATCTTTTAAATATATTGCTAAATTCTGTTTGCTAGTATTTTGTTGAGGACTTTGCATCAATGTTCATCAGAGATATTGGTCTGAAGTTCTTGATGTGTCTGTCTGGTTTTGCTATCAGTGTAATACTGGCCTTGTAAAATGAGTTTGGAAGTATTGCCTCCTCCTCTCTTTTTCTGAATAGTTTAAGTAGGATTGGTATTAGTTCATTAGAAGTTTGGTAGAGTTCAGTTTTGCAGCCGTTGGGTGCTGGGATTTTCATTACTGGGAGACTTTGTATTGTTGCTTCAATCTCATTACTTCTTACTGTTCTTTTCAAGTTTTGGATTTCTTCATGATTAAATCTTAGTAGGTTTTATGTGTCTAGGCATTTATTAATTCCTTCTAGATTTTCCAATTCATTGGCATATGGTTGCTCATAATAGGTACTGATTATCCTTTAAATTTTTGTAGTATCAGTTGGAATGCATCCCTTTGTATCTATGATTTTTAAATTTGGATCTTATCTCTTTTTTCTTAGTCTGGCTAAAGGTTTGGCAATTTTGTTTATCTTTTCAAAAAAACACCTTTTTTTCATTGATCTTTTTTATTGTTTTCTTTATTTGAAATTCATTTATTTCTGCTCTGATATTTACTATTTCTATATGCTAATTTTGCATTCAGTTTGCTCTTGATTTTCTGGTTCTTTAAGATGCATCATTAGGTTACTTATTTGAAACTTTTCTTCTTTTTGGATGTAGGCTTAAGCTATAAATTTCCCTCCGAGTACTACTTTTGCTGTACTCCTTAAGTTGTGGTATGTTGTGTTTTCATTGTCATTTGTTTCAAGACATTTTTCAATTTTCTTCTTAATTTCTTCATTGACCCACTGGTCATTTAGGAGCATATAGTTTAATTTCCATGTGTTTGTATAGTTTCCAAATTTTCTTTTGTTATTGATTTGTAGTTTTATTCCATTGTGGTTTAGCATTTTTTTGTAGGACAGGTTTGGTGTTGATGAAATCCCTCAGCTTTTATTTGTTTGGGAAGGTCTTTATTTCTCCTTCAGGCTTAAAAGATATTTTCATTGGATGTACTATTCTAGGATAAAAGTTATTTATTTATTTATTTATTTATTTATTTATTTATTTATTTATTTATTTTTTCCTTTAGGGCTTTAAATATTTCATAGCACTCTCTCCTGGCCTATAATGTTTCCATGGAAAAGTCTGCTTCCAGGCTTATTGAAGCTGCATTGTACGTTATTTCTTTCTTTTCTCTTGTGCTTTAGGATCCTTTCTTTATCCTTGACTTTGGAAGTTTGACTGTTAGTTGCCTTGAGGTAGTCTTCCTTGGGTTAAATCTGCTTGGTGTTCTATAACCTTCCTGGAGTTAACTGTTAATATTTTTCTCTAGGTTTGGGAAGTTCTTTGATATTATCCCTTGAAATAAACTTTCTACCCCATCTCTTTCTCTACCTCCTCTTTAAGGCCAGTTACTCAGATTTGCCCCTTTGAGGCTATTTTCAAGATCCTGTAGGTGAGCTTCATTGTTTTTTATTCTTTTTCCTTTTCTTTCCTCTGACTGTATTTTCAAGTAGCCTGTCTTTAGGCTCACTAATGCATTCTTCTACTTGATCAGTTCTAATGTTAAGAGACTCTGATGCATTCTTCAGCATGTCAATTACATTTTCAACTCTAGAATGTCTGCTTGATTTTTAACATTATTTCAATCTCTATTAAATTTATCTGATTGAGTTCTGAATTCCTTCTCAGTGTATCTTGATGGATGCTCCCCTATGACAACCACTACTGGGACTCCACTGGGTCAGACCTGAAGCCATTATAGCACTGGGCCTTGCCCAAGGCCCTTCTGTTGAGGGTGGCAACTTCCTCCAGTTCTAGGTGTGTCCAGATGCCACACCCTGGGAACCAGGGTTTGGGGTTAAAACCCTTAGCTGTTTACCTGATATTCTATACTACTGCCACTAAGCTGGCACTCAAAACCACAATACAAAATCCTTCCCATTCTTCCTGCCCCTGTTGACAGGCAAAGGAGCTTCTCCCTGTGGCCAGCACAACCACCAGTCCACAAGGGGTTCTTCTAAGCCACCATCTATGTTCACTTAAAGTCCAAAGTCTCTTCGTTAAGCTTGTGGTGAATGCTGCCAGGCAAGCAACTCACCCTTCAGGGCAGTGGGCTCCCCTCTGGCCCAAGGCAAGAGTAGAAATGCTATCCAAGAGCCTAGGCCTGGACTTGGGGACCCCAATATCCTGCTTGTTGCTCTACCCAACTGTGACCTCACTGGTACCTAGGGTGCAACACAAAGGTACTTTTCCTTTGTGTTGCACCCTTTTGCTTTTCCCTCTGCTTTTCTCAAACAGAAGGAGTCTTTCACCATAGCCACCACAGCTGCAAATGTGCTGGGTCACCCCTGAAGTCTGCATGTCTCAGGGCCCAAGGCCCACAGTGTACTCCATGGGTATCACTGCTGGTTATTTAGAGCCCATGGGTTCTTCAGTCAGCAGATGATGAATCCTACTAGGACTGGTTACTTTCCTTAAAGGTAGCAGGTTCCCTTTTGGCCCAGGGTGTGTCTAGAAAAGTTGTCTGGGAACTAGGGCCTGGAATGCGGGCCTCACAACTCTACCTCATGCCCTATCCTACTGTGGGTGAGCTGGTATCCAAGATGCAAGACAAAGTCCTCCTTACTCTTTGCTCTCCTTTCCTTAAAGAGAAAGTTTGGTTGCTCTGAGCTGTGCTGCCTGGGGTTGAGGGAGGGATGGCTCAAGCACTCCTTTAGCCTCACCAGCTGGTTTCTCCCTAGGTCATGTGTCACCTTAGTTCACTTGCTCTAAGCCCAGGCTAGCACTAAGAATTGCCTAGGAATTGCAGTCCTTGTGTCCTAGACTGCCTTTCAAGTTTACCTAGGACCCTAGAGCTCCTCAGCCCTCAGTTGTAAGGCTTGCCAAGAAACTCAAGTTCTGATTGCTGGGTTGGGCAATTTCCCTCTGGCTAGGACTGGTCCAAATGCTTCCTCTGTGTGCAAGGGTTCTGGCTGAGCCCAGCATGGTTTTGCTCTTCACTGTGACAGGGCAGCACTGAGTTCAATGTAAAGTCCCTCCAAGTGATCCTCCTGAGTAGCTGGGACTACAGATGTGCGCCACCATGCTTGGCTAATTTTTTTGTATTTTTTTTATAGAGACAGGGTTTCACCATGTTGCCAGGCTGGTCTCAAACTTCTGGACTCAAGCAGTCTTCCTGCCTTGACCTCCCAAAATGCTGAGATTACTGGCAAAATGCTGAGCCACTGTGCCTGACCAATATCTATTTCTTTGGTAAATTTCTCACTCATATCCTGAATTGTATTTATTTATTTATTTATTTATATTTTTTATCACCTGCCACTTCAGGAAGGGCTTCTTTATACATCAAGAAAATAAGACATTAAAACAACAACAATGCTTTTCCAAACAACCACAATAAAATTTTCTTTATTCATTTCATTAAGTCCTATTAATTTAATTTTTGTTTTGCTGGACCTTGGGTTAGAAGTCTCATGAATCCTGGGCCTAGTGGTGTGTGCCTGTAATCCCACCTACTCGGGAGGCTGAGTGGGAGGATTTCTTGAATTCGGGAGTTTGAGATCAGCCTGGGCAACATAATATGACCCTGTCTTGTTCTGTGGGCTATACAGGCTGCTGCTTCTGGAGAGGCCTCAGGAAACTTACAATTATGGTGGAAGGCAAAGAGGAAGCAAGCACGTCTTACATGGATGGAGCAGGAGAAAGAGAAAGAGCCTGAATTGTTCTTCTAATTTTTTGTATTTTTTCTATATTCTCTTATATCTCACCAAGCTTCTTTAACATTATCGTTTTGAATTCTTTTTCCAGAATTTCATAAATGTGTTTTTCACTGGGATCTGTTGCTGGAGATTATTATGTTCCTTTGGAGGTATAATATTTCCTTGTTTTTTTTTTCATGTTTCTGTGTCCTTATGTTGATATCTATGCATCTGGTGTAGCAGTGGCTTCTTCCATTTTTTTGAATTTTCTTTCATAGGGGAGGTCTTTTTCCTCAATGTGTATCTATAGTGTTAGTTGGGTAGAGCATTTTGGCTTTGATTCTTAGTGCATGCCATAAGGTAGTCTCTGTATGATTTCTTTGGCTGTAAACAGCATCAGTGGTACTTTTGATTTCCTCAGTGACTTAGGTGTGATTGCTTGTGGCAACTGTGGTGAAGTTTTTCTGGAGACTGGGATGCCAGATGAGCCAGTCCTTGGGCCCTAGTGGTGACAGTGGCGAGCCGGACATGCCAGTAGCTGGGCCTTAGGGTGGTATATGTTGGCAGCAGTGTTAATGTGTCCAACTGGGTTGATTCTTGGGTTTCCAGGCAACTTGCTTGGGTGTCAGTAGTAACAGTGGTGGACAGGGCCAGTGGCTGGGTTCTTGGTCCCCTGGACAGCCTGCATGATGTGAGCAGTGGTAGTAGCAGTGGTAGAACAAGCCTTTGGTTCTGAAGTGGTCTGAACTGGTGTTGGTACTGGTTATGATAAGCAAGGTGGGCTAGTTCCCAGGCCTGCAGATAGTATGTGCAGGTGGGTGTCTGCTATGGTGGTGGTGGCATGAAGTGGTCTGAACTGGTGTTGGTACTGGTTATGACAAGCAAGGTGGGCTAGTTCCCAGGCCTGCAGATAGTATGTGCAGGAGGGTGTCTGCTATGGTGGTGGTGGCAAGGTGGGTGGGCCCAATCTCAGGCCCTGGAAGGAGTGCTTAGGTACCAATGATGATGCACCAGGCTGGACAATCCCCAGACCTCTGAACAGCATGCTTAGGCACTGGAGGGTTGGAGCCAGGTTGCATGAGCCTGTCCTCAGGAACCCCAGTGGTGTGTGCAGGTACTGGCTATGGTAGGCAGGGGAAGGTTAATCCTCATGTCTCTGGCAGAATGCTTGGACAGGGGCAGCAGTGCCTGTGCTGGAGTCCTGCTACTGGGCAGATGGGGTTGCTTCAGTGGCAGCAGTTGTAGACAGGTGGCTGGAAAGCATGCACTTCCCTCATGTTTTGGATCTAGCAGTGGAAGCCCATAGGAGCAGTGGCTGCAGGCAGGTGAGTCTGTTCTCAGGGCAAGTGAAAATGCATGGTGACTCCACTGCTGGGGGAGTCAGGTTAACTGCCAAGGGCTTAAGCTTTGGCACTGGTGGCAGCAGCCAGCCACAGCAGTGGCTGCAGGCAGGAGGTATCAACGGGGCTTCAGGGATGTGGAGACATAGGGGCTTTGGAGCTCCAGGGCAGGATGCAGTTAGGCGGGGCCAGGCTCTCAAAATGACACCTTCCTGTAGCTACTTAGAACTCAGCAGGTGTGTGAGGCCCAGCACAATCTCCCTCTCTGGAGCAATGCTTTTGTGTAGTCTCCACACAGCTTCCCATGTTAGTCTCAGGGCCCAGGAGGATTGAAGGGATCACCTGTGCTAGGATTTCAGGAGTCTATAGTGGGAATGTGGACCACTGGGGATTTCATACCTTTTCCTCACAATGGGCAGCCTCTCAAGGCTCATAGCCAATCCTGGCCAAGCAGGCTGCCTCCCTTTCCACTTCTTTCTTGCTTTAGGTGTTTCCTCTCAGTTCTTTGTGAATTTCAGTGTTCTCTGTTAGATGATCTATTCAAAGAGTGATTGTCTACTCACTATTTTGGTTCTTCTTTGTGGAGAAGATGGGTGCCAGATTCCTCTAGTCAGCCATCTTGAAGACCTCCTCAACATGTGCTTTTATCTCTTGTGAGTATGTACCTAGGAGAGGAATAGCTGGACTGTGTGACTCATTGGTCATATATGTTTTCCTTTTAAGAAACTGACAAACTATCTTCTGAAATGGTTGAACCATTTAACATTCTCATTTGCAGTTTACAAGATTTCCAGTTCCTCCTCATCCTCAACAACACTTGGAATAGCAAATCTTAGTAATTTTTGCTAGCCTAAGGTAGTGTGTAATGGTACCTCATTGTGGTTTTCATTTGAATATTTCTAATGACTAACGATGTTGAGCAACTTTTCATGTGCTTATTTGCCATCTTTTTTGTGAACTCTGTTTAAATCATTTGCTTGTTTCTTAATTGCGGTATCTGTTTTCTCACTTTTAAGTGTTGAGAGCTCTTTATATATTCTAAATGTAAGCCTTTTGTCAGATATATACTTTGAAAATATCTTTTCATGGTTTGTGGCTTTGAAAGTCTGTGGCTTTAAAAATATCTTAAAATAGCAGAAGGTTTCAATTTTGTTAAAGTATAATTTATCAATTTTTTTTCTTTTATGGATTGTGCTTCTGGTGTTCATAGTTAAGAAATATTTGCCTAACCATAGGCCACAAAGATTGTCTTATGTATAATCTTCTGTAATTTGTATAGTTTTAGGATTTACATTTAGGTATATAATGCATTTTCAGTTAAATTTTATATGAAGTGCAAGGCATGGATGGAAGTTTATTTTTGCATATATATATTTTTTTGCATATATATATGCAAAATATATATATATATTGTTCTCTCCAATTGTTCCGGCACCATTGTTAAAAAAAGACTATCCTTTTCCCACTGAATGGACTTTGTGCCTTTCTTGAAAATTAGTTGACCATATATGTGTGGATTTATTTCTAGATTCACAGTTCTGTTCCATTGATGTATTTATTTGCCTTGACACCAATAGCACACTGTCTTGATTATTTTGGCTTTATAATAAATATTGAATCAGGTACTGTTACTCTTCTAACTTTGTTTTTATTTTTCTAAATGATTTGACCTTTCCAGATAATTTGTATTTACATATGAATATTATGATTAGCTTGTTTATTTCAAAAAAAAAATAAAGCTTGCTGGGATTTTGAATGGGATTGGTAAATCTATAGCTCAATTTGGGAAAAGTTGACATATTAACAATATTGACTCTCCTGATCCATGAACAAGGGGTTCATTTATTCAGGTCTTTAAATTTCTCCTAGAAACATTTTTGTAGTTTTCAGTGTATAGGTCTTAACACTTATTAGGCGAATTTATCCCTGAGTATTTCTTATTCTTTTAAGCTACTGTAAATGGTATTGTTTTTTAAAATTTTACTTTCTGATTTTTCATTGCTGGTAGATAGAAGTATAATTGATTTTTGTTTATTGATCTTGTATCCTGCAACCAAGCTAAATTTCTTGGTAACAGTCTTGGGAGATCCCACCAAAATTTTCTGAATAAATATATTGTTTATGAATAAAAACAATTTCAATGTTTTATTTTCCTTTTCTTGCCTTGTTCCACTGGCTAGGACTTTTGGTGGTACAAGTTTAACAAAATGTACAGAGAGCAGACATTCTTTTATTGTCTGCACCTTAAGGAAAGTGTATTTGTATATTTGGTCTTTCGCCATTAAGTGTGATATTAGCTGTAGGTTTTTTGTAGATATGCCCAGCATCAGATTAAGGAAAGTCTTTAGTATTTTTAGTTTAGTGAGAGTTAAAACATTTTCTTTTTTATTTCAGTACTGTTAGGGTAAAGGTGTTTTTTGGTTACATAGATGAATTGTATAATGGTGAAGTCTGAGATTTTACCACACTGGTCACCAGAGTAATGTACATTGTAACCAACATGTAGTTTTTTATCCCTCACCCTCCTCCCACCAAGTGAGAGTTTTTATAAACAATGGATGTTGCCTTTTCTCAAGTGCTTTTTCTGTGTCTATTGATATAATCATATTAAAAATTTAAAAGTTTTTTATTATGCTCAGTTACATTGGTTTATATTTGAACATTAAACCAACTTTGCATTTCTGGGATAAATCATACTTGGTCATAATGTATTACCCATTTTATAGATCGTTGATTTAGATTTGTAAAATTTTGTTTAGACATCTTGCATCTATATACATAAAGAATATTGGTCTATAGTTATTTTTTCTTGTAATGTCTTTGTCAGGTTTTGATATCAGGGTAATACTGACCAGAATAGAGTGAATTGAACAGTATTGATACTGCATATTTTAGAATATAAAATTTAAGCCTTTTTCCATTAAAAGTAATGCAATGGTGTTACAAAAAATGGAACAAGTAAACATAAAGTAAATGAGGCATTCCTCTACAATATAAAGGCATGAGTCACTTTCTTCTGATAGAATTTTAAAAAATAGAGATACTTATGCTTTTTATATATATCACTTATATTTTCTTAAGATATCGTAATCCTTGTTCACATTTCCTTACAATTTTAAAACATCATTTTAAATGTTTGCTTCATATTCTATTGAGTGGATGTAATAAAATTGTACATATTTCCTAATATCAGAATTTCCCTTATTATATTGATAGTATAAATATTCTGTAAAGAATGTCTGAGAGAATATCAGTTTCCCACAATTCGGATTACTCTCTTAGAATAAATACCTAGAAGTAGAATTACAGCACAAAATTTGTGAATATTTGTATGACTTTTACATGTTTTTGTAAAATGTTTTAAAACAAAAATAGGGTGCCAGAGTCCTTGACTCCAATGAAAATGCGTTAAAATATGTAGAATTTAAGGTAGCATTAAATGTTCTATAAGAGCAAATAGAGGGAAATGTTAACAAACTTCCAAAATTCTGTGTATATTTACTGAATAATTTAACTTTGGCTGTATATGTTTTTAAAAATACAATAAATCACTTAATATTCATAAATTTGAAAAACCCAAGAACAGTTTTGGAGGCAAAATTCCCAAACAATAATGGTCCCAATGGATTGATGAACACAAATAAGTAGATGTACGTTATTCAATGCATTAGGCAAGTACGGCAAGCTGTCTTTTGCTAGCTATAGAAGACTTGTTGAAAATTCTTTTTATTATTCTCCAAATTACTTTTAAAAAGAAACTCTGAAAATAGGTCAGTCATCATTAAAGTGTTGGGTAAGATGTCTGAATAAGGTTATTTCTGATTTCTAAAGGTTATTTTCTAGGAATGTCACAGAATTATATGGCATTTAAGTACGTTTATCTTACTTTTAGATATAAAAAGATTCGTACGATTTCTGAAAAGCAAATGGAAATAAGGAGATAACTCATTAAGAGTTTTTTTTAAAAAAAGAATATATTATCTTGATTTCTGTATTAGTCAGGCTTCTCCAGGGAGACACAACCAAAAGGAGATAGATAGATAGATAGATAGATAGATAGATAGATAGATAGATAGATAAAGAGAGGATTTATTAAGAGAATTGGCCTACATGATTATGGAGGCTGTGAAGTCCCACAGCGGACTGTCTGTAAGCTGGAAATCCAGGGATGTTGGTAGTATGCTCGGTCCAAGTTCAAAAGCCTCAGAACCAGGGAAGCTGATGGTGTAACTCTCAGTTTGGGACCAAAGGCCTGCAAACCTGGGGGACCACTGGAGCAAGTCTTGGAGTCGAAAGGCTGAAGAGCCTGGAGTTCTTATGTCCAAGGGCAGGTGGAGAAGAATGTTTCAGCTCCAGGAGAGAAAGAGAGAGAGAGAGAGGGAGAGAGAAAGAGAGAGAGAGAATTTGCCTTTTTACTGCCTCTTTTTTTGCCCCAGGTGATTGGATTGGTGTCTGTCTATATTGAGGGCAGATCTTCTCCACTCAGTCCACTGACTCAAATGCTAGTCTCTTCTGGAAACATTCTCACAGATATACCCAGAAATGATGCTTTGCCAGCTCTCTAGGTATTTCTTAGTGCAGTCAAGTTGACACCTAAAATTAAAGATCACAATTCTACCCCATGTCAAACAGGCACCCATATGCATCTCCTTAAACCACACCTAATCTCAAATAATAATAACAAGGTGATAGTTCCACCTAACATGCAACTATCCTGCATACAACCAGAAATGTACAAGTCTTTTCCCCAGAAAACAAGATGAAGTCCTTGGGCAATGTTTTACTTTTCTCCTGATCTCCGGTAACTTAAATACTATGATCTAAAATTAGCAATATTTAAGTGCTGATATAAAGTCAATAAATTTTATGTTACATGATGAAGGAATAAGAAGATAATAAAAAGAAAGATCTTTGCATAACATATGCATATATTCAAACATATTTCTAACAAAATAAGGAAGAAATGCTTATGATGTTTATAGTCCTCATTTCTGTAACTGGTCACGCAGTTGTAGTTGGTATTTATAACTACTTTATTCCACTCAATCTGTATCTTCCTTGCCTTTAGGCAAGCACCTTAGCTGCTTGTGGTTCTTTACCTGGAATAGTAACCCAACCCTTCATTCCTGGAGGGTCTGGGCCATTCAAAGCCTTGCCTGGATTGTGTTGTTATAATTTCCCATTGATCTTAGTCACAGGACATGATAACACTAAGGGATGCCCTAAGGAAAATCCTGTATTCCAGACATACTCTTCCTTACCTCCATTGCAGAATAGTAGTCCAATTTCCCCTTGGTAGTCTGGATCAATCACCCAGTCCAATGTTGTAACTCCCTGCTTAGCCTATTGATCCAGAGGCATGAGGAACCCAAAGTGGCCAGGTGGCAAAATAATTTCCAGTTCAGGGGAATCATTGTATCTTCTGGTGGAAGCATTCCTCCCTCTGGAACTAACATCTCTAGACCAGCAGAGCATAAAGTTGAGGGAACAGGAAGCAAAAATTTTGCTAGTGGGTCACTAGGGGTAATTGTGAGTGGTGCCATTCGCGTTTCAACCCCATTGATTCTTGGACCTGTGGATCTTCGCTATTGGAGAAATAATACTGTATTATTGGACACTGACACAGGGCATATACAGCCTTCTGGAGAACCTTGCCCCAACCCTGGAAAGTATTGTCATCTAGTTGGTGTCATAACTGTGACTTCAAAAGGCCATTCTACTATTCTATCAAGCCAGCTGCCTCAGGATAATGGGGAACATAGTAAGACCAGTGAATTCCATGAGCGTGTGCCCACTGTCACTTTTCTTTGACTGTAAAGAGAGTTTCTTGGTCAGATGCAATACCCTGTGGAACCCCACGATGATGGATATTTATTGTCTTATCTGTTTTTACAAAACCATTTTCAATACTTAATATTTTAAATTTATATATCATTACCATTCTGTTTTAAATCAAGACACATTTTCTTTAAAGTCAACATGAAAACATTTTAAGTAAAATATGTTATTATAGCATTTAATATCATAATTGATTCAATATAATAACACTAATGGTTTAACAATGACCTTTATTAGAATCTTTATAAGATTTTTTAAAAAATCTGACACTACAAGTTTTTCCCTAATCAAAAAAAAAAAAAAAAAGTAAATGAGGCATTGACGGTTTATGCCTGTAATCTCAGCACCTTGGGAGGCTAAGGTGGGAGGATGGTTTGAAGCCAGGAGTTTGAGACCAGCCTGGGCAACCAAGTGAGACTCTATCTCTGCAAGAAAAAAAATAAGTCACACTGAAAAATTGTTGTAATGATCGTCTTGTCAAAATCATGTATTTCATAACTGTGGAAAAACATTTTTCCCCTTAATGGTATGCATTTATGACAGCCATGAAAATACACCTTGCTGACCTCCAACTATGGGGATTATAATTGACCAAGATTATAACTGACCCTAGCTGCCACCCTTTGAAATCCATTACCATGTTTGCACTGAGGCCACTCTTACCATAGGCTGCTCTAGTTAATGGCTGAGCTTGACAGAGATGTTAAGGCAGACCTGTTATTGAAAGATACTGGGCTCCTCTGATGGCCTGCTTTGGCTCATGCTCCCTAATGTTTTTCATGGAACTTCAGTAGATTACATGGCAGTCTAAGAAGCTGCCTTCCCTTCACCCTTTCCTCTTCCTCTATTCTCCCCTTTCCTTCATCTGTGGGTACACTTGCATCTTGGTTTGACAACTTTTAACTCCTCCCATTTTTTCTCACATGGGATTTTTCCCTAATAAAATTTTTGCATTGTTAATCTCATCTTAATCACTGCTTCTCATTGGAACCAGGCTAACACATCAACATAGAAAAATCTGAATTAAAACCATAAACAACCATAATTGCTATTTGTTTACTTGAAAAATTATACATAGGGTTAAATTTATATTGAACACACACACACACACATATATATATAAATTTTTTTTTTTGAGACAGGGTCTCACTCTGTCGCTCAGGCTGGAGTGCAGTGGCACGATCTCAGCTCACCGCAACCTCCGCCTCCCAGCCTCAGGTGATTCTCTTGCCTCAGCCTCCTGAGTAGCTGGGATTACAGACATGTACCACCATGCCCAGATAATTTTTGTATTTTTAGTTGAGATGGAGTTTGACCATGTTGGCCAGGCTAGTCTTGAACTCCTGACCTCAAGTGATCCTCCCACCTCGGCCTCCCAATATGCTGGGATTACAGGTGTGAGCTACCGTGCCCACCTGAACACATACATTTTTAGATATAGTGCATGTTCCTAAGTCTTGCCTATAGTTTCAGTATGACAGATACATTCATCAAGCATCATCTACCAATTAGATGTCTTATGCTTCTGATTGAAGGTGCATGCTCAATGTCAAGTTCAGCAGAGGGACCTAAACAAAACTTTTTGAAGGGCAAACACATTAACAAAGCCAATGAATATTTTTAAAAACTTTTTTTGTGTCCCAAGATGAAAGAGCCTAGGACTGAGACAGATATGTTCAAATTTTAAACATAAAATAACTTTATGGTGACATACTGCCACTGAAATATAAAGGGATTATATACAAAGGGCTACAACAAGTTACTTGGGAAATAATACTAATTACAAAAAGGGAGCTTTTCTTTCTAATATAGCAATGCTGTGAACTCAGTAGGATTGCTACTCCAAGTTGCTTTTCTGATGATGACTACATTTTGCCCTGGAGCTATTTATCTGGTTTCCTTTAAAACCAGCAATATTGGCTTCCAAGATGGCTGAATAGCATTTGGGTGCAGTCTGTGGTCATGGATCTTTTCTCTTTACACCCCTGTCTTATTCAGTAAGTGCTCAAACTATGACTCACTGTCATTAATAGTGGGCTCTAAGCAGCTAATTAAAAGGCTCACACAAAAGAACTACAAATAGCAAGACCCATAACATTTGTCTGGAAAGTGGGGTGTTTAATGGGCCCACTGTTCCTTCCCTCCAGCCTTTGGCAGGAAAGATTCCTCTTGCACTACCCATCAGAATTTTCTTGGATTTGCCTATAGGCTGTGCAAGGCTTTCAGAGAGAGCAGTAGGTTCAAGGTGATTGTAAAATTAAATTTTAAAAGATTTTTTAAAAGGAACAAAGAGTGATTTTGAGTCGATGGGTCATTTAAATTTTAGAGTTAGTTTCACCATAAAAATTAATCAAACCATCTGGTTTTCACTGAAAGGTATAACATAATACAATTTTAGTTCTGAATTTTAAGTAGCTTGTGTAAATAAACTTTAAAAGCAATGTTACAATTTTACGTCAGGAACTAATTTACTGTTACAATTTTATTGTAGAATTAATATTAATTAACATACCTTAAAGAAATGTCTGGCATTTTCTTAATATATCAAATGTATTAAAAGGTAAAATGGGAGGTTCATTAACCTAGGAGCACCACAAAGATAGTATAAAAAAATCTTTTGTACTAAAAATAATGGAATATGATTTATAATTCTAGGGACAATTCTGAAAATAAAAGCAAATTAAGCATTAAAAGCATCATTTTTTAGCACTTTGGTTGAAGGTCCTCTCACTGCTCCAGTGATACCTGCTTCGCCTTTGTCTCTTTTAATCATCATGTATCTTTCTTCCTCTGGTCCTCAGCATTCAGAGCTGAGAGTGGCATGAGAGGTGTCTCTGAAGCCTCAGGGTGATGTGATAGGAGCTCTGGGTGCCCTCACTGCCAGCACTGCCAGGGGCTTAATTGGCTCAGCTAGTATAACTTAAGACGAACTCTTCTAAAGCTGAGAGTCATGTTACATTAGCCTTAGTGACACCTTTTAATGCATATGGGATTTTTCTCCCTGTATTTCAAAAGTGCTCAGGGATTTGCAGGATTGTGCATAGAACTCAGTTTCAACTACATTCATGTATATACAGACACACACACCACACAAATATGTTTATGTACCTTTCAGAGGAAAATGTAAATTTGGAAATAAAGAATGAAATCAGTATTTTTTAAATGTTTTACATTGTCTTTTTTTCTTAAAAAAAGATTATGAATATAGTTCTATTATTCATTATTGAATTGCTTACTCTCAGTGTCCCCAAAGTTCATGCACGTTGGCTCCAAGAGGCTTGAGGATTCTTTTCTGTTTTTATTACTGTATCTTGAGATTCTGGAATGATGCGTGACACATTTGTTGAATGAATAAATAAATGAATGAAAGAAAGAATGAAGTTTTAAAATGACAGTTATGTAATATCTCAGTTTTCTAATCTTCTAAATGAGGAAAATGATAACTCCCTCACAAAGTTGTGAAGAAGATTAGATGATACAGGACAGGTATGCTCTCAGCCTAATTATTGGAAAAAAAATATTGGTTGCCTTTTCTTTCTTCTAGGGAGTGGTCCTGCAAGTGTTTGACGTCAACCCTGTGGGAGGCATTTTGGAAATTAGTTGGGGAATCCTTGGTTATGAAAGGGAGAAGTCACTGTTAGTGTCAGGGATTCTAGATGTCCTGTACTTCATGGGAGAACTACACACAATAAAAACTGCCCCATGTCATAGATGACTTTTGATTATCTCACTGGACATTCATGTAGGTGAAAAACTTGTTTATACTTATTGAAACTGGGACCTCACTCCATATTACATATAAAAACAAAAATTTGTACTGAATGTAAATTGTCAGAAATGCAACTACCATGTAAGCCAAGCGAAGATTGAACTTCAAAAAAATATTTTCAATGGAGAGCTTAGTATTTGGGGTATTTCAAAATAGTTTTAAAACATTTGAATCATATGAAAGGATCTAAAATGAAAAACAAAAATCTCCCTTCTCTCACTTCTATTCCTAGCTCCAGTCCTAAAGATAATTCTTTTTGAACAGTTTCTGTTTTTTTAGGTCTTTTTGCAATTATAATTGTCATTTCACATAAATGAAACTTAACTGAAATTTCAGTATGAGCTGAAATTTATACTGATATTTCTTAGTTCATCAACCTTCAAACAATATCAGTGTATTTAACACTACTTTCCCTTCCTCTCTTTCTATCTGCTGGTTATCTCTTATTTTTACATTAAAAATTTATAATATACACTCTGTATTGTATGGGTCTTCTATGCTTTTTTTCTGTAGGCCAGTTCTTTAAAATTAAATGAAACTGTTTGAAGTGTAATTTGGATGTAAGTATTCTATATTGCAGGAAAACTGATATGAATGGGCCCATTAAAAAAGGAATGTTATTTTATATTACAATTCTCTGTTTAACAATAATACAGTCTCACAGTCCAATAGAATCCCTTATTTTCCTGTCAGCTTTTCTTGTTCCCACTCATTCTTGTTATCTCATTTTTTTTTTTTTTGTGGGTATTCCTCATGCTTTTCTGGAGTATTTATTCAAGCACTTTTTTCATATGAGTGCATGAAAGGTAATTTTTCTTTAACTTGGCTTTGCATATCCCCAAATATCTTTATATCTTTCTCTCTTAATGTCTTCTCTTACGTTTGATAGTGTTAATTTTGTCTCAAAATGTGGAGAGGAAGTTGCTTCAGAGTGTTCTAGCACTCATTGATGCTAAAGAGAAGACTGATATCTATGAGTTTGTAAGATGTCAGATTTTCTGCTATGAAAGCTTTCTTGATTTTTCTCTTTATTTTTAGAATCTAGATTATTTACAGGTATAGACATTTTCTTCATTTATTATTGGTAGGATCTTGTAATCAGAATATGTATCTATTTTTTAACTCAGAAACTTGGAGTTAAAAATAAGAATTTCTATTTTATTATTTTCTACTTCTATTATTTCTGTTTTCTTATGTCTACAGCTGTTATTACTAGATATTTACACTTTGGAATCTCTATGTTTCTGAACTTTTCTTTTGTCCTTTGGACAAATGAATCATTCTATGTCTCAGTTTCCTTATATATAAAATGGAAATGATAATAATAGTATCTTTTTAGATTGTTCAGTAATGCCAAGTGCTTACAGCAGTGCCTGGCATATATTAGGAGCTAGATAGGTACTCTGTGGCATACAGTAGGCCTATATGTAACTCTGTATTATGGGAGGTTTCCTTGATTTTATCTCCCTGATTAGCTTTACTTGAGAACTGTCCTTTCTACTATTCAAATATTCACTGAATATTATAATAGCAATCACATTAACAAATTCCCAAGTCTCTTATTTTCTTATTGCTATTTTTTGTAGCACCTCTTTTTAAAAAAATTGTTTTGTGATCCCTGTGGACCATATACCTGCACACAGACATATTTAATTAATTAACGTTTACTGTGATTACTGGTATAGATGACTTTAATATAATTTAACAATAATTATTATAATAATTTCAAAATTCATAACAATGTTATTCAATTCCCAACTGCTTCAACTTAGCTTCTTTGTTTTCTTTTCCTGTCTTCTATTAGATTGAGTTACCTCATTCTCTCTTCCTCACACTATTGGTTTGAAGTGACAGATTCCATCCTAGTCTTTTAATTATTACCATGAAATTTTATTATGCATACTTGACATAAAAGTTTAAACTTTATACATTTTGGCCAAGTAGAACAAGGACCTTACAATAATTAAACTCTAAACTTAAATGCTATTTTTGTCTAATTTATTTTTCCTTTTATTTTAAAATTACTCACATGTTTATACATTTCTTTGCTTACTGTTGCTTCTTGCAAACACTTCCCTCTTCTGGGTCCAATTTCCTTCTACTTAAACTATGCTGTTGAGAAGTTCTGCTGCTGCCAGAAAAAGAGGACACCCCAAGAGCGCATTCTTCATTCTTGCACAGGAAGGAATTCAAGGAGAGTTGTGGGGTGCAGTGAGAAGAGGTAGTTTATTGAAAGCTACTCAGTTACAGACAAAGGCGTTCTCGTCTTTGTCTTAAGTTTTTCTTAGATAGGGGTCTTATCTATGTAAAAGCTAAACTAAGCTATATCTACATGCAAGTGGGCTGACGGCATGACAAAATTTACTATTCTTTTGATTTAAAGAAAGCTATCATTGTTTTCTTTTAGTGTATAAATACTTCAAAGCATAACTATAATTATCTTGAAAGCACATACTGTTACGGGTATTAGGACATTTGGGCTTTCTGTTGTTGTAGGAGTGCATCCTTGCAGGTATCTTTAGGCTGTGTCCTCAACTGTAAACATCTTATGACCATAGGTCATGACAGGCAAGGAATGTGCCTTGCTAGTCTCAAGATGGAGCTGAACTTAAAATGGCATTACTCGTCCAGGCGCAGTGGCTCACACCTGTAATCCCAGCACTTTGGGAGGCCGAGATGGGTGGATCATGAGGTCAGGAGTTCAAGACCAGCCTGGCCAAGATGGTGAAACCTCATCTCTACTAAAAATACAAAAAAAAAAAAAAAAAAAAAAAAAATTAATCGGGCATGGTGGCAGGTGCCAGTAATCCCAGCTACTCGGGAGGCTGAGGTAGAAAATTGCTTCAACCTGGGAGACAGAGGTTGCAGCAAGCTGAGATCGCGCCACTGCACTCCAGCCTGGGTGACAGATTGAAATTCCGTCTCAAAAAAAGAAAAAAAAAAAGAAAGGAAAAAAGAAAAGCGGCATTACTCTGGCTCTCCTAGGTGCCTGCTTCCGTAACACTTTCACTGAGAATCTTTTGGCACTAAACTCACTCTTTGAAAGCCTAAAAATGTCTTTATTTTGCTCTTTTTCTTGAAAATGCCCTTGGAGGGTATCAATTTATTGTTTTGGGACCTCTTCTTATTGTCTATTTTTATAGGTAATTTGTCCTTTCTTCTCAACTGAGTTTAAGATTTTCTTTGTCTTTGATATTCTGCAGTTCATCTACAATGAGTCAAGATAGGTACTTCTTTTACAATTGACTTTTGAACAACGTGGGGATTAAGGGTGCTGACCTTCTTGTGTGGTTGAAAATCCACATATCCAAGTATAACTTTCTTTTTTTTTGCTTCAAACTTCTTCTTCTTCCCTTTTTTTTTTGGATTGACAGGGTATATGTCCAGGTTTGTTAGATGGGTATATTGCGTGATGCTGAGGTTTGAGCTTCTAATGATCCTATTGCTCAAGTTGGGAACATAATACCTGATGGGTAGTTTTTCAATCCTTGCCACCCTCCCTCTCTCGCCCATTTTGGACACATATAACTTTTTACTTCCCAATAGTCTACTGTTGACCGGAAGCCTTACTGATAACATAAACAGTCAATTGACACATATTTTGGATGTGTATTATATACTTTATTCTTACAATAAAGTAAGCTATATGAAAAAACTGTTATTAAGAAAGCCATAAGAAGGAGAAAATACATTATAATACTGTACTGTATTTATCAATACCATAAGTTTACATCATCAGCTTTTTGCGGTGATAATGCAATTTACTGGAGAGACACACTGCTCATGTGGAGATGATGAGTATGCCACTGTGTTTTAAACGGATACTTGTAACACCTGAGCTCACTGCAATAGCAAAAAGTGGTGGCTACAAAATTATTACAATAGTACAGTATGTAGTTCAGTTAATTTTATGCAGCTATTATTTAATACTGCATTTTACATTTGTTCACATTTATGTGAACTGTGAATGGCACCATGTATGGTCTATAAGTGTGTGTGTAAATTTTGATAAATTTTAACTTTTTATAATAGATTTGTATGTATTTTACAATAGTAAATAATAAAGGCGACTGGTACCTACATGTATTTTATTCCTCCATGACATACTTAACTTAAAAATTCTTTTTTCAGTATTTCTAGGCAATGGGGTTTGTCTGTGAGGTTTTTCTTTTTTTCAAATTATCACAAATCTCCAAAAAAAAATTTCAATGTATTTTTTTGAAAAAAATCCATGTGTAAAATGGACCCATGCAGTTCAAACCTGTGTTGCACAAGGGTCAACTGTATTTATTTTTCCTTAAGTTTTTGTCTGATTTTATGATTCAAATCATTACAAATTTTGAAAAAAAGTTCAGCAATAATCTTTGAACATTGCCTCTCTTCTTTTTTTTCCTCTTTCTGAAACCCCTCTTAGATACTCATTGGATCTTCACATTTTACTTCCATGCCTTATAACTTCACTATACTATTTTCTATCCTTTCATGTCTCTATTTGAGTATTTTCTAGGTCTGTCTTCTAGTTTACTAATTATATTTCCAACTGTCTAGCATGTTATTTAGCCCATCCATTTGGTTTTAAGTCTCAATCACTATATTGTTCATTTCCAGCTATTACATCCAGTTTATTTTCTAATCTGTTTTTTTTTTAAATACTATCATATGTTTCTTGTAGTTTCTACCTCCTTTTGCCATTTAAATTATTTTAAACTATGTTATGGTCAATTTATGAGCAGTATATTAAGTTCTTGAAATGCTAATCCTTTTGTTTGTTATACCTTCTGACTCTTACTCATGCTCAATCATTTTTGCATGTGTTTTGTAATTTTTGTTCATGAGCTAATCTTCAGTGGATTTTGGGTTTTTTATGACAGTCTCAGGTCCTGTTTGTTGAAGAGTTGAGGCAAAACAGTTTTAGATGTGCTTCTGCCAGGCAAATGGATATGGTGGGACCAGACTGGGGACAACTTTTATGTATTTTTTTTTTTTGCATTGAGGGAGTCTCTCACTAAATAGATTAAATTCTAACTCCAAATTGTCACAGGACTGTGACATGCTTTTTTTCTATATCCCTAAACTCTGGACAAAGATAAATTTTCTTGCTACACACAGGGACTATTGAGGAATATTTTTCTAGTCTTTCATTGAGAAGATAGCCTTTTGAGAAGCCTGGTTTTATATAGGGGACTGAGTTCCAATTACTACATACCTATGCACCAAAGATTTTTTTTTTCTATCCCTGAATGGCTGTTAGAATCCAACTACCTTGATAAGATCCATTTCTTGATGTGACAACATTACTGTATTTCTTTATGGTACTGTTTTTCCCTTCCCTCTTTTGCTTCTGTCACTTGGAAATTTCCCTTTCTTTTCTTTCAAGCCCAATTTTACATTAATTTTTATTGTTGCTGTTTTATTTCATGTAACATTGATATGTATTTTAGCTCCTTTTTATCACTGCCTACCAATTTGCCTCCACAGAAATTCTAATAATTTATACATTTTGAAGTTCATTTCTTTTTTTCTTTAAATTATCCCTGTTTCCTCTGGTGGCATTTTCCCCACTTTCTGTGCTGAGGTATCTGAAATTCTTATTTTTTTGTTTATATTTTTGAATAAAAAATTGGTTGGATTATCATAGGCATTTGATATGGCCTTTCTTTCTTTCTTTTCTTTTCTTTCTTTTTCCTACAGGTTGTCACCTTGTCACTCAGGCTGGTTGGCTCACTGCAGCCCCAAACATCTAAGCTTAGTCAATCCTCCCATTTAAGCCTCCTGAGTAGCTGGGACTACAGCTGTGTGACACCACACCCAGCTAATTTTCTTACTTTTTGTAGAGATGGAGTCTCACTATGTTGCCCAGGGAGATCTCAAACTCCTGGCCTGAAGTGATCCTCCCACCTCAGCCTCCCTAAGTACTGGGATTACAGCTGTGAGCCACCATGCCCAGCCTGGTGTGGGGTTCTTCTGAAGTTTCATAGTTCTGTTTTCTGACATGCCACTCCCTTAAATAGGAAGGCTAATTCTAGACTCCATAATTTTCCCAGACCTGTTGGAACCTTTGTTATTACTACAGCTTTACCATAGGATGGAGTGCTTTAGTGTGTTTTACCACTGGATGGAGCTGCCTTCTCTCTGAATTAATTTCCTCAGTGACTGATGTGATGGTTTATGGTTACCTTTGACTCTATTCTGCTCCTCTTGCAGGCTTTGAAAAATATATTAAATTCTTCTCCAGGTAAAAAAGCAAGTTTGAGTTTATCCTTGAGGGCTAAAACATATACTTCATATACTTTGTGTATGAGGAGGCTATGAGTGAAGGAAAGCTGCCTAAATGATTTGGCTATGCCAACAGTAATTATATATTTAATTGTCACCGTAGTCCACTCCTTCTCTTGGTGGTAGCTGCTTCTGAACTAATAGCTCTCCAGGACCCTTTTGACAAGGGACATTCTTACTTCTGATGTTTTGGAATAAAACTTTTCCTGACTTGTTTTCTTCATCAACTTGAAATTTTCTGGCCCTTCTTCTAACTTTCCAGCCATCTTAGGGTTCCATTCCTCTAAAAACACTGATGTCTTTTCAGTGGGACCTCCTTAATGAGGAGAAGTAGATGCATGTATTCAGTCTGCCATTGTAAATCCAGAGCCCTTATCAATATTTTAGAAGCAAAGCATTTAAATAAAAGAGCAAATGTATTTTAAAGTTTTTATAGTAATTTAAGTAAAGCATACAAATATAAAAGTGAACAAATATAAATGTACAGCTCAATGAATTTTTATGAAGTGAATACCGATGTGTCTAGATCATGAAACAAAATACTGCCAGGATCCTGTTTTGGCAAGGGAGATATATAAGATTTGTTCTCAGAAAAGATCAGACTTCTACAAGTGGATAAGTGACTCTCTCAGCTATCTCTTGGCCAATTTTTGCTCCTTCTCCAGCGGGTAAGTGAACATTTTGAATGTTCTTCCATTTTCTGGTTTTATTGAAAACTATCTTTGCACACTTGCAGGTTGTCACAAGCCATTTCTTCCCTTTAGCCACTGAACCACACTTGCCTGAGAGATTTTGGACTATTTCCTAAAGAGACTATTTTGGTCTTTATAACATATTGTCCTTTTACTGGTCACTGCCATCAGAATGAGTCTAAGTGTCTCTTTCAGTTAGTTCAGAGGTTATAGTAGTTTCATCTTTCTAGTATAGAAATTTGAAAAATTTAGAGATGTATCAGGATTTTATATAAATAAATATGCTGAGTAGTAATACAATAAAATTTTAAATTTCCCCATAATTAGAAAGTTGCAAACATCATAATGCTCTACACGTAGTTGCTAATAACTGTGGAATTCTTTCAGATTTCATTTCCAAATGTTTAGTCGATCCTATCAGCTAGAGATTTCTTCAGGCCCCTTTTCCGCCTAACTCAGTCCATCTTTGGTAACTTAACTATTACATGCATATAAAATCTTTTTTATTGCTCACTGATCAATAACTTGTCATGGCTTTCAAGTTCATTCAGATTATTTGTCATCTTTTTTTAAATAAAAATGTTTTTGGATTATTTTTCATCTTTTAAAGCAAGTGGCTTATGTATAGATTATGATTGAACTTTTCGTTTTCTTCTGAAGTAATTGTCTGCTCTGGGGTTTTCCTTCTTCTCTGCTGCCCATCTTTCTTTTATCCTGGAGGCAAGATTTGTTCATGGATCCAGAAACAATTCCACATAGCAGATGAGAAGGGCATGGAACACAGGGGAAGGGGCAGCAGGAGTTAGCAGTAGAAAAGGGTAGAAAGGCAGGTATTCCAGACCATCATTCAGCTGAAAGCTATGGGACACTACTGAAGGATGTTAAGCAGGGGAGCAGCATGGCATCCCAATTCTTACCCATTCTATATAGAGAAGAGAGAGTCCAAAAACCACAGTTTCCTCCATGCTACACTCTAGTTCAAAAACTTTGAATGCCCTCCTATGGCCTTCTGAATCCACATCAGATTTCCTTCAGATAACTAGGTGGGTGAGGTCACAAATCACTGCAATTAATATGAAAATGTTTTAACAACGCTAAATTATGGTTATAAATAAGATGAACAAGTACTATGACAAGTTTGTGATGTAGATTAAATCAGAATTAGGTCATTATGGGCATGAGCATTCATTAAAGAGATGAAAATTGAGAGTCATATCTTAGCAAATACATGTGTATATATTTATGTGTTTCATTATATTTTGAATAAAGACTGATGTCACTGAGCAGGCAGATATTTCAGGAGGGGAGAATTACATAGACACAAGAGTGGGTGTGAACACCAGATGTGAAGGACAATGAAAACCCTCCCATGATTAGATAGAATTGAACAGACCAGAAGCTGGAGATAGACTGAATGAGAAAAAAGAGGGTCAGTTGATGAAGCCCTTGATCTGAGTGAGTGTACGTTCTTGAAAACAAAATAAAAAATTTTAGAAATTCTTAGAATATATTTTTATTTTGAAATGTAGTGAGGTTCAAGGGAAACTTAAAGGAGAAATCTTGAAGAAAAAGAGATTTAGCCCCTATCAAAAGGCTATATTTTGACAAATGGATACGAAGCTAAAATAATAAATTTTTTCATCAGAGTGTAGGGTACTGAGGTGAAGAGAGGTAGGAAGGGATTGAGAGGAGCTGGGGCAGCTGTAGAGAAGGAGTGCTGATGGAAAAATTGACTCCACTGTAAGTGAGCTCTGAGCAGTGGAGACTACTGGAAAACTAGCGAGGCAGGAATAAAAAAATGTGCAGAACCCAAACAACCCAAACACTGTTTTGGCTAGAACCTTCTCTAAGAGAATTTAACAATGTAACTCATGATGCCTTTAGATTTTCTCAGCTTATAATTCTGAATGTGTCTTTTTTAAAGTCTTTGTTAAAGACATAAAATAAGAAAGTTCAATATTGTCAAAACCAAACAAAAAATAAATCATTCTACTATAGTTATCTGTACCCTCAAACGTGTTTATAATTCACACAGACCTGTGAGAGCCTTATCGTTTATTATATACGAAAGTTCGCCATTGCTCTAGTATTATTTCTCTCTGTTGCTAGTAGAAAAAGACCCATACATACAATTGTTAATAGAAATAAAGGGAACAATATGTAATGACAAAAAAATACAGCTTATGAAGAAAAAAAAACAAAGGACACAAATAGAAATGAGGCATTATCTATACTCTATGGAATGTAATAAACATTTTTAATGGATTTTGTTCAACATCAGTGTTGCTCTTTCTTTTTCCCTCCTCATTGTCCCCTCCCTTCCTCCCTTCCTCCCTTTCCTCCCTCCCTCCCTCCCTCCCTTACTCCCTTCCTTCTTTCCTTCCTTCCTTCCTTCCTATCAAGATAAAAATAATTGACAGTCTTCATCAATGCGAGCTGTTATATCTCCACTCTGAAGAATTAAAAAGAAACCCTAAAGTAGCCTTAAAATTATGCATAGGACACAACTGGGTTGAATAGAATCCTTTGGAGGAAATTATTCATCTGCAAGTCTTGAGAATTTGATGTTTTTGTGCGTGTATGATTTGTGTGTTAGTTGTGTTAATTATACATCATGTTTAGAAAAATACTTTTTTGTTGAACAGTGTAAATGTCAGTCTCATTAGCCATCATTATTACCCATCAGGATGAAGGAACTTTCAATGAATGATAATTTCTCCTCATATTTCTGTGGATGCATACAAATGTAAACTTTGTTTTTTACGTTTGTTCATCTTATTTTCAGCATCAGTAACCCTTCTTTCTTTCAAAGTGTTTTCAAACCAACTTCTAAACTTGAAAAATGAAAATTGGCCTTATAAACTACTAGCTTAAACTAGTTCAGATTAATTCATGGGGAAAAGAGAGAGCAAACTCATGGAAGACCCATTCTTGGGCAACTAAATTCTGATAATGTTAGCAACGTAGTTTGAAAGGTGAATGTTGGGGAGGTACAATTTGATACTGATTATTTAAACTGTCCGGTTTTAGCCTGACCAATGCAAATGACTCTATCTTTACCCCATTTCCAACCTTATTCTCTCTATTTAGACATAGTTGTCAGCGTGCTTTTGCTAAAATATGCTTTCTAAAAGAAACTACCTGGCAGTTAAAAATGATGATATATAAGTTCCTCCAGTCCTCTGGCATTATTATTGAAGCAGGGCTGAAAAAATCTTATGCTTTTCAGGCCAGGAGTGGGCTCATGCCTGTAATCCCAGCACTTTGGGAGGTTGAGCAGGTGGATCACTTGAGGCCAGGAGTTTGAGACCAGCCTGGCCAACATAATGAAATTCCATTTCTACTAAAAGTAGAAAAAATTAGCCAGGTGCAGTGGAGGATGCCTGTAATCCTAGCTGCTGGGGAGACTGAGGCATGAGAATTGCTTTACCCTAGGAGACAGAGGTTACAGTGAGCCGAGGTCATGCCACTGCACTCCAGCCTGGGTGACAGAGTGAGACTCTATCACACACACACACACACACACACACACACACACACACACAATCTTATGCTTTTCAAATAATTTTTGTGTCTGTTTATTTTGACCCCTATAATAACATGCTGAGGTATGATAAGAAACTCTTAGAGAATGTCTCCTAAAATCCTTACCTGTGGTTACACTAAGACCCAAAGAAGGAAAATTATTTGCCCAAGGTTATATTAATAACATTGGCAATTACTAGATACAGTGCATTTATTATGTTGTATATTTGATACCAGGCACATAGGAGATAATAAATATTTGCTAAAGTATGCTGTTCTCATTTAAATATGTGCAAAACTGAAAGACATAAAAAAGTGGTAACTTAAGTGAGGTTTCATAAGTTAATGATAAAACTGGAACTGGAAATTTGAGTCACAGTTCATTTTCTTTTTCTTCTCTATCTCTGGACCTGCCATACAATCGAAGATCTAGATTCATATGACTTTTTTCAAGGCTGGAACTTCTCAAGAGTTATTGAACAACACAAAAAAGGAGATAGGGATCAAACAGCAACAAAATATTGAAAATCAGTTTTCACTGAGGAATATGGCACAACCAGACAAGAGTAGATATTACCTACGAACTGTTCTGTAAGAGCACTGATTCCTGGTCTGGATACCATAATCCAACTGTAATTGTTGGTGTGAATCTACTGAGTTCGGGTTTATCTCCTTAAAAGGTAAAAAAGTCCTTAGGACTTCATCAATGTGACAGAAAGTATTTATCAAGAATGGATGATAAAATGTTCACTAAACAATGAAATGAAATTATATGCTACAAATGTTAAATAATATACAGAAGTGAAGACAGTGAAACTTTAGAGTTAACTTTCAGTCTCTTTTTTCACTGACATACAGGTAAAGAATTTAGCCTGATACATTTAAGAACATTTTTTCTTCTCCTAGTTTATTTTGTAAATTTTTCTATATTTATCATCTCATTCTGCATTCTTGACTGACCTGCCTCATATTGATCTGCAGTATACTGTTGAAACAACCTCGTTGTCTGGGGTGCCACCCAAAGTTCTTTGTCTCATGACTGAGGAAATCAAGGACATGAACACTCCAAGGGTGAGGTTAGAGCAAAAGTTTAATAAGTGGGAGAAAGACAGAAAGCCCTTTGCTGCAGAGAGGGGTCCTGAAAAAGGGTTACCACTTCACAGTGAAATACAAGGATTTTTGTAAACGAGCTAGTGGGGAGGGGTATCTCATCTACATAAGGCACAAGAAAACAGTTAAGACTAGGTGTGTCATTTGCATAGGGCGCGAATCTCCAGCAGCACCCCCACCAACCTTTTATTGCACAGACGGGCCTTTAGCCTAAGTCACTCCATGTTATTTATCTTTATTACTGCACATGTGCTAAGCGGGCAGAACCATCCATGGTGGACATGCCCAGCCCAAGGTAATTCCTCTTACTGGTGCAGCTGCAGACACCCGCATTCTGTGCAAGCTTCCTTTTCTGAGTATGTCCAAAAAAGGAAAGGAATGTGCTCACTAGGGCCCACTGTGCTTACTGGGGGCCACCATATGTACGTGAAGCTTGCTGATTACATAGGAGGCTCCCTCTCTGTGCTGGAACTTGCTTCCTTATCTATATTTGCAGCCTGATCTTCCAGGCTGCTCTTTGTTAGAGAGGGAATTCTGCCAAGGACTCTTTGCCCTCAATATCTGCCTAGCTAGTTTCTTCCTTCTCTCTCACTGTCATTTCCTTGTATAAGGATTTATAAAGTCTTAATTTTTCAAAGTCCATACTACAAATACAAAATATTCAGCAACGGCAGCCAATGGGCATGATTGTGGTTTAGTCTGAGTGTTTTTCCTTTTTCTTTTGGCATCAAACACCCTCAATTCTTCCTTCTGGGCATTTCTTCCCTCTCTCAACTCTACATGGCTCTACCGGGGCTGTGAAGCATCTTCCCTTAACCTCAGCCTTCAAATATTGGCCACAGACTAGACATACGAGTTAGACTTCAGCAAAAAGAGATCTCATCTTATTTGTCAATGGTTTATAAATAAGCATTGATATGGTTTGGCTCTGTGTCTCTGTCCAAATGTCATCTTGTAGCTCCCATAATTCCCACATGTGGGAGAGACCTGGTGGGAGATGACTGAATCTGGGGGCAGGTCTTCCCCATGCTGTTCTTGTAATAGTGAGTAGGTCTCATGAGATCTGATGGTTTTAAAAATGGGAGTTTCCAGCCAGGCGCGGTGGCTCACGCCTGTAATCCCAGCACTTTGGGAGGCCGAGATGGGCGGATCAGGAGGTCAGGAGATCCAGACCATCCTGACTAACAGTGAAACTCCGTCTCTACTAAAAATACAAAAACAAATTAGCCGGGCGTGGTGGCGGGCCCCTGTAGTCGCAGCTACTCGGGAGGCTGAGGCAGGAGAATGGCGTGAACCCGGGAGGCAGAGCTTGCAGTGAACCGAGATCACGCCACTGCACTCCAGCCTGGGCTACAGAGTGAGACTCCGTCTCATACAAAAAAGAAAAAAGAAAAAAAAAAGAAAAAGAAAAAGGGAATTTCCTAGCCAGAGCTCTCCCTTTGCCTGCTGCCATCCATGTAAGATGCGACTTGCTCCTCATGATTGTGAGGTCTCCCCAGCCATGTGGAACTGTAAGTCCAATTAAACCTCTTTCTTTTGTACATTGCCCAGTCTCGGGTGTGTCTTTATCAGCAGCGTGAAAACGGACTAATACAAGCATACAAGCCAAGTTGTAGCCAGGAGTGCTCTTCCTGGGACTTTTCAGGCAGAGTACCCAGGAAAACTGTCCTGCTCACATTTGGGTCATGTAACAAGAAAGTTGTAAATTTGAACATAAGAGAAAATTAGAATATTTAATCACAATAAATAGGAATTCAAAGTTACTATGATATAATAAATTAAAAAGTTACACTTTTCAGTCTTTGGGAAATAAAATTCCCTTTGATGTTTACTTGCTCCAATATTGTGTTTTTCTTGTGATATTGTAGGCATTGTGTAGTTTTTAATATATTTTAACTTTAAAAAGATATATTCTCCACTAGTGTCTGATTTGAGAAAACAATATAAGGTTCTCCTTTTAAATGTCCCAGTAGATACTGGGTCATTAATGGATTTCATGGGAAACTGTTTACATAGTTGCAATAGTTCATGCCATGATTGTTTTCAGTATAGTAAACCTTTCTTTTAAAGGTGATAATTTTATATCCAATGTAAAAATTAATTTTGGCATATAGACTCATTGAGTAGAGGATTTGCAAAATTAGTCTCTTTACTGTTATTAGTCACATTGGATAAGTTGGTATCAGTGTCAAGAGTTTGCAATTTCTTTGCAAAAATAATTATTTATAAACATCCTTGCTTTATCTTTAAAAACGTATTAATCTCTTTGATACTTTCAGGAAAAATGATGTGCAATGAATTTAGTGCTGGCATAACAACTTCAATATCATGCCCAATGAGCAAATAAATTAAAAAAAATTTCAAAAGTGAAACTTTTGTTTGTTTTCTAGACTAGATATGTTTGTTAATATCATTAATTGTTTCTAAAAGTAGTATCCTACCTCCAGTTAATTTTTGGGTGGCATGATATCATCAACTTGACTATCTTGTAGCAGAATCAAAAAAGATTTCAGGATATGTTTGCCCTATACTTTTCTGTTTCATTGAAACTGCAAAGTAGTTGCATAGATCTGGGAAAAGATAAAATGTGGTGGTATCAAAAGGGAACTTATCTGAATTTTTCATTGTCAAATTTACATAACACACACAATAGGAAATGGAGAATGTCTAAATCTTTTTTTTTTTTTTTTTTGAAGATCTCCTTTGTAATCTGTTTCTACACATATTTGTGACACTGTTGAATGCTTGGTTTCTCAAATTAGTTTTATCTAGAAAAAATCTTTAAAAATAGTCCACTAACAATGGCCTCTTTTGGAGCCATGTGTTCTACTGGACCAAATATTTGCACTTTGAAAATCTGCAAATCTAGCAGTAAGTTTTTTTCCAAAAATTCTATATGACCTGTCAGTTTATTAAAAATATTAGGTTATTTTTCTAGATTTTTCGATATTTGTGGTATGTTCACTTTTAAAAATCTGTAATTTGTTATGATTAGTTTCTTATTCTAAATAATTGATTTTATATCTCAAAAAAATAAAAAACTCCAAGAATTCAGCAAAAAAAAAAATTCTACATGGTTTTATATAAGATTGGATCTATAATAATTAAGATCTATTTAATTACTTTGTATCACTCAAAATAATTTCATTCATTGCATCTGCTATAATTTTAATAATTTTGTTTTGTATTTAATTCTCTAAGAGTCATAGTATTATTTGATAATAATATCTGCATTCTTTATAAATGTTCTGCTGTGTCATTATCAGACACTGCTATGGTTTCTGCCAAATGAAGAACATTTCCATTACCAGGCTCATAAAATGTCTTAGATGATTCTCTGGACATCATGGATTGTCTTACCAAAAATGGAATCACATGTGTTATAAATTTGACATTATGCAAATCGTTTCTCTCATTTTTCATGTCGCCTCTTTCTGCAGCATTGTTAGCACACATTTTTCAAATCTGACACTTTTGAATACTTAGCATATTAGTACTGACATGCTAAAATCTGTATTAAATGATGCCTACCACTGCACCCATTCTCATTCTTCAAACTATTACTTTTCATATCCAAACAAGTTTTTTAATGTAAATGAAATGCAGAGTCTTTCGAGGTGGAATAAAGTAACTAGGACATAGGATTATGTGTAATCATCTAGATGGTGCTCGTGTGTGATAAATTCTCTAAAACATCCTCCTTTTAATGTAGTGTCATTTTATAATGTTTAAATTTCTTACTTGAGGTAGATCATTGCCAATCAAATTTTAGTGTTATATAACAGTCAAACTCTATGGTCATATGCCTGTAAACTAAAATACGTTTAGTTTTTAAAAATCTGTGGCTTTTAAAATTTGTGATTTTTTAAAAGAAACCATGTATTTAGTTGACATGGCAGCAGAAGTGAAACTTACCCTTTACTTTTTGGTAGGCAGCATATGTTTATGCTACATTTTGCTCAAAGTGGCAATTATAATGACTTCTCCTTTTATTGTAGATTTACATCTATTTTCACCATATATGTACATATATTGAATATTTCAAATATTTAGAAATTTTCCTTCTGTAATGCTTTCTATGTTCTGTTTTATAATATTAACACTTTAAAATGTAGATTTTTTTTTCTGATACCTGGAGAAAAACAATGTAATGATTAGTATTTTGTTAAAGAATTTTTAACATTTTGAAATAATTATATGTGTGATAAGTTGTTACATTTTAATAGCAGTTTGGTTTCGTATAGATGAATTTTTCCATAACAACAAATAATAGCTGCTGTAATATAATTATTAGATTATCATATAATACTGCCAAATTTATATTCAAATAATACTTTGTGAATTATTATTGCTGATTAATGGTTATTACATAGAGATTTGGAACATAATGACTCTTATAAATTTCTATTTAAATTGGGAATTCAGAAATACTATTCTAGAATAGTAAACAACTGACAGATGATACAAACTGCAATTTGAAACATCTAATTTACCCAGTGCACTCATACACCAAGAGATTTTTTAATTGAGAGATTTACTAATCAATACATTATCCCAAAAAACAATAACATCACTATGTTTAGAAACACAGGTTATTTTAGATGTTGTTAGATCAACTAGGTTTTTAAATTATTTAATTTCATTTTGTAAGTTAAAGTAGAATGACATACATTGATCATATTACAAGATATTTTACTGCCATCTGCCAAAAAATTGTCATAATAAATAAATAGCTTATATTTGGAGTCAATTAAACTGTAATCACAGAAATAAAAGATTCTAATGTAGCTGATGTCCTATTAGATACAGTGCCCTTGTGCAGTACAGAACCTGAGCAATCATACATGGCAGGCTTGTCCCAACCTCATGAAGAAAATCTGTCAGTGCCTGAGCTTTTCAAGCACTGCATGGCAGGTGAGCTAAATTTGACCTCTTTGTCAAGTCCTTCTTCATTGTGGCATAATTTTGCATGACTGAAAAAGACACAGTATTGCCAATATTATGCACTGCCAACTGTGTATATGCAGGACTTTGGGAATACAATGGCCATTGTCTGGCAAATTTTAACTTCAGTCATTCTAGTCTACAGCCATACCACCCTGAACATGCCCGATCTCGTCATTTTAGCCTGAAAAGTTGAAAGGTGTTTTTGCCTGTTTTGAGGGAATCTCTTCCCATTCTTTGCCCATTTGTGAGAAAATTAACTAGAGGGCATTTGGAGCAGAAGAAAAGCCTCCTCTTTGCTTCGGTGTTTCATGGAGACCAACGTTCAAACACTGATCCTCCTGCACATAATCATGGTCTCAGCAGACGGCTTTCTCTTTTCCTCATTAGAGGTCAGTGGTATGGGCAGACAGAATGATATGCAAGAGGACCCGTGGTGGGTGAGGGCCCTGCTTAGGAGGAAATGACTGTGAAGGGAGCTGCCCAGGTCAATTTTTTACTAATGTAACAGTTTGTTGGACACATACTTGTTGCATATAATTTGTTGATCATATATTGCTCAAATTAGATATTACATATATTTATATAAAATATATGTACACGTTGAGAAATATAAAGCAAGAAGGTGTTATTACATTAATTTATGACATACCAGGCCAGGAAAAAAAAATTAGGTATCAGACCAATGGTTCTCATTCACAGCTGTGCATTAAAATCACCTGCACATTAAAGGTAGAGATTCCTAGGCCTTATTCCAGAGATGTTGAATCAAAGGTCTGATATTGTGCCAAGGAGTCTGTATATTTTTAAAACTATAGGGGTGATGCTGACAGACATCCAGGTTACTGGATTTTTCTATTTTTCCCCCAGTATGATTCATCCAACTCTCTTTTATCCTGAAGCACAGAATAGGCCTACCTCTAAAAGCAAGCATTAAAAAAAATTGCCGGCCGGGCACAGTGGCTCACGCCTGTAATCCCAGCACTTTGGGAGGCTTAGGCAGGTGGATCACGAGGTCAGGAGTTCAAGACCAGAACTGGACAAGATGGTGAAATCTTGTCTCTACTAAAAATACAAAAATTAGCCGGCTGTGGTGGTGGGTGCCTGTAATCCCAGCTACTCAGGAAGCTGAGGCAGAGAGTTGCTTGAACCCGGGAGGTGGAGGTTGCAGTGGGCCAAGATTGCACCACTGCACTCCAGCCTGGGCAACGGAGGGAGACTCCACCTCAAAAAGAAAAAGAAAAATTGCCAAAGGTCTATCAAGTACATGGCATTGTCAGCAGTATTATAGAAAATAAAAATATGAATAAGATCCAGTTTTTAAGGAGCTTAGAATCTAGCAGGGAAGAGAAAAGATAACCTGAAAATGGTAAGGCTATGGGTGAAATCATCACATTACATGTTCCATTCTCAAGAAGTCTGAGGTGTTTCTCCAGGTCTTGGTTGTTTTACTCAGTATAGTGTTGTTATTGGGCTTTCTAGCTGACATTCTGAGATAAAGAAGCAAGTGAATTGTTACATGCTAGTTAAGGAAATTCAGCACAACGATCCTTTGTCTTATGGAAAAAGTAGGAATACTTTTTGCTTTATATTAATATAAATAGAGAGCTGTACTTTAGAATTTAAGATTTCATTGAGGCTTAATATGTACCCTTTTATTATTGTTGTGGATATATTGTCTACGTTTATTTAAAAAATAAACATGTCGCTTTCTAAATTGATCTGTAATTTATAAGGACATCATTATAATTACAAATATGGTGTTATTATTCTGCATTCATTGTGTTAGAAGGGTAGCTTAATGCTTATAATTCCTTCCCTATTTTTCCACAACTGATTTATCACTTGTCTGACCCAACTTCCCTCCACTCCATTGTTCTGCTCTCTCCGCACATCCCACTTCGCAGAGGAATGTTAATAATGGAATATGTTATTTACCTTTTCATTTACATGCTTCCAAGCTGCCATTCTCTGTAATTAATCACCGCCATAAATATTCTCATGTGTATGCTTTATATATATACTCTTCTTACTGGGTCACTGAACTAATAAAACGGCTTATTCTAAGCATTGTTGCAAATCACAGCCTATAGTTAGTAAAATGCATAAGGTAAGCATAGATTTGCAAGATATTTTGAGTCAGGTGAAAATGATGAAAATCTTTTGTTTCTCAAATAATACATATTAGTACTATTAGGATTATTATTAGTAGTAGTAGTACTATTAGTACTATTAGGATTATTAGTACTATTAGTACTATTAAAAGTAGCCACTATGTGTTATGTTTAATACCTACTATTGTTTTCACAGCTTTTAAATATTTATAAAATAAAATAGTTCTAAAATAAAATTGAAGATTTTGTGGCTTCTTCTCCATATAAGGAAGTGGGTATGATATTACCTCCAAATAAAAAATTTTACCTGGCCATGGGTCTTTTACTGATGTCAAATAACCTATCAGATATTAATCCATTAAGAGAGCTGTACTTTGAACATTTTATGTGAATTATCTTCCCTCTAACTGCTTTTCTCTTCATCTGCAGAGCAGATCAATTTCTCAAAAGGTGTTGAGCTATAAAGTAAATATATTTTTATTGTCTCTTTGGGGAGAGTTGAATCTAGGGAGCAGCCATATAGATGGGGACCCTCTAATCCTTTCTTCTCTCATGGGTTTAATGGCACTTACCATGATATGGGCAAGAGTTTATTTTCTTCCATTTAAGATGAAAGAACTATCTCTGTGATACTCAGGATACAATCCAGGTCCCAAAATGCCAAAACTAGAGCAAGGATGTAGTAAAAAATCTGTATCAGAGTAAAGTCATCAGATCAGTATCAGAAATATGGGTATCAGAATTTGAGGCTAAGAAAAGGTGACAGAAAAAGTGGTACTAGAAACACAACTTGCTTGAGCGAAGTTAGCTCATCCATTCATTTATTCACTTATTCATTTAACACATATTTATGGATCACCTACACTGTGCAAGGTGCTTCCCTTCATGAAACTTTATTTGGGGGTATGTAGGACATGGTGGTAGAGGTAGACAACATTCAATCATTGTATTAGTCTGTTCCCACACTGCTATAAAGATACTACCAAAGACTGAGTAATTTATGAAAGAAAGAAGTTTAATTGACTCACAGTTTTGCATGGCTGGAGAGACCTCAGGAAACTTACAATCATGACAGAAGGCAAATGAGAAGCAAGTACCTTCTTCATAAGGTGGCTGGAAAGAGAAAGAGTGAAAGAGGAACTGCCAAACACTTATAAAACCATAGATCTTGTGAGAACTCACTCACTACCACGAGGACAGCATGGGAGAAACCACCTCCATGATCCAATCACTTCCCACCAGATCCCTCCCTCAACACATGAGGATTATGGGGATTATAATTCAAGATGAGATTTGGGTGGGGACACAGATCCAAACCCTATCAATCATATATCTTTTTATTTGATTAGAAATGTGATAGGAATAGTAGATAGTACATGGTGCTATATAAAATAGGAACGTAGGAGTTAAGAGAAGGCTGCCTTGAGGAAGCAACAACTAAGATAAACTTAAAGGGTAAACAGGAATTATTAGAACAAAATGCCCAAAAGCATGTGGTCTGGGTCACTTTCCAGTTGGAATCAGTACAATGGGAGGCCAGAGAGTAGGGAGGCATGGGAAGTTAGGTTAACACAGGACAGTGCAGAGTTCAAAGTCTTGGAAATCCAACAGGCAAAATTCAAATCCCTGGTTCACCTTTGTACTAGCTTCTCTGAGCCTCGATTTCTTTAACTCTCATAAATAAATAATACATAGTAAAATAAATACCGAATAATATCTACCTATCAATGGTGTTGGGAGAATTAATTTCACAATTTTTCTACTACTAAGTTATGATTTCATCCACATACCAAGCCACTAATAATCCAGAACTCCTTTGGGCTATTTTTGGAGTTTTTAATGACTTATGCCTTAGTGCTGAAATTGTGGTATTAATTTGCTGTGTAATCGGGACTCTCATTAATAATGTCCATATGAATTCCATAGCACTTTTGATTTTAATCTAAGTTTCATAATCTGGAAAATATTTATCTCCTGCATTTTAGTAAATAATCAAATATGAATACAGAAGTGTTTCAGAAGAAATGAATTGACTTTGTCACTAGGGGGAGACCTAGTCAGGTTTTGAAACTTGCCCCAACTTTCAGAGTGGAGAGAATTTTTTTCTGACAAGTGATGGTGTAGGAAAAGGCACTGAAAAACTTAGCAGTCCTAGCAGGAGGATTGGAGAGTTTCTGTCTCTCTTTTCTTTTAGTGGCTTTTCACTGCGTTATATGCGGTGGAGAATAAACCTTAGGGGATGCAATTAACAACATGCCCAAATGCTGAGACAGTCAGCATGTTTGAATAAATGGTTTGAACATGGTTCTCTAGGCTGAATTTCTGGCAGTGTAGATGCTTGAAAGCATCACACAGGGCCAAGACTTCAGAGGGGAAGCAGGCAAAAGAGAACTGAGTGGCCTGACCTGGCAGCCATCTGAGAGGGTATGTAAGCTTGATAAGCACCATATTTTCTCACTGAACTTTTCAGTAACCATAGTCTGTGTGTACGCATATAAGTACTTTTTTCCATTGCACATTTTTCTAAGTACACTTTTCTGTAATCTTGAATCATAAGTGCTTCTGAAGGAGTAGGAGTAGTTTATCTTGACCATTCTGTAGAAGGAAAAAGTCAAGGAATTGTAGGAGGGGAAATAGCTCTCAAAGGAAATGCTCTACAAATTAATTATCTGAGGAACTAACTCACAGAGGGGTGCTCTGACACAGGCTGTTAGAATTATATTCAGTTAATTATACTTTATCAAAAAGAGATTCAAGCATTAGAACTTTGTTAATAGCAAACGATTTATCTTCTTAGTTCTCTTCAATCTATCAGTGCATATATTTTATTTTATCGAGGACACTTGGAATGAAACTATAGACTTATTTTAAAAATTAAGAATTAATATAAACATGAAGTTAATATAATTGGTCACAAGGCTGTTTTTAAAAATTGTTTCAAGTATACAGTGGATATTAAGTGATTCTAATTATATAATTTATAAACATCAAATGTTAAACCTCTTACCAAGTGTGAATTTATATTTAACAACTTGGCTATTGCCTTACTAAGCATACTTTCTTAATTTGAGTTCCATTAATGTAAAGGTCAGAAGATTCAAATTTCATTAGGTATGGTTGAATTAGGTATCTCTAGAAAACTAATAGAAATACTTTAAAATAGTATTTATTTCTGATTATAAAGATGAATATATAGTAGTGAAATTTAAAATCCTCTATAATTTCTTCACTCAGTGAGAAACACTATTGACATGTTGAGTTATTTTATTCTAGACTTTATTCCACACAATTTTATTACAAGAATTAAATCATGCTATATATGTATTTCAAATTTTGATAATTTACTTTTCCCAAATAACAATGCTGTGTTGTCTCCATAATCTTTCCATTCTACAAATGAAGTACATTTTAATGCTCTCCTTTTAAGCACAAAAGCACTATCTACTGTTTTTTAAACAACATATTTATTTAACCTTTTCTCGTCATTGGATGTCTTCATAAATATAATTTTAAAGGTTACAAGATACTTTATGAGATAGATGAATCACAATTCATTCTACAGTTTTCTTATTATTAGATATTTAGTTGTTTCCAATAAATAACCCTGATGAATATCTCTATTTATAAAATTTTAGCCACATTTCACTGTATTTAATAAGGATCTCTCGCATTGAAACAAAAAACTCTCTTTGACTTTAGCAAGATCAGATTATTGTATTTTTAGTTGAAAACTATAAACCACGAATAGCAGAACTACTAAAAGTGTAAGAATTATGCTGATATAATAATGATATCTTTGAATATTAAAAAACTCATCTTGGGAATTCAATATAGATGTTAGAAGTCCCACAAAATTCTGCCACCTCAGTGATGAGGAGTGTCTTCGTATTGAAGGATACATAATATAGAATCATTATTGCTCTCACTTAAATCTACTTATATGGTGCTAAGCACACTGCTAAGTGTTCTCATTGACATGTGCTCTTTTAATCATTAAAGTAACCCTATGAGATGTATATTTTATTATTACTTAATAAATAATGCCTACTGCACATGGCTGTTATAAGGAGCAAATGAGCTAATACACTTACGAAATGTATCAATACACATAAATATGTATCATGTAACTTTAAATGCAAATAATGCATAGGAAAACATCTGGATGAATATTGCTAATGAAGATTACTGCTGGAGTGAGAGGGGAGGTGAGAAGGAGGGAAACAGGCATGGTGGTATCAGTCCAAGTAGACTTTAGCTTTATCAGTAATATTTATTTTTTCCCAAAAAGAATGTAATTATATATTACTTATTCAAATAAAATCAATTTAAAAAGACATAACTCTGCAATTTACAAGAGAATACTTTTAATTATTAAGTCTTGTCAACCATATTTTAATGATTTGCAGTTCATTACCTCCTTGATAGAGTTGGGGAAAAAGGATGGCAGTAGAAAAATTTAATGCCAAAATTGCAGGAGCCCCTGAAAATTAGTCTCTAAGAAATATGAAGAAAATGAGTCCAAATGGATACTACATATCAAGGGCGAAATAATGTTCTTTGCAACACATTTTACATTCAACTTTTATAGACATTTGTATAAGATTTTATCTTTTCTTTAGTATAAGTTTATTTTTAGGTTATTGCCTGTATCTCCAACACTATATATTGAGAACTCATGCTGTTCCAGAGACTGTTCTAGTGAATAAAACAAAGCCCTGCTTTCACTGAAGTTGGAGAGAGACACAATAAATGAATAAACAAATATGCATGTGTTAGGTTGAGATAAGCTAAAAAGAAAAGTAAGCAGGATAAAAAGATTGAGAAAGGTGAGCTGGGATAAGGTGGAGAGGTGTGGGGGTGAGCTGCTTGAAATTCAGTGGTCAAGAAGATCCCTCTGAAGAGGAGACAGTTGAGCAGTGGCCTGAATGAGGTGAGGGCATGAGCCCTGGGAATATCTGAGTAAGAATGTTCTGGACAGAGGGAATGGTGACTGCAATGGTCCTTAGGCCAGAAGCATTCATGACACTTTGTAGAATGGCAAGGAAGCCAGCCTGACTGGAGTTGAGTGAGCAAAGGAGTGAGCCTGAGAGGAAGCCAGAGGCAAAATAACAGAGGAAACCACAGTGAGAACCAGAGTCAGCCCTTCAGTGGCTCCCTCACTGTAGTTGTGTTTTCTGGCATCATATGCTAAGATTGAGTTTGAGGGTGCAAGATATTGATCAGGGGTCAATATCAATGAAAGGAAGGAGGAAGAAGCAGGATTGAGTAAAGGAAGAACCCAAAGCAGGCTTTACCAAATTTCAGTAGATCCATCAAGAAGCTTATGCTCTGCCCTTGTTCAGTCACCAGCTCTGTGGGACCCTCCTCCGTGGGAGAGGTAACTCTGCTGAGCTGAGGCACACCTTGAAGGAATTGGTAGCTGGCAGTTCTGTTGTGACAGCACTTCTTGCAGCTGGGCAGCAAGGTTTTTCTTGAAGGGAGATATGAATGGTGCATCTCTGTTCTACCATATTAGGAAATTTATTAGTGTATATGCTATAGGAGCAGGTTAGAATTTAGAAAAATATATAAATATTGAAACTTCTTTGATAAAGGCCAGTGGTCATTCTTGATTAATATAGAACCCTAGTAAAATAAGAATTGATTGATATTTTCTTAGTTTGATAAAACTATGTATCTCAAACTAAAATCCAGGGCCATAATTTATAATGATGTATTAGAAGCAATCCTATTAAATTCAGCATGCCCACTACTACCAGAGTTATTTGATAGCTCTCTGGAAAGTCTGATCAATGAAGCCAGAACAGGGAAGGCCTAAAAATTTTCAATAATGGAAAACATGAAGCATAATTACCATTATTTACACATGACTTTTTTTTTTTTTTTTTTTTTTTTTTGAGACGGAGTCTCGCTCTGTCACCCAGGCTGGAGCTGGAGTGCAGTGGTGCGATATTGGCTCACTGCAAGCTCTGCCTCCCAGGGTCACGCCATTCTCCTGCCTCAGCCTCCCGAGTAGCTGGGACTACAGGCTCCCGCCACCACGCCCGGCTAATTTTTTGTATTTTTAGTAGAGACGGGGTTTCACGATGTTAACCAGGATGGTCTTGATGTCCTGACCTCGTGATCCGCCCATCTCAGCCTCCCAAAGTGCTGGGATTACAGGCATGAGCCACCGCCCCCGGCCACATGACATTTTTTTAAATCTAGAAAACCCAAGAAAATTGAAAACGATTAAAAACAGTAAGAAAATTCAGTAGGGAAGTTGCCTATGTTTAAAATATAAAATTCAATAGCTTTTCTGTATATAGGGATTGGTAAACTTTTTTCTGCAGAGGCCCAGAGAGTAAATATTTTAGACTTGTTGTCATACAGTCTTTGTTACAACTTCTTAATTCTGCCATTGTAGCAGAGAATTAACCATAGACAATATGTAAATGAAGAGGCATAGCCGTGTTCCAATAAAACTTTATTTTAAATACAGGCAGCAGACAAGATTTGGCCCATATTGGTAGTTTGCTGATCCCTGCTATATACATTTTAAAATAGAGAAATTATAATGAATAAAAATCTCGTTGAAAACAGCAAGCAAAATGATAAAAATATTACAAAGTTTATTTAAAGAGAATATGTAAGACATAGAGAAGAAATTTACTGGGGGACATGAAAGAAACTTCAAGTGAGTAGAGAATAAAATCTTGCTTTGATTATGAAGGTTCTATATTGTAAAAGTGTCAGATTCTCTTTAATTAATTATAGATTCAAGGGAGTCTCTATTTAAATATTTACATGATTTTTAAAATATCTCTTAGTATTTTTAATTCCTATACATTATTGTCATATGCATATATTATACTTTAGTCAGGCTTCTATTAATAAAAGCTTTGGTGGTGTTACCTTTTTTAGCTACCACTAATAATTTCTGCAATAAATATGCTTGTACGTGCTGGAAAAATCATGAAAGTAAATCCACAGACCAAATCACCAGAAGTGGGATTACTGGATCAAACATTATGTCATTTTTAATGTTGATGAGGTTGTAACAAGCTGCCTAAGAATGTCTTTACTTCACATTTTTTCTAGAACTGCGTGGCATCAGTTTTTAAAAATATTTCTGATGTGTGAAAAATTATATATTTTAGGTTTTTAATTGTTAATATCTGATATTATGAGAGAAGGGAGTTTTCTCCTTATGCTTACTCATTGTCTTAGTCTTTGGGCTGCTATAACACAATACCATAGACTGACTATGTTTATAAACAACAGAAGTTCATTTCAGTTCTAGAGGCAGGATAGTCCATGATCAAAGTGCCAGCAGACGTGATGTCTGATGAGGACCTGTTTCCTGGTTCGTAGATGGTGCCTTCTTGCTGTGTCCTCAGATGTAGAAGAGGTGAATGAGCTTCCTTGGGCTCTTTTATAAAGGCACTAATCCCATTCATGAAGGCTCCACCCTCATGACTTAATCACTTCCCAAAGGCCCCACCTCCTAATATCATCATTTTGGGGGTTAGGATTTCAACATATGAATTTTGTCGGAATACAAATATTCAAGCCATAACATTGATCATAGGTGTTTTTTTCTAAATTGCTTATGTCCTATTTTTGTTTATTTGATTGCTTCTCACTTTCTCGTTGGTTTATGTGATCTCTCTATTAGTTATGAAAACTATCTCTCTGCAATTATCCTTGCAAATGAGGTTATGATTTTCCAGTGTGTATAAAGAAATTACATATTTATTTTCTATATGAGTTTGAAGCTCTGTGTACTTCTTAGAAATATCTAAGTATTTAAATATCCAACCCTTTATATCAATCAGGACTCTGAAAAAAAAAATCATCTTTCATGAGGCTTTTCCTAATCATCTATCTAAAATAGGTAGTATATATTCCAGTAGGTAAACAAGGAAACTGAGTGTCAGGAAGGATAAGTATCTGACTCAAGGTCACACAGCTAGTAGGTAAGAGAACCTGGAGCCAGAATTTAAGTTCAACATTGTCTGACTCCAAAGCCGATTATTGCTATATTATCCTGTCCCATCCTGGCCTTCTCCATCTCACCTGGATAGAAATACAAAATTTTAGGTTTGGAAGAGATTTTTCCATACCGGGTCTTAAAAGATAGATCAGGAGGGGCACACTGATTCTTGGTAATAGATATTTCATGCTCTTCAGTTTAACTGACAGTTACCTCTATTAGAGAAGTTCTCAGAATTATTTGTATGATTATCTATATGATGTATAGAATCTGTTATTTTTACATGCCTTAAGATACTCCTTTTAGTACCATTCCTAGATGTTAAACATTATTATATGCAATTATTATTATTTGCATTAAGCAGGTTATAATTCCTAGCTGGATTTAATAATTAATTCCCATAAGTATAGTATTTATTATTCAGAACATTATGTAGAAGCAGAAGCATCACTTTCAGTAATTAAGAGTTTC